>NC_139659.1:16130177-16349121 GCF_951799395.1 Argentina silus | reverse complement strand
GAGAGAGAACAGTTGAGATGGAAGAAGAGAGAGAGAGAGAGAAAGAGCTGTGTTGTGCACACAGACAGACAGACAGGGTTCTCATGAGCCATGAGCAGCCATGAGCAGCTCCCTGATCTGAACCAATGGTTACCCCTGGTTTATGGAAAACAAGCGTCTCAGTGGAGTATTGATGAACACCTGCAGCTCTCCAACACTTCTATGCAACAGGGTCAATAACTCCTACCTATATGTATGGGCATGTAGCCAATATCAGCTCCCCTAACTGGGCTGGAGAAAACTGATTTCCTGCATACTGAACTGCCGTGTGCATTACTGTGGGTGATTGGGTGCTATGGGAATAGAATATGATGATTGTGCTGGTAGATAATATCTTTCCATCTCCAATATCTACCGGAGAGCAGTTGAGGAAGCATCCGTGGCTCAGCTGTGAACACTGTGGGGATGATTAGCAGAGTGCGGTAGGGGTACATTACTGTAGGGGTACATTACTGTAGGGGTACATTACTGCCCTTTCCCCTGGCTTGGCTGGACTCCACAACAATGTTTCTAACTCTCCCAGCTTGTCTTGCCTGGCTGGGACTTAAAGTACTGTCAACACTGGGAGATGATTATGCTACTGGTAAACCACAATGGATCAGTATTCTGATCTCATCAGAGATGACTCACAACCACATACATAGGTGGCCATGCCCACAGCACTAACTAATGACAGATGCTAAAAATGTATGGACAGTACTATACTCTGAAATATCAAATACTGTATAGTATGCTGAAATTCTATATATATATATATTCATAATCAAGTTATTATTTCATTTCCAAGCCATTATCATAACTGGAGGAGCTATGTCAGCCTAACATTAGGTCAATGGGACACCGCTATAACTGCATATGTCCATCAAAAAGCATCTAATACTGATGCAGACCAGAGCCCGCCAGGCACAACCAACCCAAATCAGCCATCAGTAGCCACCAGGAACAACTGATGAGTTTGCCATTCAGTATCTACAGTATCAGCCCTGACTAATTGAGTTCAGCATCCAGTATTCATCAGACCCAACTCCTCCTGCTTGTACAGTGGTACTGTAACTCTAATCCACAGGGATAATTCAGCTCTGGTTAAATGGGAGCTTAAAGAAATTACCTCAAAGCTCTAAATCTCTACAGACAAGAGTTTCTGCCTTGCTGAATGAGAGCTTAAGCTGAAGCAGCGTTGTTACAGCCGGGATGGAACGAATCCAACCCCTGGAGTTACACTCCAAAAAATAAACACCTTTATCGCAGGACGAAGTTCACAGCACTACTTCTGTTCTAATGGAAATTCATGTCGTCTTTTAGTCTTTGATGATCATGTTTCTGAACCCAAAAGAATCCATAAAAGTTTCAGTGTTGGGTCGTTATCGAAGAGTTGTGTGAGTTAGATGGTCCCACTCACGGCGTTGGTGACCTCTATCTCGTAGACCTTCTGGAAGGAGGCTCTGTCGAAGAACACCAGCTTCCCGTTGCCCTCATCCTTCTTCACCGAAGTCCCCGTCACCAGCAGCTTGTCATCTGGGCTGAAACAGCAGTCGGTCCTGAAGGAGACACAGTCCCAACTGGCTGTCATACAACCCACAACATCTGGCTGCCACACAACACATGACTACTGGCTGTCACGCAGCCACACAACACATCGCTTTTGTAGCAACAACTGTAAGCCTAGCTTGTCATCACAGGCTTAACCCAGTGGAAGGAACAGTGGAACTCACATGGGGAAGAAGGTGCTCAGCCCTGTGGCCACGTTCAGAGGCTTCTTGAAGTTCCGCATGTCCCAGGTCTTCAGAGTGTCATCACCTGGCAAACATAGCAGAAGATACCATTACCATTATTCAGGCGTTATTGTAGTCTGGTGTATAAATTCATGACTGATGTTATGTACTGTAGGCCATACTGGATGGCCTGGCTGTTGTCACCAACAGTAAAAGACAGTTTGCTCTTCCAGAGAATGTAATGATGACATATACTGGCTTTTACAAAGGCATGATCTAAGTATAACGCACGCACTCAGCGAGGGAACCCCTCTGCTTCTGTGTATGAATGTCACATGTGTGCGTGTGTGCTGAACCGCTTTGCTGATGGCGGCTTGCTTTTATTTGCACTTCGGGGAAGAGATGAGCTCTTTCCCCGCTGGAACAACAGAGCTTTGGATCAGTGTTCAGACATCACAACCCCCCTGAAACTGGTTGGTTGTGGCTGCTGCAGAATGGGACTCGCATATGGATATACACACACAGGCACAGAGGAGGAGGCCTGTTGAATGCACAGGCCAGGCTAATTTTTCATGTTATACTGGCGGAAAAGATCTATCTTTAGGTCAAGAGAGACAGAGAAGCAGCGAGGCTGGAGGTTCTCACCTCCCCGTGAGGCCAGGGTCGTCCCGTCGTAGGAGAAAGCGAGGCATGAGGTGTCTGTTCCTGGAGCGTGGGCCTGGCGACAGTGGAACTTGGTATGGACCTGGTGGCAAAAGGTTCATGTTCAAAGGTAAGACAAGTGAAGATGACTAACATTCACTGTGCCATTGTATGAGACGTTTGAACACTGACCACTAGGTCAAAATGATTGAGGGATCACATACATGTTAACCATCACTGGCCCAGGACAGTCTAGCCGGCCGATGTACTATGAATGCTCGGCGAGAGGTTTTCTTTCACCTACAGATGTTGAACTCCCTGCCCTCCGGTAACAAAGACCTTTTCATGCGCCATCTTTTCAAGACAACATACGGTTTCCATTTTCTCCTGAAAACATCGTACTTGACTTAGCCTAACCCTCAAAACCACCAAGGTTTCTGACATTCTCAAACCTTTGCAGACAGTTCACTCTCTTTCTGTAATTTTAGACCGCACAGGTTTACCTTGGCAAGCTCAGCTCCCTAAATGCTGTTATTTAGTTTTTTCAATTCATGTATGAAGAAAAATTCTCACACATCAGCTATCACAAATCTCAGGCCAGGAGTTAACCCGGGATCACTCTCCCACACCACACACTATGCATATGCCTTGTCGACAAACCTTTTAACAGGAGCCTGAGGCTAACTTTCAGGATAATTAGGGCCTGGGTACGTTGTTAAGTGCTTCAATGAAAAGAATAGATGTTCAAGTTCATAGACTTCACAGGTCACCAGGGTCAGTCACTGTCACAATGTCTGTCACATCAAAACACTCAAAACAACAATTGAAGTGACCGAAGATGTTGTCAACTTTTAGGAGCGTCATGACACAACTACCACACACACCAATTAATAACACATTGACAACACAGCTGGCATTGCAGCACATGTGACAGGATCAACACGTGTCACTCACACTATGGAGGCTAAGTGATTTTTCAGCCCAGAGTCAAACCTAATCTATTGAGTTCTCTCCAATGGCCTGACCTGGCACTGCTAATGCAGACAGAGACTCATTCACAGGTTACAAAAATGGAATTTCACTTACAGAGTAGTGCTTTTATAGACCGTGGGGTAAGAAGAGATCCTGCTATAGGGAAGTCCTATAGGGAGTTCAGTGTTAAGAGGCTGGGCAGCTTCAGAGGAGGATGGGACAGGGGATGAGGGGCCATAGGGCTAACTGTGTCCTCAGTCAGAGTGGGAATAGAATAAAACATTTTTTTTTTTAAATAATACAAAAGTGATTTCAATTAGCCGATATTAATCCATAATTCCGCCTTTTTTCATATCAGCCTCTTCAACAAGTTGTCGGCAGACAAACACTACAGTATCAATTATCCTGTTTATTATTTATTATTCTGACTAAAGACTGAGTAATTATATCATATATCAGCCTCTTCAACAGGTTATCAGCCTACAACTATTCTGACTAAAGAACTAAACAGGTGTTTCCAACATGGCCTGCCCATGTGTTTCCTCTGTGCTTACTCAGTGTGTTTTACTGCTGCAGCTTCTGTGGCAAAGACTGTGTGTGCCAAGGTCCACAGGATCGTGCTGCTGGCACTGACCCAATGTGCCCCTGGCCCAAATGCCACTCTTTTTCACACGCACAGACACAGACATGCACACACATACACACCGCAGAGAGTGTTATTCTGTTGCATCTGAGCCCAGAATCAAAGCCACCCACACAGTCCACTGAAAATCACACAGAGAAAGTACACAGCAAGAACGTACTAAAACCATGGTAAGATACATGGTAAGGTCATGTTCATGTTTTGAAACTGTAAACAACCATGTTATATCAACTACGATATGAAGACATAACAATGCAATGCTGCATCTGCAACATTGCTTCATTCCTGGGTGAGTTGGCAGGAAGCTCTGGCCAGCATACTTTAGCTTTACCTGAGCTGAGTACAACCAGACTACCCACATAAATCACTCACAGACAGCTGTTAGCACTGGGGTGAAGGGTTTCCCAGCACTGCAACAAACACAACCAGCATTGATACATACTGTGTCTCAACCTTCATTACTTCTCAATGATATGCTAATAAATCTAAAGTAAATGAAATATGGCAACAAGGGTATTTCAGTCTGAGAACGAGGGAGGGAATTTGAAGTGGAGGGCTGGAGGGCTAAAGCAGAGAAAAGGGCAAGATGGAGAAAGGTTGAGGATAAAAGAACACCATTGGCAGGAACAGAGTGTCATGTAGAGAAGGAGAGAAGGAGAGGGGGAATGGGAGTGATTGTGCCCTGAGGACAGAGGGGCAACAGGGTCGTAAGCACTTCCATAGGAAGCGGAGGGAAGTCATTAACCTGAAGGAGAGAGATAACGCTGCTTTATACCTTGAGCTGCAAATAACGCGCACGCACACACACACACACACACACACACACACACACACACACACACACACTTTCTTTTGCTCCCATTTCCAAGCTTATTTTCTTCTACAATACACCTTTTACTTTCATATTCTCTCTCTCCCCCTGTCTATCTATCCGCCCCCCCCCCCTCTCTCTCTCCCATTTATCTCTCAACTCTCTTTACTGTATACTTCAAGGGAAATGGTTCTTCACCACATTAAAAGCTTAGGAGGTTGAATTTTCTGGAAAAAATGTTTGAAAATGTTTCCTTTTAAGGCAAAATTTGAAAGAACTGGTTTAACTGGTTTTTCAATAGGCAACACATCATGTCAAAATCCCTCAGACTTAGAGGATAACATCCAGTCAAACACTCCCTAGACTAGAGTTTCATAGTCCTCCTTAACAGCGTTGTGTGACCTCCAGCTGAGTTTTGGGAACTGGGAGCTTTTTTTTTCTCCCAGCCCAAAACACAGACATGAGGTAAGCTTTGTTACAGGGTTCCTACTGAGGAGCAGGGGGAGATTTGATTACTGTTGACATGACATATTCAGCTCCTTTCCTGCCCCTCTCATCAGAGGAGAGAGGGGGTGGCCGAGAGAAGGAGGGGTGCAAAGGGGAAAGAGAAGGGTGAAGAGAGAGATGAAGGGGGTGGTAGAGAGGGAGAGAGAGAGAGAAAGAAAGAGATAGTCCAATTCAGAGAGTCAGGACCATCTGAAACAGCTCTACTGAAGAAGAAACTCTGCTTCACACACGCACACACACACGATGAGATACTGCAGAGCACCAGGTCCTTCAGCGAACCTTCAGAAAGGGAAAATAACTTTCCTAGAAGTGACTTATAATCAAGTTCACTTATGCCAAAAGGTATTGCACTGAAGTCATGGAAAGCATCAAACAACCCTGCACTAATAAATCATAGAGTGTATGTGTGAGACTGTACTTATTACAGAATGTGCTTTCTGGATCTTCTTTTCATTTAAAAAAAAAAAAAAAAAAAAAGTTTTATACTTTATGCAGGTTTAAATATCTGTTTCCTGATGTTGGTTGGCAGACTCCATGTTGGTTTGCTTCCTGTGTTAAGCTCAGTTTCCTGTCCGGTACCAGGTTGTGAAACTCGATGCTCGGACATCGTTTGAAGCCTGTCTCACACCTCTACCCTTCCTCTGTACAGAGTAACTGGTGGGCCCCTCTCTAGATCTCTCTCCCATACACTCTCTCTCACACACACACACACACACACACACTCTTTCACACTGTCGCCCAGGACATTACGAAAGGTTTCACAGAAGTGGGTGGATGGAATGGCGGAGGGCACAACCTTGGGTAGAGTTTCATCCTTGGAAGGCTCTGATAAAGATCCACCACAAGCACAACTGTTCCTAACCGTGTCACCCGAGTAACACCTGAGCCACTTGGTGGTGACCTCTGTGCAGTCAGTCCTGCAACCTACCTCTGACCACTTGCTGCTTCTGAGGATCAAGTGGCCCAACTACAGCCCTGCACAGCTGCACTGATCCTTCATGGAAACCAACAAGTGGTGTGTTTAAGAGAATAATGCCAGCGTGCATATACATACATATTCTCTCTCTCTGCCCTATATCTGATACATATTTTATTTTCTACTAAATCCATGACTTTTGGGAATCTGTGTATTCTGTGTATCTGGTCCCTGTGGTGTGACTGGGGTATTTGGTCTCTGTGGTGTGACTGGGAGGGAGACTGTGGTGTGACTGGGGTATTTGGTCTCTGTGGTGTGGGGTTGTAGGAGCAGGTTGCCTTCAGACGGCCCAGCTGGGGCAGTTTGTTCACACTCCAAAGGGTTCCCTGAAGACAGCCTCGTAAAGCATGCCGTGGAACTGCTCTAGCTCGCTGTCAGGGCATGGGCTTCTCCTCTAAACATTTTTATTGGGCCTGTGTTTGGGCCTAAGTCTGCAGTTCCTAGCCAATCTCCCCGGGCCTATCTTTTATGGCTCTGGGATTTAGTGGTTTACAGTGACACTGTGCAGAGTCGCATTGCTGCGTTTGAGGTCCCTTTAGGCCGGTGACTGCAAATGATGTGTTGGCCAGCTCTGGTCTGTTTACGCAGGCAGGCGTGAATAATGTATGAGACTAGAATAAAACCAGGGTGGGAGAAAGGGGGTTTGCGACCAAAATGTACTTCATCAGTCACAAAGCATAGCGATTTGGACTGAATACTAGAACAATATAGGACTGTATGTTCCGTGGAGTGGTGTGCAGAACCAAGCAGGGACATTCCGTAACCCTGCGCACTTTGACAACATTGACCATCTTTTGACCATCAAACAGTAGAAGCTGATCAAAACCACCCCTCGAGTGGACCCACTTTGTAGTCTGGAGTGTTCTGAGAAGAACAAATGACGACATAACATTCCATGAATCTCTGTGGTAATGTTCTGGAAACGAGCCCAGCACTTTGACCCGCCTGGGCCACGCACGTCACCCATTCCTACCAGGAGAGGCATCCCAGCACCCAAAAGTACCACTGCACATCACCTGGCAACCGTGGACGGGAAAACCTTATAATCTTGGCGCAGATAGAGTTGCTCTAAGAAGGAGCGTGCAATCACTGCCTAGTGCAGCAGCAGCAACAGCATCAGCAGCAACACACCAAGGAGACCTTCTTGACTCCCATCACAGGATCAATCAACCCCACACAGGGGATCAAGAACATGATCTGTCATCCTCAATAAGTCCTCTTTAGCCCAAGCACTAGATCAAGGTCAGGTGGATAATTGATACTGTCTGTCTACATATTCTGCCCATGAGTAATGGTAGCGGTCCACCGGGAGATGGACATGATCCTAACCTCTTCAGAGAGGAGAGAAGGAGCAGCGAGAGGGCAGACAGTAGCACAATAGTTTTTTGGGGGGGTTTTAGGTAGACTCTCGTCTTAGCTGGTAAAGTGGGTCTTCGTCAAAAGAGTGCCTGATTCCAAAAGTTAATTGATTACACTTCATGGTGAATCTTTCCAATCCTGATTCTTTCCATTGACCATGGCAAACATGTCCGAGCATTAGGGCTTTCATCAACCTGTGTACCAGGGCATAGGGAAGAGGGCAGAGGGAATACACGGACAACATGCCCCTCAAGTCCAGGCACCGGTGGTCAGGAAACACACACAGTGTTATTGTAAGCTGCTATGGGATGCTGGGTAAATATTTAGTCTGGAGGAACGAGCAGTAATAAATTAGAGAGCTTTTACCCAATCTCTCTGAGCCTGCATCGGGGGGACGGGGGGACGGGGGGGAAGGGGGAGGGAGGGAGGGGCGGACGGAATAGCAGGGGCAGGACATAACATTCACAATACCTCATTCAAGTCTTCACTTAATATTCACTCACACAGAGGACCTGAGCAAGAAAATATCCCTTTTGCATGTTTCTGTCTAGTGAGACAATAGGAAACCATAACCACCACATAAAATCACACAGCCCACACACCTATACTGGAAAAGAGTGCTGCTAAACTTCATAATATGTTCATGTTCATGTTCGTTCAGTTCATAATATGCTGTAAGTTCAAACCTCTAGGCCTGTATGCTCAGTAATCTGTCTGAGCCCTTCTCCTACCTGTTCCAACTCAATGCACAGAGAGCCTGCAGACCCCTTCTATGACCTGCCTGTCACTGTCTCCACATCCCCTCCCACTAAATAACTGTCACACGCAGACGACTCCTTCTCATTCAGAGACACTCAACCATGTCCACAGAGAGGTACACAGAGCAGAGCAGCGTATAGAGGGATGGAGGGATAGAGGGATGGAGGGATAGAGGGATGGAGGGGGAACCAGTGGAGGTGGTAAATCCCATATGCTCTGTATTATCTCCTTCACATTCCTGTCCAGCATTTAGCTGTTACCGAGGCAGACGGGCCTAAATGATGATGATCACCATTGACATTTGGATTAATGTTGTCCTGATTTTGTTTAGGTTACGATTAAATAGAAGAGAACAAAAAAAAAACAAAGCAAAAGTGAACATGGGACAAATAAATATCGGGTGGATTTAAACGTCCAGCCTTGGATACCAGAGTAACTTGTGCTCTTCTCAGATGGTTGGGAAAAAAATCTGGCAATAAAAGCAAAGGAAATGGCCATAACCAGGAGGAAATCAAACCGGAGTGATGTCCTGATGCTCTGACACATCCTCAATCTTTAGGCATTGCTCCCAGGTCCAGAGTCTCTCACATTCAATAGAAGGGCCTCTCTCTGTCTCTTTCAGACAGAAAGAAAGACTATTTATTAGCCATGCAACCAATTCTCATCAATTGCTGGAATGTGGTAATTTTTGCACACCCCCACCCCGAACACACACGCACAACCCTCCCCTCCGAGACAACACACATGCACACCCCCCAAGGGAGAACAGAGCTCTGGGCTCTGGGCACAGGGTCAGCCATATTCGGCGCCCCTGGAGTAGTTAGGGGTTAAGTGCCTTGCTCAAGGGCACAACGGCAGTGGTAGGCACCTTAGATATGATGCCAACAACCTTCCAGTCACCAGCTCACATCTGGCTCCCTCCTGGGGTGAGGATCGAACCTACCGATGGCTGGCCGGCCTCTCTAACATCTAGGCTGCCTGGCCTGCCTGCCTGCCTCTCTCTCTCTGCCTCTCTCTCTCTGCCTCTCTCTCTCTGCCTCTCTCTCTCTGCCTCTCTCTCTCTCTCAGGGTCAGGTTAGTCTGACAGCTGTGAGTGAGGTTGTGAGCGATAGACTGCCAAACCTGCTCTCTCCACTGATCCCTCAACAGGAAATAATTTCCTCCCGCCGCCCCGACACTGACCAGAGACGTGTCCCAAAGCAAAAAGCCCCCAGACAGACAGGATCATGGGTAGCTAGCCGGGCAGGGGCTTTGGAGTCCCAGCGAGGGAACGTGAAGAAAATGGGACGATCTGACTGCAAGGCCTGTTTTTCCTCAACCAGGCAGGAAACTCTACTCCAAGAGAGACACTCACACAGATTAAGACATACTCGAGTGTTGAACGCAGGTCATTTTTAACCACGAGACAAGGCTTGGTCACATGTCTCCAGTAAAAAAACAGCCAGGCGAATGTGAAAAATGCTCACCCGGGAGCCAAAATACACAATTAATCCCACCGTCGAGATCAGAGAGATGGAATGCACACTTTGATTACCTAATTGCATAATTAACGAACAGTGGAAAAAGTACAGAGTGGACGGGATTGGGCCTCCCGGCTTGCTCCATGTATCCCCACTCCATCACCACACCCACTCACTCAACGCTACGTCACCGGCGATTTTTTCACCATCAGGGTTATGTTGAGGGTTCGCATGTGGAATATCACGCTGTACCTGCCGAGTGGAACTTCCAGGCCCGAGAGAGTACTAGTCTAATGTGGGGGGGGGAGGGGGTGGGTCCACTCGAGGGGGGAGAGGACTGTGCTGCCCATAGGTGGGAAATGGGACGATCCTGCTGTGCAGTTCACCTGTGAAACGGAAGTTTACTTACAATATAAATGATCCTCTCGGAATCCGCCTCACTGTAGTAACTTCTCAACACGCACCACTGACTGAATCTCCACAGTCCAACCGATGCTGCATTTTTAGAATTCTTTTTTTGGGATTCTCCCCAGGTGGGGCTACAATGGGATACATCTCCTTTAACTGAAACAACATACCTCCGGCATACTTCCCCTTTAACCCATACAGTAGCTGCATACCTCCCCTATACTCTCGAGGGTGTACTACTGTCAGTGTAAACTGGGATCTCTCCCAGTGACCACACACAATAGAGCCAGCATCCTCTCTTTCAGCTATGAGGATCAAATCCATCCATCCATCCCACTAACATACAACCGGGAACACCCCTTCCACACACACACACACACTGGGAGAGATCCCAGTTTACAGTTTACACACTCAAGCATGCCTACAACACACATACAAACCTATCCATCCATATCCATACACCTATCAATTTACGACTCCTGCCCCTCCCTCCCTCCCACCATTGGTGGCCTAGGATGTCTTAGAAACGTGATTAAGTCTGAGGTCTAATTGTTCATCTCGTAGCTCCACACACATACCGGTCGCCTCTCACACCCGTCTACGATACAGTACCACACAAGATGCTACACAGATGGGAAAACAGACAGAGCGGATGGTTTAAATGAAGGCTGTTGACCAAACACAAACGCTACTTTCCCACCTACGGCTTTATTTACTGCTGGGACCTGCTTAGTGTTTGGTGACCTTTTTGACCTATGACCCAACGCCCTGTGACAGGATGATCCCCTGCTGACCTCCTGTTTCCACATCCCAGGGCCGAGACGACAAAGATCAGCCTAGTTTTACTGCCCAAGATACATCCTGGCCTCTTCCTATCAGTCCTTTGTGTGTGAGACAGTAACAAGAGCAACTAGAGTGTGTGTGTGTGTGTGTGTGTGTGTGTGTGTGTGTGTGTGTGTGTGTGTGTGTGTGTTTTTGTGTGACTCACGCTGAGGTTCCTGTCCCAGATCTGTATGGTTCCGTCCTGGCAGCCTGCGGCGATGAGTTTTCCGTCACGGCTGTAGGTACAGCAGGTGGGCGTGACTTTCTTCCCCTGTTGAGTGCGAGGCTTGAACACCGACTTGTGCTTCTTGTCTTTGTTCAGATCCCACGTGCGCACAGTACTGAGGGGGGAGAGAGAGAGAGAGAGAGAGAGAGAAGCCACACGTAACTACATGAACACAGCACTACAGTAGTACACACCAACTCCACACAACGAGCTGTGTCACCATACCCGACCGCCCTATATCATGTTCCCAAGAAATTCCCCAAAATCCATTAGCAATCACAACATACCATACCAATACACCTTGTCACATCACCCAGACATTCTCTGACCTCTCATCATGCTACTCTCTAATTCTTCTAACTCAATAGTCAATAACTCATATCAACAACACTAAGAGATACGGTATCCCAATCCCAATCTACGAGCCATCTCCCCATAGCCCTCCATATCATATCACCCAGATATGTGTTGAAGGGTGAGAGGTTAGAAAACAGAGGAGAGATAGAGAACAGTAGATCAGCCTGACAGGCGTGTCTGAAGCTTCCATGAAATTCAGATTTTCTTCCCTACATCTGCTGAACACATTACGGAGGGACGCTCGGACTGGAGGGGACAGAGGGAGGAATGAACAAACGCACACGCACAAACCGACAAACACAAAAACTTAGCAGCTTAGCTAAAATGACTGAATGAGTGCACAACATCAACTTTGGCAAAAAAAACGTCTAAAACGTGGCAAGTACGGTAAATGACTGTTATTGTACAACTCAAAATAAATCGGGGTAGAAAAAGATTAATGCTGTAACATTCTTTGCCAGTCAGACTGACTCAAAGCAGGCGTTCTGTCGTATTTCAGCATACCAGAGGGGACCAGTCATCTGACTGAGACCACCTCAGCATCCAGGGTCAGAGGGGAAGGGAAATGTAACCTTTGACCTTACCAACACCCTTTCCTGTCCTGAGGAGGCAGGTTAACACTCACGGCTACTTACCACCTCCCTCAACAACAGCCTTCACCTCACTCTACCTAGTACTTCACCCCACTCAACACACTGGAGAGGAAGACGAGAGGGGGGGGGGGGGGGGGGGGGGGGGTAGAGAGATTGAGAAGACCGAGCGTGGAGCAAGCGTAGAAAAGAGAGAGCAGTGAACAGAGAGGTGAGGAGAGTAAGAGGTCAGTGCAGGCGGACCATAGTGGTGCCTGGTGCCATGAGTGAGTCAAACAGACCAACTGTGTCCATGTGTCTCTCTCTGACCTTCCATCTCCATTCACTTACATACATATACACACACACACACACACACACGCCAGACTGAGCGTGTCCAAGTGTGTCTCTGACCCACTGTCCGCTTGGACAAGCATGACCCTGGAGGTCAGGGGGGTCAGGTGAGGAGCATAAACACACAGACAGAGCTGCTACTAACACGCAGGCACAGATTCCGACACGGCTGGCTACACACTCAGCAGTTACTGACACACACACACACACACACACCAGTGTTTAGATAAGCTTGACATCCTGACACAGATACCAGCCAAAGACATATTGCCCGTGTGAATATTGGTTTGATAAACCTCACAGTTGCACTGCTATATCACTGCTGTCAGGTTGATCCTCTTCCTAAACCGTCAACGAAGCGTGTTTGGTGAGTGTATTTGTCTGCCTGTTTAGTTTGTGTGCGCATGCGTGTGTGTGTGTGTGTGTGTATATACGTGAGCGTATGTGACAGCCCCTGTACAGGGTGACAGATCGTTCCACCTGCTCCATCACTCATACGCGTCTGTGGTCTGTTTACACAAGACTGCAGGCGTCGTGTCTGTCCGAACACTAAAGACAACATAACCTTTCACATACGTTGCACAAATAAAACAAAAATGGAATTCAATTCATCCAGGGTCTCTTTCCAAAACATTGGCTGTGCTGGCTGACAGGAGGCTGGGCAGAGAGGCCAGACTACCCCCCCCCCCCCCCCCCCCCCCCCCCCCCCCAGGCTGGGCCGTACCAGGGACCCCTCGGTCGTGTCAGCAAGCCCACGAGGTGGGAAGGAGCACGTAGTTGGGCCGGCGGGGGCTGCTCTCTTAAAAGTTCATGTCAAAACTAATGCAAAAGCCACTGGATTGTCAACTACTTCATTGGGATCCATTCAGGGGGTGAACCTCGTATTTCTTTCAAATAAATGTGTGTTATTTAAAAGGTTTTGTGAGCCTCAAACCTCTTCAGAAGTGTGTTTTGGGACTTGGCGACTACCTCCGGCCTCGTTCAACTCAATGAAGTGACAGACCGTTCATGAACAGCTTTTGTGAGCACAAAACCAAAACCAAAAACATAAAAGAGGGACCAGGGAACGAACACAGAGTCCCTTCTCCACCCTTTCACCTCCCCCAACAATGCTGTTTTCCTCTCAATCAGCACTCCCCTGTTCCTGTCGTGAACGTTTAAGACGCAGACCGGGTTGGACGTGATAAAGACAAGAGCCATACAGCCTCACTCATGCGTGTGCGTGTTTTTTTTTACGAGAGGTAACACAGCCGTTCACACATCCACCCAGGGGTGAGGCCTCCCTGCCTCCCCTCCCTCCCAGGCCCACGCCGGCCCCTTCCCTCCCTGACTGGAGATGCTATCTGAGGGCCCAGTCTTTGGGCCCTGCCGGGTACGGACGGCTGCCTGGGACAGCTCCCCAGATGGAGGGATAAGGAGGAGAGGAATAGAGGCCTGATCAAAGCTCCGGGCGGTGTGAGTGTGAGTACCTACGGTCTGTGTGTGTGTGTGTGGTGTGTGTGTGTGTGTGTGTGTCTGGTAGGCTGGCTGGAGCCTGGCTATGGGGCCAGTTTGTGGGGCTCTGTTATCACTAGGGGGGATTAGGAGAGGAAGAAGGGAGCTGTTCCATCTCAGGTACCATGGAAAATAAGGTGGGAAAGTAATGGGGGGGGGGGCACCAAAATATGTATGGTGTATGTATGGTCGAATATGCACAATGCATGATCCTGGGTTGGACATGGACCACTTGTTGTGTACAGAGCTGTAGTCTGAGACGCGCTGGCCTGTGGATGAACCTGAAGTGTCTCCGAGCCTAACGCCCCGACATGTTCTCTCAGACCCCTGGGATGTCTGTCCTCACTCCACATCTCCATATCGCCATGGAGATCACCCTTAATAGCCTTGTGATGGGGCTAAACCACTCCGAAAAGCCCAAATTAGGCCATCCCTAGCTTCATGCTTTTGGCTGAGGGTGTAGGGTTACTTATAGAAAAATGGGGGTAATACTGGCTTGACAAGCACGGTATGCCAGATATGAGCAATTAAGTTAGGAGATAGTAGTATGATCTCAAGAGGAGCGGTGTCTATTTACAGCGAGCTGAGACACAAAACACTTTCCGTGTGAGAGAGACCACTAGTCTTCCTACTGCTAAGGGTTTACATGGCTCGTCTACCATGATTTGTCTTACGGTGTAACAAGAGCAGTTTCATATTCTGTATCCATGTTTCAGGACGGTGATTCTTCAACGTGCCACAGGAGTAGTGTGTGTGGGGGGAAGACATGGCGTGGTGGCGTGTGATAAAGACTGGTGGACACCTGACTGACTGACTGTCTGTCTGTCTGTCTGTCTGACTGTCTGACTGTCTCCCTCTCATCTCCTCTGGGGCTCGTGCACATCCCAGCCCTGCAGACCTGCAGCCAGGCAGTCCAAGCATGTAGGGAATCCCTGGCGTTCAGGCTCCAGCACAAACATTCCTCTCAGGGTTAAGACCATGGGTGTCTGTCTGTGTGTGTGTGTGGTGTGTGTGTGGACAACCCCATTACTCTGTGTCAAAAACAAATTGCTTAATCTTGGCAGGGAATATTCCCACAGGGAACAGACCAACACCATAGACTTTCTGAGGGCACAATCACTGGAACTGCAACATTACTCTTCCTGAAGCTTCCAAGCAGGTGTTCTTTCAGCAGATAATTACTTCAAGTAACTCTGCAGTTTGCACGTATCTGGGCCCTATGGATCCAGTCAGAGTGATGCCTTTAGCTAGCAATGTGCCGTTAGCCCTTTACAAACCAAATAATCCCCAACAAAACGTCAAGAGAATGTAGAAAATAGATTTTTGCCGCTCAGCAATTGAACATGTCAACAGCAATCAGAGAGTCACATTGAAGCCTCTCCACAAACCAGCTGCTTCCCAGACTGAATCTGCAGGGACATTTGAAAACTCCATGCTACTAACCCTAACCCCATCCCCCCCCCCCCCCCTCCCCAAGACATCATTCCTCTGATAGAGATGTGACAGGATCATTTTTAACAGGACAACTACAGGTCATGGGAAGAGGAATCCAAACTGTCAGACAAGGACAAGATCTGCTCAAGAGCTCGGGGAGGGCGAGAGAGAGAGAGAGAGAGAGAGGGGGGGGGGGGGGGGGGGGGGGGTGGGGAGGGGGGGGCGCCTTGCTTAACAACTCCACTGAAAGCAGCAGCACATCAAAAGGTGTCTGTCTCCATCACAACAGAGAGAGAAAGAAAGAGGGAGTACCTGGGTGGTCAGATTCATGGCCCAACCTCTTTCACATGGAAGAGACAAACAGACAGACAGAACCAAGCACACAGTGGTACTACTGGCCCACTACCGGTCCATTGTTCCAGCCACACAAACACCAGCCCAGTGGTCCGGTCTCCCTAGCCTCCCCTCTGAGACCACTGAATGGGAGAGCAGGTGTGGGGGGAGTCCTTACCTCCCCACCTTTATTTCACAACACCCAGCGTAACAATCAGGGTCTCCCCGAGGCCTCGGAGTGAGACGTGTAATTAGGTGAGATGGGGAGAGAGGGAGTGCAGGGGAGAAAGAGGAGAGAGGGAGGGGGAGGGGGGATAGGGGAGGGGGAGGGGGGGGGCAGAAGAAAGAGACAACCTCCTCCCGCTAGCAGGTCACATCAGCCAATCCCTGAGCCGTCCGTCCCTCCTCCTCCTCCTCCCCCTGGGCCAGGGTTGCTGATATGACCCCCAGGCTCTGCCGCTGGCCTGGGGGACCCTTCCACATCTGCAGCTGCTCTGGGCCGGGCCGGGCCGGGCTGGCTGTGAACGGCTCCCCGCGCGCTCCTCTCCTCCCCGAGCCGGGGCAACACCCAGCGTTAACGTGTCATGGGAGGAGAGCCAGAGACCTCAACGAAAGCCAAATAAACCAGCCACCACATCTGGGAGAGGAGAGGAGAGGAGAGGAGAGGAGAGGAGAGGAGCGGCGGAGGTAAACACCGGGCCCTACCCCGACCCGACGCTCAGCCTTGTTGACGACGGTGTTGGGTTTCTGCACACCGCTGCCTGCCACACTCGGTTAAACTCATCACTGGGCTCTCTCTCTTCCTCACACACACACTCACACGCCCACAAATTGAAAATCAACAATAGTTCAGCGCCACGGGAAACTAACGGGCTCAGAGAGGAAAATCACAAGGGTTTTAAAGGACAGTGTACGGTGAATTGGATTGGAACACGTCTAACTTGAGGACGTGACCAACGAAAGCACTGTGAGGACTGCGCCAATGAGGAGGATCGCCCGAGTCTCCCAGAGGCATAGTGTCCTCTAGCTAGCCTAGGGGACTCCCTGCTGGCGACAGAGGGGATGATGGGAAACTAACATGTCAACGCCATGGTGAGCCAGCAGCCAGAGACGAGGGACTTGTTTAGAGAACCTTCAGCTGTATGTTGTGTTTGCTGACAGTTCAAATGTCCAGAGGAGTCAACAGGTGAACAATAAATAGCTAGGTAAGCAATTTAGTACAGTTAAGAAGTATGTTATGAGATAGTTAGTGAGTGAAGCAGGCCAAAGTTTGACAGGATTTAGATAGAGGACTGTGCAGACTGAAAGTGACACTTTTCAGAGAGCCATATTGATGTCCGGCAGCCCAAATGAACTCACTGGAAACGGTTCTTAAAGGTACAGTATATGCTGCAATCTTCCTGCAATCCTTCTCCTGATCCTGGATAAGCCAATGTATCCCAGCTAAGACAACAAACAGTACCGGTACACAGGCATCCCCGTCCTTAAATGAGGAGGGAGATTATTAACCCCCTCATTAACCCCTGTCAATCAAGCTCGGAGAGTCCTCTGTAATAGCCCTGATCCCTGTTGACAGACACCACATGTACACACAGCGGGAACGTGCGCCTGTACACACGTACACACGCGTACAACTCACCAGTCATTGGAGCAGGTCATGAACTCTTCCTTAATCTTGGGGTGCCAGCAGCCACTGTTCAGCATAGCAGTGTGACCCTGAAACAACAAGAAGGAAAGTTCAAACACCATCCAATCCATCACCTACGGAGACTTAATAACAGCACAATGAAGAGGAACGGTCTGAGGGGGAAACAAAAAAAGAAAAAAAGAAAGAAAGCAAAACAAAAACACAATTTTCAATACAAGCTGCGGTTGCAGTCTGTGCTCCTAGCTTTTCGTCCATTGGTTCTCCTCCAGAGAGAAGTGTGAGGCCTTGAGGGAGAAGCCCCTCAGACTGAGCCACTGAGACCCGACACTAACTCCAGCCAGGCCCAGCCCAGAGTATCTCCAAACCTGTGAGCTCATAGCAGTGTGACCTCCAGAGCTTTCCCCTGCTAAAACATCCATGCAGAGAATTAGCCATAACAAATAACATGTTCAAAGAGGGGCTGCCTGGAGAGAGTCGCCCTCTCACACTGCGAGGGCAGAGGATGTCTCCAGTGCGCTGAGCAGCAGAGAGGTCAGACATGACATATCTCAATTTTGACAGGCCAGTTAGCAGAAAGGGAGTTTTGCTCCCCAAGAGTTGACCAAATGACATCAGTGTGCGGATATTAGACAACGGCCTTGCCTGCTCACTGTCAAACTCTCTCAGCAGGGTCCTTTCATCATCACAGACACTTGACTTACACCGCCGTTTGTTCACCTTTAACAGGATTTAGACTGTTGTCTAAATCCACTGTTGTCTCCATCAGCCAATGTTGCCCCATACATCAATCCCTTAAGGTTTAAGTACTAGATCCATCATTTACAGTCCTAGTTACAGCATAATACTAGGTTACATTTTGATATTCACAAATGGGAGGACAAAAAGCATTTTGGTCAGTAGTTGTAAATATTTAGGGTACAATCCACACACTGCGTTGCTAGCTTAAGCCAACAACTGAAATGTTTGTAAATGACTGAATTGCTTCCATGTTCTGGCGAAGGGCATCAAAACAAACAGCGCTGTCTTTTCACGGTGATAGCCTTTTAATTGACCTGGAGGAACTACTACCATCACCGTGCACCTCCGGGGGAGTCAATTGCCAATAACTAAAGAGAAACAGACTGACACACACACACGCACACACACACGCACGCACGCACGCAGACACACACACACACACACACACACACGAGTACCTTAATCACAAACAGATCCTGGGCATGGCATTTGGACACAGCGTATTACATGGGTCATGTTCAGTGCTCCATTGCAGAGCTTCAGTCAACCCGACGCAGGCTTCTGCAGGAATGCAGGAAGACTTCGGGACACCACGGCAACAGTCAACACAATGTCATCTGCCGCGGAAGTCTGAGTAATTCTTGATTAGGGAGGGTAACTGCTACTGTACCATCTCTCTATTAGAGTGTCTTGCATGGCAGCTACCTGGCATGGTCATTGACCACCATCCGTTTGGCATCACCAGCCACCATACAAGACACGCTTGGTTAATGGACATTCAATTAAAGCCTTTCAAAAAGGTAGCAGAACTGTTCATGCAAAAAAAAAAAACACACGGTATCGAACGCAAAACTGCCCGCTCACCACCGGGTGAACCAGGACAGGGGTTAGAATCTGGTGACCCCTCTCCGCCTCCGACTGCCTCCAGCTGGAGGTACAGTACACATCATTAACCCGATACACAAACTACCAGCTGCAGCTAACAACCCTGACAACATGCTGGTGCTGGGTAGGGTTCACCACTTAGTTACACAGACTTATCCCTGCTTCGATGCACTGTTGGAGGGGGTCACCAACAGGGGAGCACGTCATATCTCAGGTCCAACAGAATGAGATCTTGGTGAGCAGCAGAAGAGTGATACTGTACCTTGGTGTTGGCCATGTCCACGATGTACTGGTCTCCCTTGGCGCACTCCAGGACGGGGAAGCCGTCGCGATCCAACACCTTGGCTTGGGCATTCCCAGAAACCACCAGGATCATGTCGCCAGTGTTGCTGTACTGCAGGGACCTGATCTGGTGGCTGATGGTTGGGGAGAGACACACAGAAGTGAAGAATGAGAAACGTTCAGTTTCTACTTATCATTCCTGTGGTTAAGATGTTGAGTCATTATGATAGAAGTGCAGCCAGTGTCTCTCTTAGGACACATCTGTTGCGTTGTTGAAAGACATCTGCTGATGGTGATTGCGCAACGGAGCCGAGGCATTGTTATATTTAACAGCTGTTAATCCTGAAAACCGTTCTGAAAACGACCTGTAGGCTCCTGTAACATAACCGTGGGAAAGGCAACAACAACACACACCTCAGACTCAACACTGGAAAATGGAAAGCCCATCAGACTGTGTCAGGAGAACACACACACACACCGCGACTGGCCTTGGCTACACTCCACCGGGGGGAGGCTGGTGGAGGTAGAAATAACAATACCGTTCCTCACTCCATTCCTTGCATTACGATGAGCCCGTCCTCCGATTTTCTACCGCCACTAGCCTCCCCTGGCCTACCACACGCTGGGTTTCATCAAGACAGACAGAGAGAGAGAGTTGAAGGATTCAAGTATTAGCCAAAAGACCAGACGCCTTCCCAGTAACAGGCAGCTATTGCCCCATAGTCCTCAGCCTCTCTGATTGACTGTTTATATACAGTACAATGGTGGAAACTGGGTTTCCATGAGATCACAGGACCAATAGCAGGTGCCTGGGGAAGTCCTGGAATATCATCAAATAACCGTAGCCATCTGGCAAACGGTACCAGAGCATCCGGTCTTGGACCAACAGGTTCCGAGACAGCTTCTACCTCCAATCTATAAGACTCTGACACCTCCAGCTGCCCAGCAGCAGCAGAAATATCTGCTGCTCATTTGTACTTGACATTATTTGCACTCACCCCTGCACACACAAACACCCCTGCACACTAAACACACAAACACCCCTGCACACTACACACACAAACACCCCTGCACACTACACACACAAACACCCCTGCACACACCAACACCCCTGCGCACCCCCCCCCACACACACACACACACACACACACACACACACTTCTACCATTGCTGTTTATTTATATTTATACTATTTATCTCTATATATTTCACCCAAGGGTACATTTAATGTCTCACTGTTACTAGTACTATTAATTGAATATTGTGGAGGTAGTGTGTCTAAAGCGTTGCATTGTAGCATTTACTGCTGTATCCAGTACATATGATAAATACACTTTGATTTGACTGAATCTCTCTGTCTCACTTTACTTTTAATCTCTAAGCTTGGAAGCAAATGATCAACCTTACACACGACACTAGCCATGTTTAAAAACCAAAACTATCTAAACCTGGAACATTTTCAAAGAAAATGCTCTTACAAGGCGCTCCCTCATCCACGTACGCAACAAGTGCACTTAGCGTTTCGGGTCAATATCCAATCCGGCATTAACACAGCGGGAGGTAGATGGGGCAGTTGTGTTTCCACGCGGGGACTGGGAGCAGGGCCCTCGGCCTACTGTCTCATAAATAGAGTAGGGTTAAAGAGAGGAACAACAACTCTCCAAATATGGCCCAGTGCAGTGTGTCAGTGACCGTGGCAGCTAATGGATGGGACTGTAATCAGACTAAATGTGGCGTAGAGTTCTGCTAATAACATTCAGGGAAAGCCCGGTCCAGCTCAGCCCATTGGTTACCAAAACCCTAAAGAGAATTCAATCTCCGTTGGGTTCCATGAAATAGAAGATTAAACACATACACGGGGACATGCACGTTCCACTCCCATCTGCTTTTGGGTGGGGTCAATTAGATTCTAAGTAGAGGATCCATCCCTTCTGCATGAGGGCCCACACACAAGGCTCACTGAAGCAGGGCCAAATCAGGTGTGTGTTTATATGTGTGTGTGTGTGTGTGTGTGTGTGTGTGTGCGTGTGTGTTTCGCACAGTCCATGTTTGCCTATCTTGGTCATGTTTGTTCATGTCTATCTTGGTCAAATAGAAAGTTCTGGGAGACAGTGAGTGTACGTTTCACAGTGAGCACTCACCAATCGCAGGGCTGCAGCGATCTGAAGGCATTCAGAGCTGAGTCCATCCCAGCAAAGTCCCAGAAACGGACGTCATAGTCGTATCCCCCCGTGACCAGGCGAGCTCCAGAGGGGTCTAAGGCCAGGGCAGAGACCTAGGTGGGGGAGAGGGGGGTTCATTCACCTGCCAGGGGTAATACCTACCTAGAGTAGTTACTACTGATACCCTTGGACTAAACTACACAGCAGACACCCAAACAAGCCATATAATGAAAGTTTTTAGCGCAGCAACAGACACAAACTTGGCTGAGATTTCCAGTCGTTTGTCTGGCTCCACATTGCCTAGCCTTTTAATGAGTCCTAGAAGAGGTTCACTGGGAAATATGCTGATTAATTAGGTGGTTGTTTGTTCACAACCAGCCACCTCGGGCTATACTCAAATGAGCCACAAATATTGCGTTTATAAGGGTTTTGGAATGCAAACGATTTGTATTTGTTAATGCAATGATGAGAGGTGCTAAATGCTTTTAACAAACACAGGAGGAAAAGGGGGAAAGACTTACTGTTTTGGTGCCGTGCTGAAGAGTGATCTCATGAGTGTCTGGAATCTTCTTCACTGGATTCTGAGAGAGGCACAGACAGAGGAAGTTGTGTACATGTGTGTTTGTGTTTGGTGGAGTGGGCTGGGACTCAGTCATACATGATATTTCAGCTTTAATGGACTGTGTGATGTGTAAAGGCTGGTGTCCGTCCAGTACACCTGCACCCAATGAGAGCGCGGCGTTCGGCCTGAGAGCTACGACATCAATGGAGGCGGGCCTGTCACAGGCTGCCATCCATCACGGAGCCCCGCAGCGGCCTGAAATCACACCTACCCTGAGAAAGCTGGGTGTCTGGGCTATATCACCCATAACGCTCACAGAGCGAGGAGACATTTACTGCTCAGGGAGAGAGAGAGGGAGAGCCAGAGAGCGAGATGAGAGAGAGCAAATTCTCAATGAGAAAACCATCTGGCCTAAGTGTCTTTGGGTGGCGCACTCAGCGGCCTAGACACAAACAGACTTTAAATTAGGGATTTTATGATGAGCAGCTTGGTGCGAGAGAGCTATCCCATGCTTCGTCAGTAGATGAATCCCCTAAAAGTGAATGCAAACACAATGGATGATGTAGGCCTATTATGTCATCTAACAAGACAGGATAATTCAGTTTGATGTTGCGTTGATTGCGACCAGCTACTATTTTTCTAAGACTGTGCTGCCCTCTTGTGGTATATAGAACGCCACACAAAAAACAGTCCTGGTGCTTATACGTAGCAAACTTTTCACCGTTGCAGACTGAGATGTCATGTTTAGAACAAACATGATTAAGAGGATTACATGAGCAGATGGTTTAGACTTAAGACAGTCTACACGCACTGTTTACTTGTATCCTTACATGATAAAGGGGAAAACACAAACACACACTTACATCATCTTCCTCATCCTGCATATCTTCATCAGAGTCTTCATCGTCTGCTGTGCTGCCCCTGTAGCCTGGTGGTAGGGGTGGTCCCACTAAGTCATCATCATCCTCAGCAGTGAGTTGTGGGGGCACTGGGGGGCCGATGAGCTCTGAGTCAGAGTCTGAGTCAGAGTCACTGCCGCTGCTGCTGCTGCCACTGCTCTTATTCTCCTGCTTCCTGCATGGAAATACATGTCCAGGGGATTCCAAAATCATCATAATGCTAAATTCAAAATATCATGCAGGAGTTCACATCTCATCAACCTACATTGTCCATCAGTTCCAGGTTGTAACTCAGATGCAGACATTTACTCTCTAAAAACCAGGTTGATCAGAGCAGACAATGATTACCAGGTAACTGAGTGAGTCAATCCTGCCATTCATTCAGTCATTCAAACTGGGTGGTGTACCTGGGAGCAACAGCAGCTGGAGCTTTGACTTTCTTTACAGAGGCTGACGCCTTGGCTGTGTTCGAGCTCTCCCCTGCTTTCTGTCTTTCCTCTGAGGGAGAGAGAGACACAACTGGGGTTATACACACACACACACACACACACACACACACACACACACACACACACACACACACACACAGGGCCCAAATCATAATGCATCTCACACCGTCTCCTTTGAAAACAGTATTGTGAATATAACCTGCCACTGACCGAGCACTTGCTGACTCCTCTCGATTGCTGTTCTCCGGGTCGTCTCAAAGATGGCATCCAGGTCAAAAGTGCGGGCTTTCTTTCCTGAAGAGAGGAAAGGGAACCAGCTTGATACACATAGTACCCATCGTTTATCATGCACAATCAATGACCCATTACATTTCTGATAGAAGCATTCATTGTGTTTGATAAAATACAAATGTGTCAACTAGGCTACTACAGTCATTAGCATCATAGTTTGAATTTCTCAGCTCATGTAATTGTGGGAATAGTCATACCAAAGCCGGAGAATCCCATGACAGCAGCCATATCTCCATCATCGCTGGGGTCGTCGGGCGCTGAGACACAGGACAGGAGCAATTTAGAACATGTTTACATTCACTGTTTGACAGATCCATTCATTCACAACTCTCTCTGAGTCTGATACTATAAACAACTGTCAAAACTGACCCCAGAGGGTGTACAGCCCGTTGGGACAGACTGCCGATGTCGACTCCACAGGCTTTTGGATATCTCACATACACAAAGACCTGGGCTAACCAATGGGCTAGACTGACTTTTTTTCCGCCTACTCGTTCTGGTTGTGCCAGTACCAGAGGCCAGCATGTTACAGCCAAACATTCACTCACAGGGGCTACCTTTCATCTTTCAGCCCCGTAGCTAAACGTTTACAGGGAAAACACTCGCTAGCTCGCTGGAAACATCGTTCCATGGAATAATGCATCCTATATGCTGGTAACAATCTAAACATATAGCGGTCTAATAACAAAGCAAAGTTTACCATTTCCCACTTTGTTAGGATCCATGTTTTCAGAGTTTACACTGACTGTGCCCCTTCACCCCCGGAAGAACTGTCTGCAGAATAGGAATCAAACACTGCCACCTAGTGATCAATATCAATATCGTATATACATGTGTATCAATAACTACAGTTCATACACTAACTGATGTAACAGACTCTCTTTGGTGTCAATTATAGTTTCGATAAGTACTTTCTGTATAGGCCTTCTGTAATATCAGATTATGTATCTTCAAAATAAAAAAGGAGGCACATAATAGTTTGAAACTGTTTTTTTTTTTTTTATTATTTAAAAAAGGTGATTGCAACAACATTTGAGCAATGCCACAAGGCATGAAGACTACAGTTAATTTCACGTTCCCTAGGAAAACAACATCATCTGTCAAATGATAAAATAATAAAAAACAAAAAAATAAATAATACATTATGTAACAGTATTGAAAACACACACACACACACACACGCACACGCACACGCACACGCACACGCACACGCACACACATTCTTACTCATTAGCAATTCTGAATCTGAAGAAACAGACATGACAAATCTGTTCAATATACATTGCAAAAATGCAATGTATGAACATTTTGCATGAAAATGTCGTTGGGAGAAGGCATGACTAGATGTGCAGTACTGGGCTGCATTTAACCTGCTCCGGGGATGTTGATTCAACTAATGTACAGAACATACTCTAGGCACATGGTGTGACTGTTGTTTCCAAAACATAACGTGGATATGTTGTGATGCTTCCATATTGTCCTGCACTTTATTCACTTGATTGGCTCCTCGCTCCATGCCCACGATGCTCTAAGACTAAGCCAATCAGACTGCTCCCTCGCCGGCCACAATGCTCTCGATGGCAGCCCAGTCCAGTTTGCTGAGGATGCTGCCAGTGCTCTCTGAGAGAGTTTCCAGCCCGTCCAGGCCCGCTCCTCCTGATCTGGCAGCACCACCCTGGTCCTCCGGCATCCACCCGAGGCCCTAGGAACCACCACAGGAATCTCAGTCAGAGCTGAACTAAACAGCCACCGTATCTCAAAATCAGGATTCATAGTTGTAGTAAATCTATAGACAGAACTCATGGGCCCGACTACCGTACCTGTGCCAGATCAGAGTTCTCCAGCCCGAGCAATCTGCGGATCTCTACAGGGGGGTTCCATGGGCTAACCACCTCCCTCTCCTCCTCAGCCTCTCTCTGCTCCCTCCCTCCTCCACCTTTCCGCCCAGGAGGGGACTGGCTCACTTCTCCCCTCCGTTCTACAGGAGGAAACATGGTCATTATGGAACATTATCACCTGAATCTGCAATACAAAGAATAGCATTAATGTGTAGGTCAGCAGGGATGATGTAGAAATACAGCCCTCACCATGGTTGGCTGTCTTAGCCCCAGTCCTGCCCCTCAGGTCTGTCAGCATACCCCGCCGGGTCACCTGGGAGAGGCGGTCCCTTGGTAGAGCGCTCGCTGACACCCAGGAGATAACACAAAGACACACAGGTCAGCTCCTACACTTGGTCACAAATACCTAATACATATCTATTGCAGCACCAACTACTGTAAACCTGCTCCCAATCACACTTCTGCATGTACAGTACAACATTAACTATTGTAAACCTCTAGAATTCTTCATAAGCTGGACCCATAGGAGAAATAGGAGTCATTGATTGTTACTGAAGGTGGAACTACTGACCGGGCCTGTGCAGCCCCAGTCTGCTGCTGAGTGAGCCCTGACCCCTTGACGCAGGTCTTCTCTGACCACGTGGTGCCACCCCTGGAGAGGACAGGGAGCGGGCTTGCCCCACATGAGGTTTTGGACTCCTCTTCTCGCCGACAGATAGACTACGGCCCCTGGAACAACACCGGATCACAAGAATGATCATCCCTCGTTTCAGGTAGAACAATTTCTATTCAATATCCTGAGTCTGAATATGCGAGGCAGTGTACCTGGGGCTGCTGCGGGTGCTGCCAACAGTCTGAGAGGTATGGGGTCTTGTGGTGGTGGGGGGCAGGGTCAGGGTTCGTGTGGAGGTCCTGGGCAGGGTCAGTGGGGTGGTGAGGAGGTCTGTGATCAGACTACAGGCGTCGCGAGCTCTCTGAGAGTGATGCTCCAACAACACCATCCTAAATCCAAACACAGGCCATGTAAAACACACAAGGGGAAACACACACACACACACACACACACACACACACACACACACACACACACATAAATGTATACATTTACGAATGCACATACTTGTCCTTCTCCTCTTTGATTTTCTTATTGATGTTTAAGTCTTTAGAAGTTGGTTTCTGTAGAGAGCAGAGAGAAATAGTATGGACAGTTAGAAGTCAACGGTTCCTGAAACATGACACAAATACGTAAAAACTAAATGCAGGCCAATCTCTCACCAATGTGACAGTGGCAGTGAAAGGTTTGCGCTCCCTCTCCCTCTTCTCCTCCCTCTGTCTGCGGTACTGAACCAGTCTCTCCCTCTGTTTCCTTCTCATCCAGACCCTCAGCTCTCTCCTCTCCTCCTCAGCTCGCATTCCATCCCGCCTTGCCTGCCCGTGCTGCTGCTGCTGCTGCTTCAACCTGCTGTCAATCACAAATCATCCCAGCTGAGAACCAGTCTCAACCAGTCTTAAGTCTCAGCTTGCCACAACCTTAATGGAGAACCAGACAATGAAGTCATGTTGGTTTTGTGGTTCCTAACCTGTTGAGGTGAGCAGCCTGTGTGTGGGACAGCCCCAGGGCAGTGGGGGACATACCCCCCTCCCTCACCAACTCCCCCAAGATGTCTGCCACATCACTCAGCCCGCTGAGACCAAGAGTGTCCTCTGCCCATCTGAGAAAGAAAGGAGAGGGGGGGGGGAGGCAGGAGGAATGGTATGAATAAATGATAAGAACATTATCTTAACAGAATTTTTTGGTGTAATGTATACTGTAAAATGAATAATTAACTATAACACATCTTAGTTCATTTTTAAGTTTAATGTATTCTGTACAAATGTTAAATAATTAACTATAACACATCTTAGTTCATTTTTAAGTTTAATGTGTTCTGTACAAATGTTGAATAACTAACTAACCATAACATAAAGTCTAACTTACTTGCCAGGTGTTCTATCCATGTTGTCTATCAAATCTGCAAGAGAAACACACTCTTTCAACACACAGCGAGGATGACAAAACAGTCAGGTATCACTACCTGAAACACTAGAACAAACAACAGACAAGCATTGGCCAGGTGTACCATTACAAAGTGTGTGTGTGTGTGTGTGTGTGTGTGTGTGTGTGTGTGTGTCTTTGAGGTGACAGCCGGTGTACTGGATGTGTGTGGGTGGATATGGAGGGGGGGGGGGGGGGGGGGGGGTTGGGTGCACTCCTACAACACATATCCACCATAATAGGCTGAGGACTAGGAGTGACTCAGACTGGGCCCCAGGTGTGTGTGACAGACAGTGTGAGTGACAGACAGTGTGTGTGTGTGTGTGTGTGTGTGTGTGTGTGTGTGTGTGTGTGTGTGCGTGACTGACAGTGTGTCCTTACCCTGACTGATCTCCCACCCACGCTGCTCGGGCTCTGATCTGACTGGAGACAACCGCGGGGCTGCAACCACAGAGAGAGAGACCACATTCAACCACTCACTCTGAACACATAGAAACCACCAGCTCCTCTCATATCAGACATATACGTAGCCTGAAGGCACCAAGCAGGAATGTGTGTGTGGGGGGAAACACTAAGAGTTACAGCTCTGGTCAACCAGTAAGAGGAGATGAACTGGAAGTGGCACACCACTACCTCCTGCCCCCGGGCCTAACCACTAACAGACCACAGTTACACTGACATCATCATGGCTCTTTAGCAAATCACTGGGTATATCAAATCACTTAGGGGGGGACAGGGGGGGGATGATGACTTTGTGGTAAAATAAAACATGTCCACGTAGTTTGAATGCTTGGTTGAAGTGCTACTGTAGTGTACCTGCTGTGGGAGTGGGCCGGTAGTAGGGAGCGGAACTCTGACCGGGAGCACAGAGGGGAGAACGAGAGGCGTGCTGTTTCCGAGCCAGAGGAGCAGAGGTGACTATTTCACTATCAAGCCCTTCCTCCTCCTCCTCCTCCTCCTCCTCCTCCTCTTTCTCTCGAAGACCTGATAGCACCGTGTCATTAAGCATGGACCGTCGTGTTCTCCACGCTGCTAAGAACAGGACACACACATACTCACTTTTTTGATCTAGTCGAAAGACACAAATATTTCAGTTCTTTGGGTGTGGTAAAGAGGATGATGTGTGGACTGACCTTGCGGTGAGATGGCCAGAGTGACGGTCTTGTTTAGTGGTGCTCTGTATTCCACATCAGGAGCCATGGCTGGGCTCAGTGTCTCGATGGTGTTCACCAGCTGAGAGAGGGACAGAGAAACATGTTATTCCACTTACCTACAGACCTGGCAGCATGCCTGTATCAGACAGACTAAATGCCATATTACCAGTCTGGTGTTGGCAAACTCTCTCTCCATGTGGTCTGCGATGTTCTGTAGGGCAGCCAGCTGAGCGTCCATCTCTGACAGACGGGCAGAGACCTGCACCATTGGGGTCCTGGAGGAGGCTCGGTTGGCCCCCGGGCTCCTGGTCTCCACATCCCCACCTGTCCCTCTGCTGTCCCGCAGCAGGCTGACAGTCACTGGGTCTCCACTGGGCTCAGAGGGACCAGGCAGAGGAGACAGTACAGAGAGACCTGGAGGACAGAAGACATTACAGACAGAGCCACGGTCAGAAGAAAAGCCCAAATCTACTTATACTCTTGCTGACTGAACACTTTAAACACACTGACCAACACTACCTTGCAGGATATCCTCAGTGCTGGTGTCTGCGTTGGTCAGATCTGGAGGGGCTGAGTTAGTGACAGAGGCTGCCAGCAGGTGGAGCTGTGCAGAGGTGGGGGGAGAGGGGGGAGAGGGGACAGGACTGGGGCAAGATGGCAGCTCCTCTAGCAGAGCTCCGTCCTCCAGGTCAATCACATTGATAAACTGTCGACCTTCTGAGTCCTGAGAGAAAGAGAGAGACAGAAATATATACTTTAGGGGGTAAATGTCTGAAACATTGGTAGTGTACATTGGTGTATTATGTTTTTCTACATTGTTGCGTGTGAAATATTTGTGACTCTGACCGTGTTCCTCCCTGGTTGGGCCTCTCCAGGGGTCTTGGTGTCCCGGACAGGGGGGTCTCTGGAGAACCGCAGGTTCATGAAGACATCAGGAGGAAGAACCGCAGCTGAACCCTCTGCTAGTAAAGACACACAACAGGAGTCATACATAATAATGCAAGTCTTAAATATTGTATTTTTTTTTTCTTATTCTCAGAAACTCTCCCAAATCAACAAACAACAACAAACGTACGTCCAGTGGTGGCAGTAGAAGTGACAGTGTGCTGGGCAGACATGGCTTTGTCTGTGAGTGAGAGAAGAGAACACACAAAAACATCACTTAGCCTCAGAGTACGGTTGGAACAACTTTAAGGATAGAGGCTGCTTAAACCTAACTCGTAAAAAACTGGCAAACAACGTAATATCTTTGAATATAAAGCATCCTCTAAGCAGAACAAGGCTTCGCAGACAGCAGCCTCACCGGTGTCAGTGTTGGTGCAGGCGTCATGGCTCTGCGGAGGTCTCTTGTGTGTGGCGGCGAAGGCATGAAGCTCAGCTGCAGTGGACAAAGCCCTGCCAAGCAGCTCCTGACCAGTCAGCACAGAGTCAAAGGTCCCTGAGGGCCAAAGGTTAAAGTTCATCAAGGAGAGAGAGAGAGAGAGAGAGAGAGAGAGAGAGAGAGAGGGGCTCAGCAATACCAGTGATACCAAAAACCATAAGAATACAGAATATTCGGTCCATCTTGGGGTTTCCCATCAGGGCTTTGGCAGATGAGTGGAAAGAGAAAGGACGAAATGAAAGAATGAACGGACAGATACTCACCAAGAGGAAAGACATAGCCCTCTCCAAGAGCAGACGGTGCAGGCTCCTCCTCATTGAGCTACAGGCAATTTTCAAATACAAAGAAAAAATAACAAAATCGATCTATTTCCCGAGGTGATATCAGTAATGGCAATAGCATTGGTATATTCATATTTTCATAATTTCTTGAGTATTTATTTTCTTACCTCTTGTGGGGGGATGATGGAGTCATCTGGTCTGAATGTGACCACTGCCCTCCCTCCCTCCCTCCTCAACTTCTCCTCCCTTCTCTTCTGCCTGAGGAACAGCACACAAAGGGAAGGTGTTAAATCTACAACAAGCGGGATGAAAATACAAAAATGGAACAGGGGGCGGTAAGAATAGAGAAGGCGTATGTGTAAGACTTCACCTCTTGCTGGGGTAGGTGCTGGTGGAGGGTGTTGCGGGGGCAGTGCCCTGGGTGTGTGCGTTCACTCTGAGCAGTGTGAGTGGGGGCTCCGCAGCCCTTTGCTTCCCTGCAGCCCAGCCCATGAGCTCCTCCAGCGGGATCAGACGGGGCACACGGGCAGAAGGGGTGGCATGGGGCACCATCTGAGTCAAAGACACACAGTGACACAGTTTTAACAGCGTCAGATACAATGTCACTACAAGATATAAGTTAGAACCCTATCTATTGTGCACTTACAGTTTTAGTTTGGTAATTCATGTAAACAATTAAAAAAAATAAAAAAATAAAAATTGATAAAATGTGTACTTTCTATGGTGACACATACCATCCTGGGTGGCTCTGGGTCTCTGTGTAGCAGCTGGATCCTGGGAGTGTGGCCCATAGCTAATGGGGTGAAAGTCAGAGCTCTGGAGGAGTGTGGGAGGGGGATATTAGGGAGGGTGGTGGGAAGACGTGTGTCAGGGTGAAAGCGTAGGAGAGGGAGGCCGTGGACAGGGGGGGGTCTGTGGGCTGGGAGGGTAGGGGCCAGATGATGGGGCTCTGCCCCTCTGGACCTCTCCACCCGGGCCTCTGGGTGATGGGCCTGGGGTGACATGCCCCTGGGGGCTAGGTCGAGGGGAGGGTGGGCGTACTGTGTCAGATTGAGGTGTTTTGGTGGGGCTGTGGACTCTCTCTCTGCTCCTCTCCTCCTCCTCTCCTGCTCCTCTACTCTCCTCAGGGCGGCTGGGTCATACTGGTTGAGGTTCAGGTGGGGGGGCCCAGCGCTGGCTCTCCTCTCAGACGGGGGTCCCCAGGCCTCTCGTACAGGGACAGTGTGGGAGGCCCTCTGTAGAGACAGCAGAGGAGGGTGGAGCTGGAGTAGCTTCAGCCCTGAGGTGAGGGCAGAAGGGCTATGATTTAAGGTGTCCCGTGAGTGGCCATCAGGGGGCGGTAGCAGAGGGGCACTCGTGGTGTGGGGATTGGTGTCCACAGTGGTCAACAGCCCATGAGAGGACGGGATCAACCTGTGGCTCTCCCTCTGGATGTTTCCTGATGACTCAGGTCGGACAGATAAAGGCTGAAACTCCTACGGACAAGCAAAGTCAATTCAGTTTGTTTTACATTGCTGAGTGTGTAGAAGTTCAAGTGACACTGAAATGACATAGAGGACAACATCCCAAATCCCCTCCTGATCTTACCTGAGAATTGAGCTCTGTGCTGTGGTGGGGATCCCGTTCCCTTGTAGGAGGGCTCGTAGTCCGCTGGGTGTTTCTGGTGGCTCTGTGTGCCCTGCGTAGGGGCTCAGGGGCTGGGGGAGCCTGGGCTGAGCTCTGGAGGACTGGCTGGTCTGGGGACAATGGCCTGGGGAGCTGGTGGGACTGGGGCGTATTAGATGCCGACACTGGAACAGTAGCCTGTGTCTGGGGCGTAGGAGACAGGTGGGCGTGGGAGGGGATCAGATTGGGCCGGGGGAGAAGTGTGTCGGGGTGGGAAAGGGGCATGTTGGGATGTGAACAGGGTGCGTTGGACTGGGCCAGGAGCGTGTTGAGTTGAGAGAGCGGAAGGTTGACAAAGGAGGCTCCCACCACCTGCATCAGACTCATAAAGTTGATCTGTTGTAACTGGAGAAAAACAAACAGTCATTACATCTTAACTACATTGAAGTTTGCCATTTGCCAGTTTGCAGTTTCCTCTGCCTGCTGTAAATAATTACCTGCACCAGTTTGAAGAGCTCGTCCTGCATCAGCTGTCTGACAGGGTCTGTCTGGGCTGGTGGGGGCTGGCTGGGAGCAGGTGGGGGCTGGGGTTGGCTGGGAGCAGGGGGGGCAGCAGTAGCAATAGCAGTAGGAGTGCTGGGGACGGAGGTCCTCTGGGGCTGTTCTGCAGTAGGAGCAGAATCTGCTGTCTGAGCCCCAGTCTGAGGCCCTGCCATGGGGGGGAGGGATGGAAGGTTGGGCTGAGGAGGGGCGTCACTGGGAAGTCTGAGGAGGACAGGGCAGTCACAGTCACAGCTTGAATGACATGAATGGTATTTCAAAAAGGTCAGTCAGTTCCCTCTGGGATTAAAAGCATTAAGGCTAACTGTCTAAGAGTAACTGGCTACGAGGCTAACTGTCTAAGCTTGCATTACAGTTAACACTCAGATGGTCTTGAGTCTCATACTTACATAGTAGTTGTCACTTCTTGAGCGATATCAGATGACGTCCTTCTCCGTGAGTCATCACACAGCAGATTCTCAATCTCTATCACCTCGTCTCTACAACAAACACAGTTGTTATTGTTTACCAGCACACAGAAACATTATGATGCATAAGTAAACATAAGTAAACAAAGAAACAAAGACATATAATGCAAGCCACACAATATCTGTCTACCTTGGAAACAATGCACAAGGTCTGTAATACCATACTGTAGCCTCTATTGACTAGCACCATGGTAACAACAGCTTACCTACTCACTCAGCCAACCAGACATGGAAATTTAAAACTGGGTTTGGCTCGTGGGCCTACATGGCCTTTAGTATGGCTGGTATTCTTGTTGCAGTTGTTTAGTAAATCTGATCAACAAATCCCCAGACAGTTCCCCCAGACCCACGCCTTATTCGAGCACTTACTGAGAGCTGACACTCGAGACGTCCCTATCTCTCTCGGAACACTGCAGGTCTGCTAGTGTTAATGCCTAGGGAGGACATAGGACATAGGGAGGACACACACACACACACACACACACACACACACACACACACAGACACAGACACAGACACAGACACAGACACAGACAGACAGACAGACAGACAGACAGACAGACAGACAGACACACACACAGAGAGGAGGTTCATTTAAGGTCCTGGACACAGAGGAACCAACCACCCAGTACATGTAGTTACACACTATCATCCATTATGTTATTGAATCTCACGTTTCCATGCACATGTCTTTCATTTCCAACGTAAGTTTAAAACAACGGAAAGGTGTGACTGTGACAGGTTGTGGTGTGCCTACCCTGTCCCGTGGCCTGCTCAGTGTTGTGGGGAGGCCTGTTATCTGCACAGAGATGTTGGGGACGGAGAGAGATGACGACGCCCTCGACGTCTCTTCAGCATTGCTGCTGTCTGTGACATCGTCAAAGTCAACAGATGAATGGCAAAATCTCAACATTTTTTAAAAGTTAGAGAGTAAATATGAATAACCGACTACAACGACACTGAGGAGCAGCTCACCTTCTCTCTCAGCGGCAAGGTCGAGCTCGTGGTCTGACGAGGGTCGTCGGGAGTCTGTCACGTTCCTCTCAGAGTCGGCGGTCACTCTCTCCCCATCGTGAAGGTGTGAGGTCCCCCGGGATGTCACTCGTTCTGCTTCCTCAGTCTGTGACCCACTGCTGGGGAACACAAAGAGATCCACGCTGACACCTCAGTAAACACACACACACACACAAACTCACACACACACACAACTCACACAACTCACACACACAACTCACATGGACAGTTCTCTGTGCTGGGCGTCCTGGTCAGGCAGGTTGATGGGGGTGTCAGTTGAGCCAGGGTAACCAGTATCCACACTGCTGTCTCCCTCCAGCTTCCAGCCCACCTCAGGCTGCAGTACTGGGGCCACAGTCCACTCCCTCGCTGGTACCTGACCAGGGAGAGGAGGACAAGAAGGGTTAAAAACTGTTAAAGACCTGATCGCTGCATGTATGTAACAAAGACCACAAATAATACACATCCCTAAAGAATGGTCAATGGATAGCTCATATGAGCACAAACAGCACATACTGACCTGGAGGTGAGCGCTGTACCGGTCTGTCCCCAGCAGGGCGGCGGTGTACCTGCGCTCCAGCATGCTAAGGGCCGTGAGGACGGCAGGGGCAGAGGCTTTGACCCGCATCATCACCGCCCCTCCTCCAGCCTGCCCTCCACCCCCTGCCTCCCTCTCCCTCTCCCTCTCCTTCTTCCTGCTGGGGTGTCCCAGCAGCACCCTCTTGTCAGCCCAGCGCACCATCCACTCAAGCAGCCTGCCCAGCCCTGGGAACTGGGCCTCCAATTTAGGGTCCAGCTCCTGTTGAAGCTCCACAGCCTCCATGGGGGTCAGGGATCCAAACATCCAGCGGTCTGACTGCTGCTCCCAGGGAACGGAGCTCTGACTGGGGCTAGTCTCAGAGCCATAGGTGTGGGCCTTAGGTGTGGGCTCTGGGGCTGGCCTGGACTGCAACCTGAGGCCAAACAAACCCTGCTGCTTCCCAGTCCTGAGCCCAGGGAGGGAGGGGGCAGGTAGACTGGGTCTGGGAATGGGGGTCTCGCTGTGGAGCGAGGAGGGGGGTGCTACAGGGGTGTGGGCCAGGTGGACTGGCTTGTAGCAGTGGCCAGCTCTGAACACAGGGGTGTCACCGCCCGCCTGTCTCCTGGGGGCGTGGTGTCCATCTCTCTGGCGGCGGCGGAGTGTGGTGAGCACATCGAAGGTGAGGGAGTGCAGCTCTCTCTCTCTCAGCTGGGTGCAGAAGCCCTTCAGCAGGGGGGGGTCACAGCCAGAGTCCCCCCCCTCAGGGCCGTCCTTCTCCAGCACGTAGCTGAGGAAGAGCTCCAGGAAACGTAGGTAGTCCTCATCGTCCAGCTCAAACTCCCAGGTCCCAACCACAGGCAGGGTGGGGCTGTCCTGCTTGGACCCCCTCACGGGGTCCTGGGTTGGCCCAGCTCGGCTCTCACCCTTCTCCTGGATGCTCTCCCCCACTGTCACTTTACCTCCAGGCTTGTCTGCTTTGTCCTGCACCCTCACGCTCTTGCTCTCTTGCCTGAAAAGATGAATTGACACAATGACAAAGTCAGTCCAAAAGAAACAGTTCTATAGACAGTTCAATCAAGTTACCCGATGATGTTGCTACAGGAGGCACAGTCTCTCTACCTGGAATGAGGTGAATTGATTCTGATCTCTGATAGTAGAGTAAGATGATCTCTCATAGTATTGATGGATTTGACGTCACTAACAGGCTGACTTCAGTGACAAACATTGCTGACAGGTGAATTCCTTCCAGATAAACGGTCTACCTGTGCGGTGGCCTGCTGTGCAGGTCTGGAGAGAGAGCCTCAGAAGTGTTCTCAGCCGTGTCTCCATCACTGTACACCAGGGGGCGCCCACAGTCAGTGAGGGTGCTGTTGCTCAGACTGGCTCCCAGCGAGAAGCGCTCTAGCATGGCTGTGCCATGGCCTCCTCCTCCTCCTCTCTCCTCCTCCTCTCTCTCCCACAGGTAGAGCTCCAGGGGCGCCAGGTGCCTCCCCACACGCCGCAGGTCCTTCCTCCTCTGTCGGAGCCTGTCCTGCATGACAATTATCATCATCTCCTCACCCTCCTCCTCATCCTTCACCTTACCATTCTGCTCCGAGGCTAGAGGAGAGACAAGATGTGAGGGGGAGAGAACGTCGATGAGTAAGATGGAGAGAAATGTACAAAGATGAGATGAGAGACAGATCTACAGTCGGCTGCAGTAGAGCAGAGACGCTACAGTACCTGGGACAGTGCAGTGTCTCAGTCTCTGGAGCAGTGAGTTGTACTTCTCCCTCAGAGGGACCCTGACTGACTCCTCCTCCTCTGGGAACGCCCGCACCAGACTCTCTGCCACCTGAGGACAACATAGATAAACCACTCTATACCACTCACTCCCATATAGAACACCTCCATAGCAGGGGAGGCTGCTGAAGCTAGGAATCAGAGGACGGGTTCATTGTAATGCACGGAACGGAGTAAGGAATGGTATCAAACATAGATTAAAAACATGTGTTTGGATACCATTCCTTATTCCTTCCCATGCATTACAGTGAGCCCGTCCTACGATTTCTCCATAGACACCAGTCACTCTAAGTAGTAGCGTCTGTTTAATGAGTGAATGTAAATGAAGTGAGTGATTGTTCACCATGTTGACGGGGGGTAGTTCAGACACCAGGCTGAGAAGGGTGTCCTGGAGGATCTCCTCAGCGTTCAGGAAGCGCGAGAAGGGCATGAAACGACACGCCCAGTGGAGAGCCGCAACACAGGAAGCTGTCACCACAGAGTCATCCGAGACCTACAGGACGAATACACAGGCGTACACAACTGTCAACTGTCAAATAACTGAGGATAAAAAAACAAAAACACATTCACATTCTTGAATCTTCACACAGAAGTAGGAGTACCTGGGTGTCTATCCCACAATTCCTTGCAGCCTGGTACTTCCTGCAGGACATGGAGAGTTGGTCCCTGACATGTAGCATCCAGCACAAGCCACACAGCTCCCTGAAGCAGGCTAGAGGAGACACACACAATCTCTCTCACATGTGATGCTTCAATGGGGTGAATGGTGGTTAAATGGTGTATGTGATATATATATAAATGTGACATAGAATGTCTCTCACTGATAGTTTGTATAGTGCCAGGATCCAAGTGTCCATCACCACTGGGTCCCAGCCTGAAGAATCCACTACGGCTGACAAACTTCATCAGGCCCTCTGGGAAAGACTTTTCCTTAGCCACTGACTGCTGCTGGGAGTATTTCTGCCGGATCTGAAAACCAACCAACCACAAGTAACTCGCCAGGATATCCAGCATTACTCTAATCCTGAATCCAGTGGGAAGGTAGGGGTTGGAGACGGGTGGGAGGGTAGGGGTTGGAGGGTAGGGGTGGGAGACAGGTGTTGGAGGGTAGAGTAGAATGTTGGAGACAGGTGTTGGAGGGTAGAGTAGAGGGTTGGAGACAGGTGTTGGAGACAGGGGTTGGAGACAGGTGTTGGAGGGTAGAGTAGAGGATTGGAGACAGGTGTTGGAGGGTAGAGTAGAGGATTGGAGACAGGTGTTGGAGACAGGGGTTGGAGACAGGTGTTGGAGGGTAGAGTAGAGGATTGGAGACAGGTGTTGGAGACAGGGGTTGGAGACAGGTGTTGGAGACAGGGGTTGGAGACAGGTGTTGGAGGGTAGAGTAGAGGATTGGAGACAGGTGTTGGAGACAGGGGTTGGAGACAGGTGTTGGAGGGTAGAGTAGAGGATTGGAGACAGGTGTTGGAGGGTAGAGTAGAGGGTTGGAGACAGGTGTTGGAGACAGGGGTGAGAGGGTAGAGTAGAGGGTTGGAGACAGGGGTTGGAGACAAGGGTTGGAGAGTAGGGGTTGGAGACAGGGGTGAGAGTGTAGAGTAGAGGGGGGTTGGAGACAGGGCAGAGAGGGTAGGAGTGTACCTTGTGGAGGTGGTGGCGGCAGCGGCGCAGGTGGCTAATGTACCACTGGGCCGCAGGGCGGGAGCAGCGAGCAGACCTCAGAAGTAGCAGCACCCTCTGGACGACCCCAGACACCCTGTGGCGAGACGACCCCTCCAGGAGCTGCGCAAAAGACCCTGAGGGGTCCTAGGCAGCAGAAACACACACACACACACACACACACACACACACACACACACACACACACACACACACACACACACACACACACACACACACACCTTAAGTCTCATGTATCAACAACATCGTAAAACTCCATTTCACCTTCTAGTATTCCCTTGATTTCGGGGTGCCTTCTCAGTGCCCCTCTATACAGGTGACTGTCCTCTGGTGCATACCTGTGTGTTGGGTGCAGGCTGGGGGCAGTAGAGAGGGGGTGCCGGCAGGTACAGTCCTATAGGCACCAGGGCAGGCAGGCAGGAGGCCAGGTCTTTGGCTGAGTCCAGCAGAGCACACAGTGGCTGAGACAGCACATCTACTCCAGCCATGACCGAAGCCTTCAGGATCTCCTGCACCGACTGCTGAAGCAACTCCATATCCTCCCCTTCTAGAGAGTCTGAGAAAGAATGAGAGAATGATGAAGATGGAGGGTAGGGAGGGAGACAAGTAACGTACGATGGGCTAAAGAAAGATATGGAAAAGAGAGTGGACAGATGTATTTAGTATACACTACATAGTATATACTATCATAGTATACATTGAGACTAGTTAACACACCTGTAAAACTCTTGTAGGTCTCCTCGTCTGCTTGTGTCTCCTCTGGCCCAGCTTTTCTGCCCAGAAGAGACTCCAACTGACCCTGAAAGATGCTACCGGCCTCAAGGGCTGCTGGGAGATGTAGTTCTTTCCATCTGAGCCTGAAGTGACAAGCAAGGACTGTCAACAGAAACTTACAGAACAGTTCAGCACCTCTTCATGTAACAGCAGTCCTTCAAGAACACACACACACACACACACAGACACACACACACACTGACCCAGTGAAATCACAGTGCTCCGTGCAGTAGCTGCTGTAGGCCAGGCCGAGGGAGGCTGCGGTCTTCCAGTCACCCAGGCGATGAGCTAGCCACACAGCCTCAGGCAGCAGCCCCCCCTGCAGGAGCAGGTCCTGAGCATAGCCCACTGTCCACACCTCCGACAACTGCTGCCCCCGCACCGCTCCCGCCACACGCTCCTGGCACAGAGGCACAAGGCGGCCAACACCTGGGGCTGGGAGGGGAAGGTAGATAAACACATCAGCCTTATAGACGCACTGACATGCACGTCAAATACGGACACACACACGGGTGGTGGTGGTGGTGGTGGTGGGTGTGTGTCTGTGGTCTTCTTACCATGTGGGAGGTGTAAGGGAGGCAGTATGTCCACGCTGTGTGGGGGTAGGATGAGCAGGGGCTGGTTGGTGAAATAGGAGGCCATGAACCTGCCCAGAGTCTGAACCACAGCACAGGCTGCCTCACTGTGGACCTTCCCAGGCAGCCAGAAGCCAGGGACAGCCTCCTCTACAACCAACACATACAAGTTTTTAGGGTTAGGGTATTAACCTGATAGGACAGACTGGGACTGGGCCAGACAGTACCTGTAGTGTGGGTTCTGTCCTCCCTCTGTGACCCAGCCTGGCGGAGTAGCAGATGGGCCATGTGGTCCCCCAGCCCCTGGGCCTCCCTCAGACGGTACTGGAACAGCAGCCCGTACAGCAGAGCCAGGCACAGGCGCGTCTCCACAAACCCACTCCGTGGCCCATCTGGGGAATCAGACATGACCCCTTTACTGTACAATCTCCGGCGTTCATATTGTCCTCCACAACTCTGTTTGCACTGATTGGACTGTAGGAGTAGAGTTCATATATCCATGCTTCTCACCTCTCTCTCTCTCAGCCCACAGCTCAGCCCTCCAAGCGTTAGCACTCTCTGTGTACGACCCCAACAGGAAATGCTGTTCCCCTGGGGAACCCGAAAGAAAGCTGCACATTTAAATGATCGCTCCCTATGGAGTAACTGCAAGTAATGACACAAAAGCCACACAACAAATAACTTAAGGCTTCACTTAAAGCCTTTACTCATACCTGTGTAGCTTAGCAGGGTTGGGCCTGCATCCAGCCTGTCTCTGGCCCCTTGAAGAGCTGTCTGGATCTGGGACAGGATGAGAGACACACGCCCCTGCTCCTCCTCCCAACCCCTCAGGCCTTTCAGCTCCTCCCGGTACTGCAGGGCGTGTCTGTACACTGCACGCCACACTCCCAGCAGTCTGCACAAGGACAACAGAGGAATAGGACTACGATGAAAACTCTTGACACATAAAACTAAAGCACCAGTCCGTAAATTCAGGAAAGTAGCATCTATTTACAGAGAAAGAAACAGTGGTTAACTTAGTATTTGTTCTTCTTCTTTTCTTCGACACACACGCGCACGCGTGCTCACACACAGACACGCGCACACATGCGCACACACACACACACACACACCAATAGGCTGACTACCTGCTGGACGGCTTCTGAGGTAAAGGCAAAGCATCTTGTAAAGTCCCAGGCCTCACTCCCTCCTCCTCCTGCAGCAGAGGCACACAGTAGCTATCTGAGGGCTGGGGAGGCTGTGAGAGCTCCCCCTGCTGGTGGGAGGACCCCCAGGCTGATTTCTGCTGCAGGCTGTAGGTGTGGTCCAGACAATGGGAGGTCAGCTGGAGGATGAGGAGGGCTGTGGAGAGACTCTGAGAGGACAGCTGTCCAGCCTGGAGGAGATCAAAGGGAGGGGAGAGGAGCAGGTGTACTAGCTGTTGGGTGAGCTCCACAGTCAACCCCAGGCAGCTCCTCCCCCCTGTGTGAGGGGCGTCCCAGGGAAGGAAAGACAGAAGGGTCCTGAGGAGGTGGAGAAGACGGGAGGAGAAGGGGATGCTCTTCTTCTTCTTCCCTGAATGGGAGCTGGTGTTGGCGGTCAGACGTAGGAGTGCAGTGAAGCGGACAGCACAGCGAACTGTGTACCTGAGCAGACACTCTCTTTGCTCCACAGCGCCCCCCAGGGACACACCAAGAGCCCAGGCGGTCAGGAGGCTGTCCTGCACCCTACGGAGCTCAGGAGAGAGGGACGGGGGCCTCCTCTCTGAGTCCACAGAATCAGAGCCATGGTCTGGGTCTAGCTCTGGGTCATGATGGGGGTTAGGGTCAGGAAGAGTGTCAGCGAGAGCATGGAGGGTGTCGAACATTGAGGCAAACTCAAGCCGACCGCCATCCTCCATATGTGAACCCAGGGGCGGTCCTTCTATATCAGAGTCATCCTCAAATAACGCCTGGGGAATCACACATACAGACAGACCATCAGTTGAGAGACTCACATCTATAGACATACAGTATTTACACAGATTTTATATGGAAAAAAACAACCAATATATATGGTCTGACCTGGACTCTTTGAACCAGCTCCCTGGTGTCCCCCATGCCTCCCTGGTCCTGTAGGAATAGGGGCAGGGTGGATACGGGCGTGGCTGTGGGAGTGGGGACAGACGTGGCTCTGGTTCTCAGCTCCTCCAGGCTCCTGCTGACCTTCAGGCAGGACACGGACTCCAGCCACGCCCTTGCATAGGGCTGGGAACATACAACAGAGACCACAGCAGAAATAATGAACAACAGGAGAATTCCAGGGGAGAAGGTTGGATAATGACCTAGTCACTCTGAGGGATTACTTCAGCTACACAACATAAGCAAATGGAGCTTCCCTGGAAAGTAGAATCCCCCCCCCCCCCCCCCCCCCCATCTACGGTTTGTTTGTCTGGCAGCTATTTGTTTGTCTGTTTGTAAGCTGTTGCTTTTTGAAAACCTTTTGGAATTATTATTATAGATTTACTATAATAATAATTTACTAAAGTAAATCATTTATTATTTCGACTTGCTAGACAACCCGTAGACAACCTGTGAACGCTCCAGGGTCCTGCTGGCCCTCTCCAGGCCCAGGCTGGTGTCCTTCAGTAGGGCTCTGAGGAGCGAAGCAGGGGAGGGGCCCTCAGGCACCCTCAGCACCGAGGCCTGGTAGCCGTCGGACACGATGAGGTAGGGCAGCCGTGGGTGCCACGACACAGAGTAACGCTGCCTCAGGACATCCAGCACAGACGCGCTGGAGCTGGACAGACAGGCGTCCCCCCTGGCCCCCGCTGAGACTGGAGGTCTGACGAGAGAGGAGGGAAGGACAGAGAGAGAGAGAGAGAAAAAGCAAACAAGGGAGAGATTAATATATGCAGCAGGAATCGTCCTTATTCGTGCACACACTAATATAGTAACATGCTTTTAACAGGACAAATGTACACTAATGTACATCATGTACACTAATGGACATACATTATTAATTTCAGTGAATGTAGATGCAGAATCCATGCAACAGACTCAGTGCTGTTTCAAGTGTCAAGAGTGGGGAAGTGAACTCAATTCAGGTATGTGCTGTGGAGACTCAATGCCAAAATGAGTTTACCGTTACTTACATGAGGAAAAACCACACAATGACGATGTTTGACGAGAAGAGCGAAGAAATAGATAAAGAGGATGACTACAGATGAGGGAGGAAAAGAAGGACAGGAAGTAAAGAGAGAAATGAATCGAGCCATGTAAAATAATCTACAAGTGAATTCAAGAGAAGCTCAGCAGGAGAGAATGGCATTCGATAGCTATGGATTGATTGATGAAAAGTACAACCAACATTTCATGGTATATTTCCTGTAGGAGAGAACACACACGCTTTGTTTCAAAACGGAGTGGCTTATATTGGTGTCATCAGCAGGTTTGTGTTTGTTTGTGTGTGTGTGTGTGTGTGTGTTTGTTTGTTTGTTTGTGTGTTAGTGTGTGTGTACCTATAGGTGACAAGAGGATGCAAGGGTAGGAAGTGTGCCGGTCCAAAGTCAACATTGCACCCTGAGGTAGACAGGCAGAGCAGCCCTCCCAGACGGGCCAGCATGAGGAAGGAGCCTCTCTTCAGCACGCAGGCCAGATAGAGTCCTCCTGCTGCCCAGCTCACACTGCCCACCCAGTACGACCTGCAGGCACACGTTGGAGTTTCAATCTGTGCCTGAAACACATTGAGCTGCTCAATGCTCACACACACAATCTGTGCCTGAAACCCACACTGCTCAATGCTCACACACACACTTTTCTCTTACACACATACATGCTTCACACACATACATACTGTACCTTGTAGTGGGGATTTTTTTTTTAGATGACTACAGTTGATGTTTAGACTTGTGTATTTGTGTGATCAGGTGTACAATGTTAGTGTATTACGAGACATGAGGAGAGATCAATGGCAACATACCTTACATATTTGGATGGGATGGTGAGTTTCTTACTGCCACATCCACCCAGACCACTGGACACAGTCACAAAGTTCTGTGTGCTGACAAACAAAACCTGTGTAGCCTGCACAAACACACACAGACAAACCATGAACAGCCAGTCACAGATTTAGTTGTTTTACTTTTCTTGTTGACTGAGATGTTTATGCATGCTTTTGACAGTGTGAGGAAAGTGAGTTCATACCAGCTGATCGAAACGGAATAACTCAGTTGATAAGAATTCTTACCCTGGGGTCTCTCTGGTTCAGGACTATGGCCAATAGGAGGCCGTCAGGGGAGAACGCTGGCACCAGTGCCCCTCTTGACTTGACCGGGCGACAGGATGGGGTGAGGCGGGACATGGGGTATGTCTTGGTGACCCAGTGTATACTGTACCCCACAGAACTGCAGAAAGTAAAAGGCATAACAATCACAGGCCTTCATGATGAGAAATGTTATTGTCTTAACATGGTAATGGAACAGTATAGAGGAGTCATCTCACTGTCCACTCACCAGACTTTGCGACCTCTGCCCTCCTCCCATTGGATCTTCAGGAAAGTGACACTTAGCTTGTTCCCAGAGGTGAACACAAATGCTGACAAGCAGACATCTCCCACTGCCTGTTATGGACAGAGAGACAAAGGGGTAAGAGAGGGAGAGAACCAGGAGTAAAAGAAGACTTTGCTTAAGACAACAATGGGACAGAGTTGAACTCGTGTACAGGTCTACAAGTCAAAGGCCCAGAAGAACATTACAGTAGGAGGTCAACTAGAGATGAAACATTTCCAACAGGATCTTTTCTATCCCTGTGAACAGAATAGTCCTCACCTCCCCCCTGATGAAAATGTTGTGGTGGGACGCCTCCTTGTCCTGTGGAGATGGCAGAGCTGCGTCTTCAGGGGGTTGTATCTGAACCCAGCGTCCCCTGGCGGTACCATCCCGTACCACTGCCAAGTCCTTTATGTCAACACACTCCCACAGGAACACCTGCCCCATGAGAGACACCAGGAGCACCCGCATCCCATCCCCTGAGACCAGAAGAGACAGGCGCACGGAGGACCCTGTGGAAACACACACACACACACGCACACGCACACACACACACACACACACACACACACACACACACACACACAGGTGGTAAGGATATGGAACAGGGTTGGTAAGCTTGAAAATGCCTCACAGTAACAGTGGCTTTTGACAACATTCACATCCATAAACATACCAACCTTGAGCTGCAGTAACTAGCTGAGATACTGTAGGGACTGCTGCAATGGTCTTTAAGGAGTCTTTGTCTCTGCTCCATAGAAACATCTCTCCGGAGACAAGTAATCCTACAAGCCACACACCTGCAAATAACAAACCAGAAAAATGAGGAGAATTGCTGTGTCTAAATTGAAATTGTTATGTATTAAGTTGTAGTAGCTAAATTGAAGTCACTGCACACCATTCTGGGATGCTGCCATGGTTACCACCCTGGGGAGGAAGGGTTGCAGTTTGGGGGTCTTCTTCTTGGTACGCCCAGACACCATGTTGATCTCACTGATCCGCTTGTCATCCAGCAGAAAAACAGTCTCCTTCTCCTGCACATTAGATTTGTTGAGTGACTCTACAGTTTGTGACACACAATCGCAAACCGCACAGATTAATTTCAAACATCATCACTTGTCTACTCCACACCAGGTACTAGTGAGTTTCAGCTTGCTCTTTACTGGTGTATGACAATTCCGTCTCCTCACCAATCCGAGCCAGCAAAACCGCGGCCATGGTTTCTTCCGTTTGATGCTGGATGACAGGACAACCTCCAGCTTTAACTCCATCTTTAGCAGATTTCGACCTTCACCACCAATCAATGAAACGGGACATCTTGCAGCTTCCTCTCAGGCAGGTCTTTCTGAGAGAACCAGAGCAGTATAGATATATTCATTCACTCATTGTTCATTCATTGATTGTCACGATATATTAAGTCTAGCCAGTCCAGTGTCACTGGCAGTGATTATCTCAAGTCAGATGCTCATGCTGTAGACTGGCGCATATAGACTGTGGGGATCATGAAAAGTAGCTAGCTATGATTCGTAAACAACATAGTTGGTACTGTATCTGTCTCCGCTTGCTAGCTAGCTAGCTAACTTAGCTTGCCTAGCGAAGCGTCCACAGCAACAAGTCAAAGGCAAGACGAGGACTAGTAGACTCAGCAAAGCTGGTTGGTTGTTTACATTCTGGCAGGAACGTTAGCTAGCTAGCTAGCACTGTGATTGGCAAACAGGTAAGCCATGCAATCGTTTAAGTGAAGACTCTTTGTACTTACAATTGCTGCAAGAGTTTGGTCCATTGATATGCATGACATTATCTTGAACTATTTCGAATTTCCCTCTGCTTCCGGAGTCCGATAATGACGACCCAAGATCCTGAGTGAAGCTACGGCGTTGCCTAGGGAGCCAGCCAGCAGACCCTGCCCTCCCAGAGAACCATTGCACCCAAAAGAAGCTATACTGACATCCTGTGGCCAATATGAGTACTGCGGCTATTACGCTGTGGTGCTGGCTAGGCTGTCCAAATTCACGTTTAGTATTTCAGTCATTTTGTCCCTTCAGCTTTTCCGTACATGTATATTTTTGTCTGTTCTGCATGCGCAATTCTTCCTGTTGTCAACATTCATGTGGTTTCCTACATCTGTACAGCTCAAAGCTGAATAATTTGTTGGGTTTTAGGTGTGTTAGTTAGTGAATTGCTTTGTTTTCCTTTTCTTAGCTAGGATGACTTTCAGAAGAGTAACGAAGCTGGTGTGTGGGCTTGCTGGTGGATCAGCAATTATTGTGGCAATGGCAGAATCGAAAGGATATAATTTTCAGAGAAGACATGCCGACAGTTCGAAAAATTGGACAGCATTCGGTGTTCTCCAAGCAGCACAGCCACAGTCGTCACCAGGCCATGACTATACTGTAAGACACAGTGGGACTGGCTGGGACAATAACTGGGATAAGTAAGCTCCAAATATAATTCTGTAGGTTTCTTTGAGCAGTGTGATTGAACCCAACACTATGAAAACCCGTGTGTTTAAGACATTGACTGCCCTAGCTTCTTACCAGTTTGCAAGGTGCAACACCTCCTTACAATAAAATGAAAACTGAACGGCCATTTGATATCAATGATTTGCCATCTCATCTGATTTGTCATGTTTCATTTATAGGCGTGACCCCCTGACATTCACCAATGGCAAGAGGAAGAAGAAGGAGAAAGAGAGCACCGTTGATGACCTGAAGGCAGAGCTGGAGAACAACAAACCCAAAGCCACCCGTCATATCTTCTTGATCCGCCATTCACAGTACAACCTGAGTGGGATGGTGGACAAGGAGAGGATCCTTACTCCCTTAGGTATGTCTGTATTACTTTCTGGAACGTAGGCCTATCAGTATGGAGGCTGAGGTTTAATCCAATAAAGCATTGATTCATTAATTCATTGATTTACAGGTCGGGAGCAGGCAGAGTTCACTGGTCAGCGATTAGCTGCCCTGGGGTTGAAGTATGATGTCATGGTCCACTCAACCATGGCCCGTGCCACAGAAACTACCAACATCATCAGCAAGCACCTCCCAGGTCAGAAATAACAAGGCCCACCACAGCCATCATTCTTACCTGAGCTGAAACCTCAAGTCAATGACATGCAGTAATATCCTAACTAAACCTCTCTCTCTCTCTCTCTCTTTCTCTTTCCCTCTCTCTCTGTGTAATAGAGGTGGAGACCATGAGCTGTGACCTGCTTAGAGAGGGTGCTCCCATTGAGCCTGTGCCACCGATCTCCTGGAAACCTGACTGTGTGGTGAGTGACACCTATTACTGCATGAATATATTAGAGGTGAATTACATACATTTGAGATGGATCCCACTACTGAGCAATTCATCAGATTGCTTGACAGACATTTTCACCGAAAGTCCGGACCGATCCCATCAACCCTGTAACAGTTACCTCTCTCAAGGCTGGGTTCAGGGTTAGGCACTGTGCAATACTGTGTCCTGCATTGAACTTCCCTTAACTCACTGGTGCTTTTATCTTGGCAGTATCATGAGGATGGAGCTCGGATCGAGGCAGCCTTCCGTCGCTATATCCACCGAGCTGACGCCAAGCAGAAAGAGGACAGCTATGAGATCATTGTCTGTCATGCCAACGTTATTCGCTACTTTGTGTGCAGGTGAGTGCCTCTTGTCATCAACACCTTCCTTTTCACAAACAGAAGAGAATAGCCCAGCCAATGTTTTGGGAGCACTTTTACTTAGTGAGATGAGTACTATGGGGGCTCACAGGCTACTTGTTGTGGTGAAGAAAAGCCACAATATACTCATATGCTCTCATATTTGTATATAGTGATCAGCAGTGCCTGAAGATCTATTCCAATTCTCTGATTTCCTCGTGTAATAATGCATGTATCTGGGTCTAAGTTGACATTTCAAATGTCTTTGATTGTCCTGTACAACTGTCCTCTCAAGTTGTTTTCCTTGTCTATTCCAGGGCCCTGCAGTTCCCCCCAGAAGGCTGGCTGCGCCTGGGCCTTAACAACGGCAGCATCACCTGGATCACCATCAGACCCAGTGGCAGGGTGGGCTTGAGGATGATGGGGGACTCAGGTTTTATGCCCCCAGACAAAGTCACCCGTACCTGATACTATTTACCTCCAATGGCTGACCCTGACCTGACCTCCTGAAGCCCTGCTCTGATATCTTATGAAGCCATAATTTTTCCCTTTTCCCTGGTTTTTCCCATTATGGAAATCATTGTTGTGACTGTATTTTGTATGGGGAAAAGTTTGTAATATTGTATTTTACACAGACAGTGCCATTTCTTTGTACATTTCTATAATAATTCTTTATTAGTACATTTTATGAATAAACATGAGGACGTGTCCTCTGGGTACATCTGTTTGCCTTTTTGTCCATACATAAAACATCAGAACAATAGTTACAGCTGTGATTTCTTGATACATGCACATTTACCAATAATTAAAAATTCTCCAAATTCATCTCAGAATCAGTCAATAATTAACAATATAGAATTGTAATTTCAAATTGTATATACAAATATTGTACATTGTTTAAATATCTTATACATCAATTTGGCAATGGGAGGAGTATCTACTCCATAGTGTACAATTTGCACAGTAAGCAGTGCTATCCAACAAATGAGGACATGCTTAAGTGTTGTAGTCAGATAGCATACTGTAAGTGCAAAGTAATTTTAACCACTACCAAGTTAAGGTTATAGTGTAAAGAGCAGTGCCTTGCATAGGACAACAAAAAAAGGTAGCAAGAGTAGGAACCAGCTAAAATGGAAAGTAAGACAGGTAACCTGCTTAATGGCAATAAAGTAGTTATTTCATAAAGTTATATGGGTAGGTATCTGCATAGGTAATAAATTGTTAGACTATGCACCATGAAACTGTAGTGGTAGTACAGCATGCTGGCAAACACGCTCTAGTTACTATTTGTAATTCACCACATTCAGACAGTGGTGGTGTCAGTGTGGGGACCTGAAGAGATTCCTACAGAGCATGTTCTGGGTGTAAGCACTCTGGGAGGGGCTGTGGAGGCCTGAGGGGCTTAGGGAGCTGCTGGAGCCTGGACGCCACGTGGAGCTGAGCCTGCTGGGCGTACCATCCTGTGCCCCAGTAAAGCTTCTCTTCCCCATGGGACTTGGCCAGCTGGGAAAAACAACAATATCAGCAGCATTCTACACCTGGAATATCTCAGACAACAGAAAAACAAAACTGTTGGCACAGCTTTAAATAGAGGAATACACATCTAACTCACCTCAGCCTCTGTGGCGAGGGATAGGCCAGGATGGTGTCCCTCCACTGAGTAATGCAGGGGTATCTCTCAGGGTCAATCTCCATGTTATGCACTGCAGATATAACGTCTCTGTCCAACTTGGTGGGAGATACCCTGCAAGAAACATTAGTCAAGAACATTAGGATTGTTTTATTTTACTCAGCCTCTTACATTGCAGCAGAGAAATTAGACTGGTTGATTGGTAAATGTCACTGTTACATTCACCAGTAGGTAATGAAGACTTACCCCTCAATAAACAGTCCCTGTCTTGTAGGGGTGTCTGCCGTCACAACTGTGTCCGCAGATGTGTCCCCTGTGGATTTGTAGGATGAGCTGGAGGACCCAGAGCCTCTCCTCTCCCCCCTCTCTCTGTGACAGCCTGAGCCCACGGAGCCCTCGTCTGCAGTCAGATAGTCCTCTGAACAGGTGCTGGACAGCTCCTCCACATCCCCCCTCCCCTGGCTCCTCCCCCATGTCCTCCAGAAGCTGTCATCCCCCAGGTCCAGGCCCTCTTTCCCAGTCCCCGGTACTGACGGAGCCAGACGGCCCTCTTCACTCTCTACCTCGTCTTGGTGCTCAACAGTAGACTTCAGACTCGCTTTGTCAAACTCTGGGAGGAGGTTGCACACAGGGGAGAGAGAGCTCCTGTCCTTTGGTGGGGAGTTGTTGTCTTTCAAGATGTGGTTGCTCTGGACATGGTTCGGATTATGTTTCTTCTTCTCTGGAATGACAGCATCACTGACATGAATAGTAGATTACTTTGGATTTCACTGTAACATGTCTATACTGAAAAAAAACTAATTGAGCAAAATGATTTATGAAGGACTAGAAGCTCTAATAAAATGGTATTCTATCTTGAACAAATTATTACTACAACTACACCAAGACTTTGATAAGAAAGAGTTTTACAGCGTACACAACTGTTTCTGAAGGCCCTAGGTTTGCTGAGCAAGTGCTAACCTTTAGGTGATCTCACTTCTTCACTGGTTGCCTCTGTCCCCCTGTATTCTTCTCTGGAAGGCTCGCTATGTTCCTTCTTCTCCAGATAGTCCTCCAGCCTCTTCAACCCCTCCTCCGTGGAAAGGTCAATGAAGCTATCTAGGAAGTCCCAATACTCTGCCCATGGATGGCCCATGTCATGTGCAATTTCCCTATCAATAGAGATCACTCATAAATAATATGCCGCTAACTTTATCCACACTAATTAACTTCCAGTACTGTAAGGGGCCATGGTGACATTGTTCACAAAACACAATTTATTTTCTCATCTTTAGTGAGATTATGGTTATGTTTAAAATGTTTCCCTTTTTGTCGTGTACTGTTCACTCACCTCCCCACACGCTCTGCTCCCCTGTCAGGGTCCGATTTCCGAATGCAATGGAAATACTCTGCTTGATCCCTGGGTGGAGTTTTCCATCGTCTATATAACTCATCTGCCTGTAAGACAGACAGTTATCAGCTTGCACAGCTAAGAAAGCAAGGATGAATACTTGCACTCTTTTTTTCCCTGTATATTTAAATAGGTTTTTTGGAAATATGAGCTGGGCTGCTATACAGAATATGGATATGAGTTAACTCAAATTATTTCAATGAATAATACTCAACATTATTGAGAATGAATGTTATTTCAAATAATGCTGTTACCTTGGAAGGACTGAGTGGGCCCATGTAAGCTCTCACAGTCATGACTGGGTCTATGGGACTCCCTGCCACTCCAGAACCCAATGAATGAAGATCCACCTCCAATGGGCAAGGGGACCATGGCAGGCCAATCACAGGCTGGAAGCTGTTGTCTGTATCCCTCAGTAAGGGAATATAACAGCGATCTGTGGTGAAAATGGTCTTAAGTTACTGCTTACTAAGCAGTATTTGCAAAGAAAGAAAGTAAATCTCATATTAGAGAGCCATCACTGATAGCCAAATAAACGCACCCTCTAAATACTCCTTGATCTTCTTCTTTATATCAGTGGTTTTGTTTTTCCTTTCACAAATCACCTATAAAGTGAACATGGTTTAACTATAGATATAGCAAAAAAGAAAGACACATCAAAATAAGTATTATAGCGCAGAGCAAAAAAGAAAGACACATCAAAATAAGTATTATAGCGCAGAGCAAAAAAGAAAGACACATCAAAATAAGTATTATAGCGCAGAGCAAAAAAGAAAGACACATCAAAATAAATCTTACAGCGCAAGCAGTAATAATGCCAGAGAGGCTGTGGATTATTCCATAATGTCACGGGCAGGGGGAGTTGTTAGGCACAACGAGTGCCGACAAACCTCTACCATGTGACAATATTGTATAATGGTTATTAATCCCAATGGAGCTGTATAATAGTGCATGCATTATATGACTTACACTGGAGGGCTTCTGGCTATACTTGTTCTTGCGGTGTTTGTCAGTGGCAGGATGAGAACACAGCACATTAACCATGTCTGGACAACCAAACTTACAGGCAAAGTGAAGAGGAGTTTCATTGCCCTGCAGGGACATGGACAAACACATATGTATCATTCACACATTATCAACACACACCTTCCCTAAGCTTGGCAATATGGCTCTAGTCTAAACACTTTGGCTATGCAATTACACTTTGGCTATGCTGTGCTGACCACCAAAATAATAATGAATTACACTGTTATAATGCAAGTAAAGTGCTCACTCCTTTGTCCGGAGTGTTGAGGTACAGGTCTACGATGTAGCGAATGCGTTGGTGTAGCATGGCCTCCTGGTCATCAGGATACATGAGTCGCATGAACTCTGGGCTCTCCAGGGTGTCTAAGAGGAGCTGGGCAATCCCAGACTGGTTCTCTTTGGATGCCACATGCAGGACATTGTAATGACATCCTTCCTGAACATCAACACAGATAGAGAATTCTCTTACATGACCAGTGAAGTGACCCATTTTGTTGACACAGATATGACAAGAGACATAGATCACATGTAGGCCAGGCTTACTGTACGTACATGCACAATGGTGGGGTTGTCTCCAGATCCAATGAGGTAACGAGGGTTGTCCCACACAAGCTTGCTGAAGGCTGCCTGGTCACCCTTCTCCACAGCCTTCCTCAGCTTGGCTGTCAGGTCCTGAGTACGGGGGCTGCGGAACTCGTTAGCCTTCTCCAAGTTCCCAGGTGAACTTCCACCTGTGATAGGGCTGCCTGAGAAAAAATCTGTGTTGTTTGTATGGATGTTGTAAGTGTTATCATCACTAACTCAGTTGAAAGCATTTTATTGCTAATGCTATGTGAAACATATCTAACTATAAAAAGACATACCTGTGTGGACTACAGGTTCCAGAATCCCTTGAGGCCCATCTGAGGTGCTTAAGCTGGCTGATGCCACATGGTCATTGATGCCTTCAGCAAATTTCTCTGCTTCCTCTCGTGTTGAGAAGCCCTTGAACCTGGCCTCTTTCATTGTCGTCATGGCTCTCAGAGCTTTCTTCCTGTCCATGTATACATGGATTTTGTCTGATGACAAAGACACTTTGTCATTTACTAGTTTGAGCTCCTATATAATCGCTCTCAAGCATACTGTTTACTTAACAAAAACAAACAAACATTTAAAAAATAATAATAATTACATTGCCCACAGCAGGCATTAATTGAGGTCTTACCGTCTCTGACCATGGAATCCTCCCATTGAGGGCACACTCCGTAGTATACAGGGGGAGACTCTGGTTGACTCAAATCCTCTGTCTCTTTGCATGGGACAGCCCCCCTCTCCATTATCCCTTCTTTGGCTGGTGATATCAGCTCTGAGCTATGATCAGAAGCCCCTTCCTCTCTGTCTGTTGGGCCTCTTGCCTCTTCATTAGAGGAGCTACTTCCACAGTTACTGCCATCCCCTCCTGGCTTCTCCTGGAGGGCTCTGGCCAGCTTCCTTTCAAAGATGGCTCGGGTGGTGGCAGTAATGGGACCACACTTCAGCCCTGCCCCAATGACCTGCTGCCGTAACTGATCTGGAGTCAGAGTCTTTAGCTTGCTCAGAATCTCCTCCATGTTGCTGTAACCAAAACAAATAAATTCAGTGTGAGTACGACAGAGTAGTACACTAATTCAGTGTATGCTTCTGGTGCCATAATGGAAGTGGAAGAAATGCGAATTACACATCATCTGCAGGATGTAAACAATAGATGACACATCTGGAGTAGAATAAAAGACGAGTACATTCTATACTCATACAAACATACTCACATTTATAATCATCAGAAATGTCACTGCTGGAACTTGTAACCAATCTTTTTTGTGCAGAATAAATATTGTAACAATGTAGCTCAAACATGTCTTCTGTTTACATGGTAGAACACGAGCTCATTGGTCAACGTGATTGCTTCGCACTGAAGCCCCGCCTTTTCCGACGCGATCCATTTGATAGTTGGATGTGAACTTGTGACAATATTTTATGTCATTCGATATATGTATTTATTTATTTATAAATCGTTTTAAAACAACACCTCTCTGATCACCCACTGTCACAATTATGACAGTGTCTTATCTTAGAAATGACTTTTACCAAGCCATATCTTGTAGAAGTATCACGGCTAAGTTATAGCCATAGCCTAGTAGCTGGAAGCAACATTGCCTGTGTTCCAAATGCGTTCTTGCACTCTACCGAGAGCGTATGCCAAGTACAGTATACACTGTAGATAAAGTGCAAGAACGCATGTTGGAACACAGCCATTCATTTGACAATGGTCTCGTAAAAAAGGTTACTCACGTCACGTACAATTTCTAGCCAGTGTGCTTAATGGCTATCTTAGACTCGTGCTTCTTTGGTCTTAGTCATTTTTCCTCTGACTTCGGCTGATGTCCCGACTCTCTCAACCAGGGCGTATTCAGGATGCGGAATCTAGCGAACGTTTCAAGTGTATTAGTCACTGTGCCGGGTGCCAACCAATGGTGCCAACATGAGGTGATAAATTTGATTCACATTTTAGGAGAATTTGAGGGGACACGAAGAAAAAGAAGTTTAAGTGTATACATCCCTCTAAAACAGTTGATTGAAACATATAATGCAGCTGTAAAAATAAAAAATAAAACCCATGAACCATCATGAGTACCTTATGATATGTAAGGGGTTATATCAACCAGCAGATGGCAGCACAATAACAACCAATCACATCCCAAATACACGTGGATTCCTTTTGATTTTAAGCTGAATGTGGATTCTCACTTGTTCATGACAGAGAATGAAGGATGAACCGGAGATTCATGTAGGCTTCTTTTTTTATGTAATCAGAATTCTTCTTTATAGAATAACACATGATGCATATTATTGCCAATTGTAAGGCTTACCTGAGAACAGAGGCCATTTGCCTCCCCAGAAGTGCTCATATTGCTGTACTGTAAGCTATATAGGTATATGGGTCTGAGAGATGGCGCAATTAGAAGATAGTATGCTTCTGCTACCATTAGTTTCTGGCATCTCTGAACCTCACAGTCATAATGTCCCGTCTGACCCTGTTACAGATAATGCTATCAGGGTTGCCCCTGACCCCAGCTGGAATTTAATTACCCCTGCACTCTTCCCCTTTCATCATGACATAGTTGAGGGGAGCCAGTGGCATGGGGGGAGAGAGGAGACACAGCAGAGAAGTTCATTGGTTCACTCGCCTCCTTCCTTCCGCCTGCCAGGCACAGATGGTATTCTTTATTAGTGTCAGCGGCAGGTTGATTCCGCTCTGATGAGGACACTCTAAAGAGGGAGGGCCTGACATCCTCTGGGATGAGAGACAGCGAGGTGAACTGGAAGAGTCAAGGCCAGGAGCTAAATGGGTAAAGGGATGGAACTATGGACGTTTGGAGAGGACAGAGGGTCTCAGTTAGGCCTTCTTGACCATTATCTGTCGGCGGTATAGGCCTGAACTACTGTCCAAATGACAGATGAAAAAAATACCAAGCTAGATATATGGTATAGTGAAAACATTAATAAAGAATATATTGCAGAATATACTGTATTACACTGCATAACCTACCATGACTAATAACCTACCATTACTATTTCATACTGTTTGGAGATTTTTGTATTATTGTGAGTACTGTCAGTAAGGTTATTGTGTAGTAATTTCTGTGAGGACTGGAATTCATAAATGTTAGTCATTTGGTTGTCACCTCCTTAGTATACACAATGATTATGCAAATGCAAGATAAACATGCTTTATTTACCTCAAGCACACAAAACAGGGTCACACAAACAAACACTTACGTATATAGCTCTCATTCAGCATCAAATAAGTAGAAATGGAAAATTCTTATGCGAGACAGTTGAGGGGAAATTTGAAGACAATGAAAACTAAAATTAGGCTGTAAGATTCCACTGCCTGTATGCCTTCATTTTCAGGCTCTTATGAAATATGTATGAGATGAATTTGAAAACTGTGTCACACAGATATTTAGATTGGCTTTAATATTATAACCAGAGAAGCCACAAATGCAGCTTTCAAGATCCTGGCTATTATGTTCCTCTTAGCTTTTGTCACACCTCTTTTCCAATACGGGAAAAAGCATCACAGCAATGCAGTGATTAGATTACCAGATCTTATCACCATTCTTCTGGTTTTCTATTGATTAATATAAACTCAATCTGGCTCACCCTTTCAACGTTCATGTCATCACATGAATGGTTGCAATCCACATTTTACTTTTCTAGCCTTCCCTAAAAGTGTCTCACAGATTGCACAGTAAGCCTCCTCTTTTGTCATATTTGGCAGACAAACGTAGTCCTGTTTCCATCCTTCGCTCTGTGTCCTCCTGCCCAGGCTATTGTTTTTGTTCTAAACAGGCTCCATGGATTCAAAAGAATCTCCATCTCTCTCCTTGTTGTTCTTTTTCTTTTAGGGGGATGAAACAACAACAATGTAATGATTTTCACCGTTATTTTAAACATTGATTTAAAACATAATGTTTTGATCAATAGAGACGTGTGTGTGTGTGTGGGGGGGGGGGTTGTGAAATACAAATTTAATACGTTATTGAATGTGATTTCACTATGTCTTTAGCTTGAAGACTTTATTAAATTAGAGACTTCAGAAAGAGATTATTTGTCCAAATAACATGGAGGATAGCCTGAAAACTATGTTTAGAATGTAGCAGACAATTTTTTAGTGCTGGGGTAGAATTAATATTATGAAAAATTACTGAGTCTGTTTGAGAATGTTAATTTCATCTAAGCCTAATGTATTCAGATGAGGGACTGCTCTTTGAGTTTGGAGGTTGAAATTCACTTACTGCCCTCCCTTGCTGGTTGTGGTTAATTGCTATATCAAAGGCATTCTACTTTGGAAAGTCATTATTTTCTAATGAAACATCAAATAGAAGGGGGGGGGAAGGAAACTGAAATGAAAGGAATATAACCACATAGCTATTTCCAGATGGATTGAATGAATGGAGGGAATTGAACACTCATCCAACGAATCAAGCTTGTCCCTCTAATTAAACTCTGGTCAAAAACAGATCCTATCGTTCTATAATGCAAATCTGAAAGTGTATTTTCTCTATGTTACAGAAGAATTGTCAGACTTTGTGAATACATTAAAAACTTAATTTAATGTGTCCTTTCTATGAATAAGATTGGCTGTCACAAACTGTAATGGCAGGTGTGATGAGAAATTGTCCTGTTTGGCTGATTCTGTAAATCATTCTGTAAATATGCATATGCTTATGTAATCTTGATGGACTCAGTGTGGAAGAATTCTCTCTCTTACACATTATTCTGCTGTCACAAGTTCAATTGTATCAAAGTAATTTCCCTTTGATCGATATGCTCATTTATGAATTCATTAGTGTGTTTTGCATTGTTTAAGGCTGTGACAGCAAACAGCGATCACTGGAAGAACATTCTATTTCACATCATATAAGAAAGGTGGTTGGCATGGTAACCTCATTTGCCATCTGAAGCCCTCATTCATATTGACGAATAGCACTTGGGTGCTGTCAAGAAACAGTCCAATATTCTTCTTGAAAACAACTCTAGGTTGAACATGGCTGATCAAATGACACTATGCATGCTGAGTGTTCAATTTCCTTTGTCAGTAGATTAAAAAAAGATCTGTCAAGTCTAGATAGGATTTGCAGTAAAGGAAATGTAGTTAAGGAAATGTGGTTATATATTACGTGCTCACACAGACTTGGAAATAATCATTATATGTGTGCTGCAGAGTGTACTGTGATGTGTTTAATATGTGGAGAAATTACAGGGCTGTTTGAAGGCTAATTGAGCAAGATGCTGGGGTCATGTGTTTCTGCATATTTGGGTAAATAGGAAATAAGGTCACAGATGCAGGATGTAGGGGTAGGGGGTAGGAAGCTGGGTGCAGCTGTTTTACGCTGTCAGAGGGAGTATAAACCCCTCTGAGAGCCTAGCACTGTGGTAGGCCCTGCATGGATACACACACACACACACACACACACACACACACACACACACACACAGACACACACACACACACACACACACACACACACACACACACACACACAGACACACACACACACACACACACACACACACACACACACACACACACAGAGACACACACACACACACACACACACACACACACACACACACACACACAGGTACATTGACCCACAGGCAGAGAGCCCCTCCTGTGCTGCCATTAGCCATATAACACGTAGGAACTGAAACATTTAAAGAGCCACGAGGAAGCATCATTAGACAGGGTGAGCACTCACTCAGGCAAAGCTCACAGGAGAGATATCCTACATGGAAATGTCATTTGCCCCATGGACTTGATGTCAACATGAAATGCAGTTAATATTGCAAAGAATTGTGGCTAAACTTACTATTCCCCTCCTCACCAATATACTGTACACACTCAACATACAGACAAAGAAATACATGACAAACTAATTACATAGAGATTTTAAACCTTTGGCAGAGCTTCTCTTCCCTTGAGTAGGCCTATGATAAAAATATTTTTTGCGAATGCCTCTTTTTACTGAACTCGATATACATTCTAGTTTGTCCTGGAATATCACAATGTTATAAATGATTACTATACGTGCATTGTGTGTACGACAGAGCTGATTCTCAAACACACACACGCACACACACACACACACACACACACACACACACACACACACACACACACACACACACACACACACACACACACACACACACATACATACACACAAACACACATGGGGGGTGGGCGTCCCACTGCACCATCAGAAAGTAATCATTTTCTAGCAACAAACAAGCCGCTATCAAGAGTTACCATGGAGACAGTGTTTTGAATGAGCTGTGTCTGCTGTAAGGGCACATTGCTGATGAAATTATAATTTGTGATGGAAAGGTTGTCAGAATGCAGCTGCAGTTCCCATCCAGGTGTGGAATTTGCAAACCTTAGGCAATCGCTTGAAGCTCTCTGGATGCATTAGGAGGCCTACAGTAGTACTGGAAATCAATGTCAAGAATCGTAAAAAGAAAACTACAGTATATAGTAAAACGTTATGGCATGTCATTTATGTTGCTTTCAATACTTTAAATGTATTTTGCACAAGTAATTGATGTATCTTTTCACCAACCTATTTCATGCCAGTCATTAGGCCCAAACATTCAGTATCACAGCCCAGATTTAGCCTACATTTGGTGATTTTTTTAGTTGTCTGATGATATCTATAACACAAAAGACGCACAGGCTAGTGGACCTCACACTATGTCAAACTATAAATTGGGACAGATTGTCCAGGTTGCTCCAGCCCTCACACACCTGATCAACTAATCATGAAGACATTCTTTTAATGAATCACCCTGTGGGTCAGGATCAAGAACTAAGCAAAAAGTGTAGCTTTGATCATGCACATTTCCATGCACTATCATGAACCATCTTTTGTATAAGCCTACTATTACACTACATGCTATCGCTTTAAGTTTTTCCGCGAAATAACAACGTGCTCAAGTAGACGCTTTCGTCGTCACCGTGGTTACCGCCTTCTGTTTTACCCGATTGGTCGAGCCGTGGGAATATTCAAATTAACTCTGAATTGATTGGTCTGATTCCGGGTCGTGGGAGTTCTGAGAATGCAGTCTGTCACTTCGACATCATAGTTCGGTCGGCTGAGGGACGAGCGATATGGAAGGGACGTTTCATCAAACCAACTATTTCATTTCACTTGTCTACCCACTTGTCATTTCGATGAACATTTTTTAAGTTACCTCCTTCATGGATATTTTCGGAAACGTTACCCTCAGTCTTTCTGGACATCAGTGGCGAGGTCTCTTTTGCGGAGGAAATACCGAACAGGGGTGAGGGGAACAAGCGATCAGCCGTGTTGGCGAGCCAAAGATAAACAAGCTGTGTAACTGAATGATATGTGTGAGAAATACGGTTTCTGTTCTATATAATATTGGCCATCAATCCATTAAAATATTTCCTTGAGTTGTCAGTCAGAGTAGATCACTCAGGCTATCCGTTTAGTTAATTCATTGCTGTATTTTTTTTTTTTTTAATATATCAGCAGGTGCATTCTTGCCTAATGGTAAATATGTATAATGTAGGTATAGCTTACATGGACGTCAGGAGCTCCATGGGGTTTCGAATTGGTGGAAATTAGTATGTTTCACATTCGTTTATGAAAGGCTACTGTATGCAATCTGGAATTAATTGTCGCAGCTGCTCAATTGATGGATCACACACAAAGTGGGGAATATGATCAAGATGCCCTGTGCGCAATATGGATGAGTGTCTCGCCCTCCGTCTAGAGCTAGATTTGTCTGGACTCCTGTATCATACGCGTATCTGGATTTATGGTTTTACGAAGATCTGAATGCGGCATAGGCCTATTTCTTGGAAATAGATCGTAGACGGATGTGCATGGGACCTATATAGGCGGCGGCCAACAACCAGGACTCGCTTGTTTGATCCAATCTAGCTGCTAACAAAGCCAAAGGTCTCTGTTTTTTGGCACAAATGATACTACAGCTGTGCCTTCCAAGGCAGCATAATCTAGCCTATTTCGATGTGTTGAATATGTTATATAGCCTACTATTGTTTTTTATTTACGTTGTATGTGCCTGCGCGTTAAGCTCTGGAAATGTCATAGCGCTTCGTTTGGAACTTGTCTGCGTTTAGGCTCATTAGGAGCGCCAAGTTCCATTGCCCGACTCCCTAGAGTTGAGCAGAATGGTTTTGTGACTGATGTACAGCGGGCAATAAAGGAGGACTTATGTGTCAGAGTCCCAGAGGCTACAGGAAATGCTTTGAAGTATATTATTGGCCCTTCAAAGCTGCCTCTGAAGGCTTAGTTTCCAATTCTATTGTCAAAGCCGCGGAGGAATCATCGCACCTCATTGCACCTGTGTAAAGGTTGAAGGTTGGCCGCTGCAAAGGGCCATATAGGCTATAGATTAGTGCCGAGGTGTGAAATTCTATCCTGCATGCTTTCCTGCATGTGTCAGATCATTTATTAGCTAGAGAGACGGGAAGTTACAGCTTTCCATCCGAGGTAGCCTATAAAAGGGATATACATCATGCATGCCAAATGTGCTAATACTGTCACTCACCTAGCTTATTATTTTACATTTTTGTCCTGAAACTAAAGCTAAGTGTCACACAATTTGTGTTTTATGGTGTATTATTTGTCACAACACAATAACATCGGCATGTTAGAGCCTTTCCTTAGATGCATTAGATAGTCAGGAGGACTTGCCTCTGATCTATATGGATCAGGAGATGAAATACCTTGAATTATTGTTTTACCATGATGCTTCTGACAACACATCAGAAATATCCTGTATTCCTTTCCTCATACATAATTTGGTATCATTATATGGTTGCCTCTAAATATATTAAAATCATGAAATAAACATTATGGCCTTTGAGTTCAGAGGATGTAATTAAACTAAATGAAAAATGCTGAGACTTACCCTCCCCCTCCACACTAAGGAAATTGCTTTATTCATACATCTTGAGTTGACATTCAATCCGTTTGACTGGTCTACTTTCATAATTCTGTCAAGTCTGCAGTTTGAAAAGCAGTGGCGAAAAACCTTAATTTCAGCTGCCACTCAATGTGTAGTGGATGATGGAGCTTTAAGCCAATGTAATTACTCTGAAATTGCCTTTGCTCTGCATGTGATGTCTGTATTGGTTTTGACACAACATCCTTAATATTGGAGAACATTTCGTTTTGTTTTTGAAGGGTGGAAAGAATGTTTAATGTTCTGGATTGCCATGTAGCTAGCGCTGAAGCTAGACATAAATAGAATAGTAGTAACAAATGTATTAGTCTCTCTTTCTGGTTTATTATCTTGTTATTGACATGGTGTGTGCTTTGTCTCAACCCGAGCAATGGTTAAAAAAGCTTTCTTTTTGCGGCTTGGTCAGTATCAGAGCTTAGACGGGGTAGAATTACATACAGAGTCATGTGGAAGTGTCCCTGGGGTTTCCCACACATCTCCTCACACCCCATCAGCAGTTTATCTCCAGCTCTATGATGAGAGGGGATTTGTCATCTGCTTGCCTGTTCCCCTTTACTCCATATACAAGGGATGGATGGCATGGCTTCTTTATGAAGGATCTGGGTTGTGAAATGGGTTATAGAGGCTTACTGTGTGCCCCAGGCCTCCTCCTTTCAAGTGCTAGTGAACTGAAGGAGAGTGGTCTACCTGAGATTTTCATTATGTGAGCCTGTTTGTTGGCCTGGGGACGTTCCAGTCTGTCACTGCCATTATTTTTTGCCCACTGGTGCAAAAAAATATGATTAACATATTATATTATTTAATTTTTACCATTTTGTTCTACCTCAAAAACACTACTTAGATACAGTTCTTTGCAAGAGAGAGAGAAAGAGAAAGAGAACAAGAGAGAGAGAGACAGAGACTGTCAGAGGAAGAGGTAAAGTGACCTCGGAGAGGGCATGCATGGACGTCCAATCACCCTGCTCCGCTTACAGGGATAATGTCAATGGCTTGGTTGCTAAGCAATTCCTCCCATGCATCCATAGTAATCACCTTTTATCTCCTAAGGATGTCGTGTGTAATTATGGGCTCGCTGCCATCTTTTGAAATCTGCCTAATTGGTCTTTTTTTATTTTGATGGGATGAGGGAGCAGAGAGACAGGGGGTTAAGGGGGATTGGGCCTCTGAGGTCATTGGGGGGGGGGGGGGGGGGGGTGGTAAGGTCTCGGGCTGTCTTTGCTCTATTTGCTGTTTGAAATAGCCTAGTCCTTATGTTGTCTACGTTGTTATTATGGTGCTCAGTCATTCTCAAATGATACACATATACTGTGATTGCACTCGGAGCAATGTTATCTGCCCTTACCGGGAAGGCAGCAGGCAGAGGTCATTTTGGATTAATCCAAGTCCTGTTTCTCCCAGAACACAGTTTTTTCCATGCTGCTCTGCGCAGAGCTTATTATTAAGCGTGGAAAAGGAGTTCTCTCCCGTGTGAGTACCCTGCGGGGAGCATTTACCAATCTTTTCTCATGAGTTCTCTGTTTTATTAACATTTTTAATGACTTGAAGGAACCAGTGACCCTTAACAGCATAATGAATGGCCTTGCCTGCACTAAGGGGAGGGCTTGGTGAGAGTGGGGGTGGGTATGGAGGGGGTTTTGGCAGCGAGAGGCACTACTATAGCCAGAGCTAGCTATACTTTAGGAACATTTTTGCTTTGTAGACAGGCTCATGGTTTCAAACATGTTTGTTGTCTCTTGATCGTAAGTGAGCAAAACAAACATGATGGTTGAAAAGAGATTGATAAACTCAAAGAACCTAGTTGGTGGATTTGTTCTTGTCTGGGTCGAGAGTGTACCTTTTATAAATCATTGTACTTGTTTACATATAGCCTAGTAACAATAAAAAGATTTGCTTGAGATAACTGTTCTTTCGAGAGGCAGTATTTGACAAGTCAACACTGGCTGTGGTGCAGTCTAGTCTAGTCTGGTTCTGTAAATCAACTTCAGCCACCATGCTGATCTACTGTACAGTATAAAGTGAGACAGAAGTCACTATGTTTTAACTAGAGAAGTCTCTCTCTCCTATGTTAACTGATTAAAGACAAAGGCATTCTTTTGATTATTGCCTGGGTTGAGCTGTCGCAGTATCCAGTCTCAGCAGGTATGACTAGCAGTGGGAGGATCATAGACACTCTGCATCTGTAGATCAAATTGGGTAGTTAGGTGTGTGTGTGTGTGTGTGTCTGTGTCTCTGTGTTTGTGTGTTCAGTCTAGCTTGCAACAGTGGTCATTACAATGACTTTGGCATTTGTTTATCAAAGCCTTTGCTGTCAGAAAGCCAGAATGTCTATGAACGTCATTAAAGCATGAACCATGTCTCATGTTGTAAAATTACTGGTGTGGCCATAGTCGTTTGCCAGTTTTATTTCACAAGAACAAGGTCTAAATTAAGAGATATTGGTGGAGGAACAGGTGTTAGTACTAAAACAGGAAGTGAAAAGCAGTCATGCACAATTTGAAAACATCCAAATCAATCCAATGTATGCGGTAGTCTATAATGAATAAAATATGATGTGTTTTTTTTATTTTATTATGATGACATTCATGTGCAGAGCACAGCAGGCTTATTGTCATAAAGGGTACCGTTGGTCTTAAAAAAGCAGGCTAAGCGATCTTCTCCGAGGTTGGAATTACAAAGCCATACTGATGTAGAACCGGGTGCTCAGGATGGGGGATTTTTATGGGGGAACATCTGTATGGACCAACACGGCAGAGAGCTGGACTCTCAGTCTCACAACATTAGCCTAGAAGTGGATAAGAAAAGGCACTGCTTACCTTTTTATTCTGTCCTGGCCACTGCCAGGGTCTAGCCTACTCAGAGCATTGGTTTTACCTTGGCACCACCTGTGTGCAACACCAGGCTTGAGTGAGTACAAAGCTCCCATCCAAGGCTCCTCTCTGAGGTGACCATTAATGATGCCCTAGGACCAATGTATTCATGGGCCCCCGAAAAACTTTTAGAATAACAATGAATAGCCATCCCTCACGAATGTGTATGATTTCCATCAAAAAGCTTGAAGAGTCTCAGGGATTTCATGTAGCCTGTCAACCCAGCGTTGTATTTATTTTCTGTATATTTCCACCGTGAGCGTGAATTGAATAGAAATAACAACTCAGAAAGCCCTGCTTAACACTGTTGTAATACCTTTTACAGGAGCTAATCTCAATGGAAATGAGGACCATTGTTATCAGCCTCAGGCCTTCAGCATTCTCATTGTGTGGGACAGAGCAGCTCTGGGTTGTTTGGATGTCCTGCAGTTCAACCTCGTGTTTTTTCTTCTTTTTTTTTAAAGAGAACACAAGAGAAATCTGGGTCTCTCTCATACCGTGCTCTGATACCAATTATGCAAACTATTAGAGAATTTAACCAGGCCGTCTCTTATCGGCTAATCCGGGAGTAATAGATTCCATTAAAAATGCATGAGAGGGGGTGCAGAGATGAATCCAGCAGCTGCAGCACTGCTGTCTGTCTGTCAGACTCAGGCTCTTTTACCCTGTCTCCATTACTCAGACTGGACCCGTGTCTACTCAGTGGGTTCTTTCTTGTGTCTAGAGATGACAGTTCAACCAACTGTGCAGACACATGGTCTAGCCTCTATTCACACTACTGGGTTTGGAAAAGGAAGCTTTGATCCGCAAGTTTGTTGCTATAAGCCAACTGATTTCCGTACTGACTTTGATAGAAGGTCAGTCTTTTAAAATGTCAAAATATCTGAGTCTAGGAAATGAATTGTTTATCTATTAACGATCATTCAGTAAGCCAATGTTTTGTTCCTCCTGAATCTGTGCATGCTTTTGGGCCTGTCAGAGCCTCCTCAGTGGGGTAGGGAAGAAAGCACATTAGCATAGCACTCTAATGCTAATCCAACTAGAGAGTGAAAAGGACGCTCAGCTTAAACCTATTTTCATTATCATCTAATTATTAACTGAGGATTCGGAGAACTCCAAAGACCAGCTGAGAGGATTGGGGAAAGGGGGCGGGTAGGGTGGGAAGGGGGGGCAGGGGGATTTGAGTGTGGATGTGAAGTGAGTGTGTCTTTTGTCTGTGCGTTTTTGTGTTGGTTGAAAGGAAGGGTCTCAAGGCAATGTTACTCTGCTCTAGTCAAGGCCCTGGAGGCCGTTCTGAGTAGAGAAAAGACTGGAAGGTCAGACGAAGCGTCTTATCTGTGTGCACCATGAAACTGTTATCTGTCAATGAGGATGGCCTTTCTAACATTTTTAGGGGTTTTCACTTAGGCCTAACACATTTTTCTTCTCAACTCCACACAATCAAACAAATATCTCTTCTATTCTTGCATGGAGATAGAGGTGCTAAATTGGGGCTCGCAGATATTAGTTGGCCTATGTTTAGGATGGGACATTGTGAATTCAGTCACTTTGACTATGATTCTGAAAATAGTCTCCCTTGATTCTTCAACCTGACAAATTATACTGTAATTCATGTCAGGCACACTTTCTAGATGAGGGCTATCAGGTTGACGTGACTTATCAATTGCTCTGAAGGGAAGGCATGTCCCAGGGGATGCCATCTGGAATCAGTTAGAGGATTTTAGAGGATCATTCAATACTCTGTCAGTGCCCATTTAAACCATAACAGCCGTAACCATAACAGCCGTCATTGAGCTCCCCCATCACCCAGCCCAGGAAAGACAATAGCTTGTAAAATGAGACATTTTATTTTGCCATGCCATTCCCCTAGGTCGCCCCACAACCCCCCCCCCCCCCCCCAGAAATGAGACCATCATTGATGGAGGGGCCAATTTGTCTGCCAAAATGTCCTTATCAGGAAACCTTGGGAGACAAAAGATGGACTGCAGAGCGAGGGGTCCTTATCTCCCCAGCAGACCCTCAGCGGACCGCATCATGCCTGATAAGGCCTCTTATCGGCCTCACTGATGTCACCCCAAAGTGGCAAGGATTTAATGTCCTTGCCACTCAAACTTTGTCCCCTTTTCTCATTAACTATCGCCGTGGAGACCTTGCAAACATGAGCATAGGGAACGGGAGGGTCTGGGGTGATTGGTTGTAAGAGGAGAAGGAGGAGGAGCTCACTATAAATCAGGAGCTATCATGGCATGGTTCATTTGAGAAAATCCGGTCTCCGCATACGTTTGTTTGAGGTTTAGAAATGTCAGCAATGCTATAAGGATGAGTTACAGTCTGGAAATGCAGGAAATTAATTGGGTAGATTTTTTGGTACAGGTTGACAGTTAATGTAAGCTATTCAACTTGGGTTTGGTGCATTCTCAACCATTTTTTTCATTATGGAAATAGGCTAACTTAGGCAGGATAATCGATTAGGGACATCACAGAGAGAGTTGGAGCTGGAGAGGCCTGTCAAAGGTGCATGTATGAGCTTTTAGCCCCAGATACTGTGACACTCAAGTGGACTGAGACTGCTCTCTGAAATCACTTTGATCTGAAGTCTCTGTCTTTTTAAAAGTCAGTCTAATGGAGAATGGAAAGGCACTTTAAAGCTAAGTTCTTAGTTCTCACAAAACCTCTTTATTTTACTTTTAGATTTTTATAGGATGAAAGAAACTTTCTGTCAGTTATGCATGCCATTTCCTTTTTACTCTCCCATTTCCCCTTCCAGCAAAAACATTGTTGCTTAAATAAAGCAGTGGCCTCTCTCTGTGAATTGTAATGCCTTCCTTGATGCATTTGTATCCAGGAGCAAATTGGGGGAGTAATGGAAGGTATTCTGATACTCGGCTCTCGTTTTCCGCTAGTAAAGCAGTGAAGGCATTTCCCCAGAGATTCATTTTCTCTCTCTCTGCCTTTTCTCCTCATCCCTCTTTTGACAAATGTGTGGTAATGGAAGGGTTGTTGTGAAATTGGTATTCTTTTCAAAATGGAGTCTGACCATAGAGAGGCTTTTAGCTTTTCAGCTGTGTGTGATCAGATGAAAGAGAGAGAGAGGCAGTGCTGTGTGGTTTGAAGTGGGGCTGTCACTGGGAGGGGGGGTGGGGGGGAGAGAGAGAGAGAAAGAAAGAAGAAGAAGAAGAAGAAGAAGAAGGGTAGGGGAGAGAGGGGATGTCTTCAGGCACCTGACTAGAATGAAAGCCACTATGTTCCTTCCTTCTTTTGAGGTGGAGGTAATCATATTTCTGCAGCCAGTCAGTGAGCACTCTATCCTGTGGGTGACTCACTTAAGCTGCCCTGTGGATCTTGAGGGAGAAATGAAAACAATAAGCCAAAGAACTGGAAAAGAAGAGGGGGAGAATATAAAATTAAGTCAGTCTGAGACAAGTGTGTGTCCACATACTATAGCACTACAACTCTCAACTTTTACAGAAGCGCTATTCTGTGTAGACAAGGCAGTATTGTAGGTTTTGAGACTTCCTCTAGTTGTTAATCTGTATATAGCTAAACTTGCATTTTGATTGCTGACTCTATCAGATGATCAGATAATTGGTTGTTGCTAGCACTTATCTAGCCTACAGAGCCTAGGCCTATAGATCAAACTCTGCTTAGTATTCAGAATGAGAACCGCATACTGTAGATGTGACTTCTTAATCAGACGCAAACAGACACTGCAAACGGCAAAAGCCATTTTGGGGGAAAGGAGCCGCTTTAGGCTTGTCCCTTCTGATCAATACTACCATCAATTTATAAAGCAATTGGAGAATCCCAGTGCACCCGGGTTGTGAGAGAGTGAAGGGAACAGCCTCGCAGCTACTTGAGGCCTTGTAAATGTTCTGTGTTATAGCAACAGTCAGAGCAAGATGGATAACAGGAAAGATCCCTCAGAACGTCTAAGCAGAGGGGGGAAGTTGAGTCGATGTTGAGTGATATTGCATTCCTACAGTAGGTGTGGAGCCTCGGCAGTTGAAATGGGGGGTTTTCTGAGTTTGAATATGGTAATATGGCCCAAATCCATTGTTATTTGGGCTATATAAGAGGAGAGTGAAGAGCAGGATGCTTTGGAGAGCCTAGAGAGAGACTCCTCGGGGGATATAGGCCTGTAGCATCCATCTGCAGTTTGCTTATAGGCTCTATAGGCTTTGACTCAGGTTTTGATAAGAGGCTCGTGTTTAACTACCAGCTGCTTGTACTGTGATACATCATTGAAAGTAGAATTAATGTGTTTTTTCTCTCCCCCCTCCCCCCTCCCCCCCTCCCCCCCTCCCCCCCTCCTCCAGGTTCCTCTGAGCTCCGTGTGGCTGTAGACCCCCAGAGAGTCGCCATGTTGGCCTGCCTCCACAGACGGCAGAACCTCTCGTCTCAGCACCTGGTCTGCACCCCCAAGATCCTGGATGCTCCGCAGACTCAGTTGACGCTGCCACCGCCCAACACTCGCAAAAGTGAGTCCCCATGTCTCCGCTGGTCTCTGCTCTGAGCAGCACCAGAGTTGGAACACCCTGTTGGTGGTCTGTGGGCCGCATCAGACAGGAATCTGCACTTCATATACTGCAGTCTTGTCCCAGAGGGAAGAGTATAAGAGAACCGCACTCATTTTTGTTCAGTCACCTAAGAGACTCTTAAGAAGCCATGAGTGTTAAAAAGGAGTGCAGTTGTGTTGGTGTCTGTGTGGAGTAGAGTAGTGAGAGTGTAGATTTCAAATGAGAAAGAGATAATCGAATACACTTTTTAAAGGGAAAACCAAAGCAGATAATCCCCCCCCCAAAAAACAAGCACTTTCAAGACCATTTTTGATTAAAGAGACTCCGTTGATCAGGCTTGCATTGGTGGTTTGCATTGAGAATGTCTTTGGAAGCCTGAGTGTCACGAGTGTGATCTGTCATGCTCCGCTACAATGGGTCCTGTAGTTCTTTTTAATTAACTAGGTTGACCCAGTGGACATGGATGGCCCTCAGCCTGTGGAGACCTGCATGACTCTGTTATGCTGATGTGAATGTACAAATTGATTATGAAACACACACACACACACACACACACACACACACAGTCAACAACTCAAGTACAATTGTGACCCTGGCATGCCTCTACGGGTGTGTAGTGTTAAAATGGGCACCTCTGTAACAGACGTTCCTCTGGGCCTCCATCTCATGAAGTTGATTTGCTTTAATTATGCCCCTCGGCTGCAGCAGAGGAGTGAAGCCCTGCAGGGCTATGGAGCAGCAGATAACGTGGCTCTCTCTGGGAAGGGTGAGTTCACCTTGGCCTAGCGCCGCCTGCCTGGCGCCCGCCTGCCCGCCTGCCGAAGAGAACCCAGGGTTTATCTCATGCTCACCATCTGTGTGAATTCTCCCAAGTCTTTATCGCAGGTAGTCATCTTGCAGTCTTTAATTTAATTCATGAAGGCATTGATCAATGCTGGAGCGGAACGGTGTGGGCTGAGCCCTGGGCTGATGATGATCATTCCCCTGTCAAGGGCACACTCCACTACCTGACTATATTCCACCCACAACTTTTCTCTTCAGAACTACTTGTTCCCACTTTTCTACCACAACGTATGACACCTCAGACACGTACTGTACAGGCCTTCTCCACCATTCTACTGCATAACAGTAGATGATAGCAGAGTAACACACACTTCTTGCGTTGGGTTTATTCTGCAGGTTACTCTGATATTAACGCTGTCCTATAGCTGGAACCATACACAGCCTCTGAAACCACCCTTGACGCAGCCCTTCTACCCCCTCTGAGACCCCCATGTAACACGCTAGGGAAAGATGGCCTCATTCCCAGACCAACAGAGGTCTCCCGTTTGAACTCTAATTGCAGAAAATATCCCATTAAAAACACACGTGTTGTGTTAATCAGCAAATTTGTGATTGCAAGCAATGTTACCCATGTCATAAACAAGAGATTTCAAAAGACATTGTTTATGGTCCTCACTGCCAGCGTACATATGATCAAATGTAATGAGAGGAGATGTTGTAATTGTTACTGATGAAACCAGTACAGGACATTCTGAGTTTATCTAATAGATGCCCATAAATGATTTTCCGAGAAGATGTTAAATGTTGACGTTTGATACTGATACTCAAATTTCTGCGGAGGTTTATGATACGAATTGATTAGAAACAGCACATCATGCCCTGCATATCATACATGATATTAGCATTTTATGATTAGTGGTGTATAATGGAAAACGCATAAATTGCTTCACTGATTATCTTCAAGGCCGATGACTAATTGTGCAGAGAGATGTTGACAAAATGGTTGGATTTGCTTTGTAGCCTAGTTCTTGAGGTTCATTGGCCAGATTTTGTGCATAAAATCCCATAAATCCGCTTTAATCACATTGAAACTGTTCACTGTGTTCCGTGAGACCCGCAGCCTCTCCTCCCTACCCCCATTTCCCCCAACCCCTCATCTCTCTATCCGTCTCCCGGGGTGAAACGCCCCTTTGTCTCTCTGTTATTAAATATTAATTGGGAATCAGTGGAGCACTTGTCTGCTAAACGCTGGAACAGAAGGGCCTAGTTTGCCTCAGGCAGAACCAGGGGCGCCTTTCTCATCCTGTTTACCTGCAGGACCCATTCCTCTACCCCCCTCCCCAGTGCCTCATGTGCAGCGACCGTGTGTTGAACAGCATCCCCCTCCCCTCCAGCTCTAGCCTGACATTTCAAACACAACTGACTGGAGCCTTCTGGTCAGACAGGAGGGGGTTAGATTGAGTTGACATTTTCCATTGGGACACTCGGAACAGAGAAAATACTGCATGGGTTTACGGTGAACACCTAAATTCACAGTGATCACAGATTTAGACGGGTCTAGGCAGTAGAACTCAATCTCAGTTGCACAGAGGAATCCCCGACAATCCAGAGCCATGTAAGATATGGGGATGTGTGTGTGTGAGACTGAATGAGAGGGTTTATGTGATGAGAGCTAATGAGAGCTTTGCTTTCCTCTGCTCTTGGCTGGAACAGCACGGCGGATCTGGGAATGGCTTTTTCCCACGCTGCCGGCCTGTGCTTCCGGAGGGCTCTCTTTGAGAGGAGCGCTTTTCCCGGCACTGCCGAGCTGAACAGAGCGGCACAGAGACAAATGAGGAGTGACACTCGCTTTAAGAGGTATCCGCCTGAGTCTCTTCAAGCACACATAACTAAGTGTTCAACCCTGGGGTTATGAGGGAGGGAGGGAGAGAGAGAGAGAGAGAAAAAGAGAGAGGGAGAGAGAGAGAGGAGGGAGGGAGAGGGAGAGAGAGAAAAAGTGAGAGGGAGAGAGAGAGGAGGGAGGGAGAGAGAAAGAGAGAGATGTTTTTGTGATATGTGAGGGAGAGGTAGTGAGGGCTAGTGAGGGAGAGGTAGAGTGAAATGTAAAAGAGTGTTCTGTGTGTGTGTTTAGAGAGACAGGTGGTGCCCCGGTTGCCAGGTTCAGGGGTAGTGAGAGTTGGAATGGTATCCTCTTCATGTTGAGTATGTACAGCTGCACACAGAGGCTCTGTCTAACCTGTTTGCCTGTGGGAGTCCTCAGCTCGGAGACCCTGCTCACCTCCTCAGAGACCATTCATACTAAAGCCTGTTAATATGGATGGACACAGAGATGAAGAGAGCTGCAGGTGCTGCATCTGAATGGGTGTCTATAACGGGTACAGACCTCTGCAGACCTAGACGCACAACACTGATGTTGATAAGACATTGAGGATCTTTTAGGATGTTGATTGCATGGACCGGGGTTTGACTCGGGGGGGGGGGGGGGGGGGGCGAATGACTTGCTACACTACACAATAATGTTACCACTATCTAGCACAGTATGATGCCATTTTGTGGTGTATTGTATGGTGGACCTGAAGCAGGTCCAAATAGTCAATACTAGGCAAGGCGCCCTTGCTTTGCCTGAGCAGCAGGGTAGTCAATTACAGAGCTACTGCTCTTGCAGCTGAATGGAGGCGGGGTCAATTAATTACATGGGTCCTAATGAGTGGGCCTATTAGGGACAACTGTGCTCTACAGGACGTTGTCATGGCAACGGGGGGAGGGCTATGGTTTTAACGTTGTTAATCAACCCAGTGTCAAGGACGAGATGTGGTTGTGTAGGGCAGATAATGTGGAGCTTGTTTGGAGTCATTGGATTACAATATTAAAACACTAGCTTGTTTTGATGTGACCTTTTGGTAGTCCACTGCTTGTTTGCTGGTGATCCGAAGCAGAGCACGGAGCCTTTTCTGAGTGCTTCTGTGCCATGTCTCTCTTTAGGATTAGGTATATGTCAACATAGCAAAATGTTAATGATAACTTTTCTTTGTGTAATAGTTAGACAATGGCCAACATCCAAATGTCAGCTTCGTTAGCGATTGTTCTATTCTGTGGAGTTAGCGGTGGTGGTCATTCTTTCCTGTTCCCTAATGTTGGTCTTGGAGGCTTGTGAAAACCAGGAGAACAGACATTCAGTGGAAATGCGCTGAGCCAGCCCAACTGCTGTTTTTAGCTCTGGCTCAGGGGCTTGTTTTGCCCGTTAATCAGTGATTAACTCAAACAGCTCCAAAACAATGAGGTCTCCACTCTGATCTGCGGGGAATTGCTTTAAGCGTGACCATGGGAAAAAAGATTAGCCAGCTTACGGCGACTGAAAGCATCGTGTGGGATTGTATGGGGGTGGATTCGGCGCAGGGTTACGAAAGACTGGGGCATAGTAAATATTCAACGTTGTACATCACCTCACCAATACGCTTTCACCCTTGACAGTTTATCATTGATCAGATATAACCTTTTAAACCCTACAACCTTTACACACGTGCACACACACACACACACACACACACACACACACACACACACTCGCTCTTTCTATCTCTCTCTCCCTCTCTCTCTCTTGCTTTTTCTCTAACACGCGCACACACAGATCCTCGTTATCAGCCGGCTTAAAATAGTTCATTAGATCTCGTAGTGTGCCGGTGGTAAATTAGGCGTGGTGTTAATTGAGATTTTCGGATTGGCCCTCACCCCCCACCCTTCTCTCCAAGGACGGCCCCCCCCTGTGGAAGGAGGAAGCTAGGATTAGGAGCTTCCTGTGGAAGTGTGCCAGTGTTTCCCAGCATGGTGCCGTAACAGTTAAAGCAGCATGTTTCTCGCCCTTAGCCCCTCCAACCGTAGTGCATTCAAGGCCGGCACGCCGGAGCCTCACCAACATGCATTCTAAATCCCAAATGCTTCACCTCAATCACCCTGGTAAAGGCGAAGAGGGAAAAAAAAGCAGCTTAAAGGAGTTACAGAATGTAAATTTGTAAGCACTGTTAGACGCCCTCGGCCAAGGTTGACTGCTAAGTAAGGGATGTTATATTCAGTGCAGGGCCTTTGCGTGTGGAGAGGGCTTAAACTGGGGGAGGATTCTCTGCCCCTCTGTCTCCGGGCTGAGGAGTGTGATACCTGGTGCAGTTAGCGTGTTTGGGTGATTACGTGCTTAAGGTCAGACTGCTAATTACCTCGCTCTGTCACTCCATACATACTTTCGGCATAACAAAGCTGCGTGTATGCGCTTGCGTTGCCTTAGTAGGCTTTAGAGACAATGTTTTCTTTTCGTTATTCACAGTATTCCATCCCAGATTTCCATAAATATGTCATGCTGCCAGGAAAGGGCAATTTGCTGTGCACTCATTTAGTAAAATCGGCCTTCTGAAAGTGGGATGAACACATTTGTTGTGTTTCAATTTGTATTGTGATTTCAATGGTACAATGGTAGCCTTTGGTTTGTTGCAGGGTGGCCCCCACCTTTTGGATTTGGAAAGTAAAAAGAACCGTCAGACAGACTCTAGACTTCAGCCAAAGGTCCTTTCTTTATTCCCTACACTTCTTCTTCTGGAAGTACTCCTTATATCTAAACACTGGTTCACCCTGAGGCAGCTCCAGTACGCAACAGAAATATGTTTAATTTAGTGTTTGATCCAGCAACCCTTTGGTCATTTGAACTAAAAAAAAGGCATTGCTATGCCATGGCTGACAGTGGTAGTGAATTGATGAAGTGAACATTGAACATTGGGCGGGGTGGGTCTGCAGTCCAACCAGCAGAGGCCTCAGTGTTGCTACATTAAGCCAGTGACTGTGGGTGGCATGGTGGTGTGATGCGTCTCTATGGCTCTGACAGGGCTGTAATCTCTGGACTTATGGAGCGAGACAGCCTTTGAAGATGAGTTAGCATTCAGTGTTTGAAGTGTTTACGGAACAGCAAGCCGATCTCAAGAGCTCAGGGCAAAACACTAACGCTGTGCCAAACAAGGGATGGCACCAATAGAAGCTTGTGATTGGTTTCGCAATATTTATCTCTCTGTGGTAATGGGGCGAGATGATTCAGTGCAGAATAGATGTTCTTTGTGCAGTGGTAGTGCTTCTGATGTTGTTGGGTGTTGATGAAAGAGGCCATTTTTCTCTCTGTCTTCATGTCATTTTCATAATAGGTAGCCTAGCCTAGTCACTGAAGTAGGCCATCTCATTAATGGAGAGCAGATTTGTGCTTTCAGGTGAAGATAACTCTTTGTTAAACATGTCCAGGGGGTCATGAATTGTTGTCTTTGGGCTGGCCAGAGGACAGCAGTCTGGATCCAGTCCTGGGTTCCTCCCTAACTCTGTGGAGAGATGGAGACTGGATGGCTATGTACAGTGGGAGCTTGTGCATGTCTAGAGGTTGTGTAGACATCTGTTCAACACTCGGATGCCCTTGTTTTTCTGTAACACTGCTGTATAGCGATACATAAATAACTAGTGTTTTGCTGTGTTGTATTTCTCTGTGGAATTCACTCAGGCTGCTGGCACTGGGGAGCTGTTCTGTTCCTTACGCTCCACTGGGAGATGCCGCGATGGATAGAACACTCCACCTCTCTCCTCTTTCCTCCATTTTAAACACCCAATTTATTTCCTTTATGAGATGGATCTTGTAGATTAAATCATTTTCACAGTTGGAGGCTCATTGTGGTCCTGAAATGAAATGAACTCCCAAATCAATTCCGAACGGGAACAACAAGTGAGCTTTCTCATGCGCGGCTGAAGTACCTCTTCAAATGGGTTTTGTTATTGAAAATGAAATGTAGTGTTTTGTTTAGATATTTTCTTTCTCCCATTGTCGCCTCTCTCTGCTTTGTTACATAGGCTGTGGCGCTTTTCGCTGACTATAGAATAATCTAGGTTAATTTCAGCACTTTTGCTTTTCATGTCAGGAATTCCATAAAAGTGTCGTTTGAAGGGGTGGTGGTAATTTCTGCCAGGTGATTTATTGCTTTTAAATGGAGCGCCTTTTCCGCCTCTCCTTTGTCGCTGTGAGCTAAGCAGCCATGAAATTGCCTGAATAATGGTGTTTAAATCCAATCTTGGTTTGTCCCCTCAGCTTTCCCGTACACCATTCAATAGCGGTCCCCATGGAGATTGCTCTTTTTCCAGCCTGCCCCGACTTTCTCCTCACAGTTTAAGCTCCAGGCTTTTACATTAGAGTCTATACAGGTTTATAAGAGGATTTAGAGGTACAATCTTTACAGGTAGGTAGCCTTGGAAGAGTTTAAAGCTCTCTCCATCTTGAAGTCACATTAGAGATGGTTGGATTTAGCCTACACCAGTCTCACTTTGATCACATGTACAGTAGGCTGTAAGATAACAGTAAGACAACACAAAGAATTAGTGGGGGATGATTCTCATCAGATTCGATTGAAGGATACAGTCTGTCATACTTTATGGGAAACCACAACTTTACCATTAGGTTTACTGTAGATTGGCCAACATTAGAAACAGAGAACATATGACCACAGCTGTAATATCCCCCGCTTCATCTTTAACTCAGCACATCCTACGGCTACGGTAGTTTAATGGCCAAATGTCACCAAAAGAATCCCACTTGAGCCGCTGCGATAAAATTGGCTTTCCTTCTTCCCCTGCTGCCTCCTGCTCCTCTCCCTGATTTCCCAGGGTAATCCGATTCTGGGTTGAAATAAGTCCGAATTAATTTCATAAAGCACTGATCAAACAGTGCCGGAGGTGTCTCCCTCCCCCAAATGAGTTTAAAAGAGATGCAGATGTCTGGGGCTCCTCATCAGAATGGAGGGGGAGTCGGGGAGGAGGGGGTGAAACTCTGGAGTGTAAAAGGGAAATGGAGGAGACATTACAATAAGTGGGTTTTTATTAGACTATTTTTCTTCTCTCAGCTCTGCTCCTTGGATATTGTATTCTGACATGTTTTGTTTATCTGTTAGAATATTTATTACAAAGAGTGTTTTTGAATACGGCTTCTGTGGAAAGATCAATATACTTTGTGTCTTTTCTTTGGCATTGCTCCAGCTTGCACGTACAGTATTAAGCCAGACCGTACAGCATTCCTATTCCTCAGTACCAGGAATAAGCAGACGATAATCAGACTGGGTTTGCAGCTCAGATATGGCTGGTGGTCTTCTGAGGTCTTTCTCTCCCTATTGTATTCTAACCAGCAGAGGCACTTTGTGTTAGATGAATTCTTGGAAGTGTTAATATTTGTTTGTCTGTTCTTGTATTTCAGGTGAGCTGCCCTCCATGACGTCGTCCCGGTATCCTTCCGCTGCCGAGCTTGATGCCTTCGCACATAAGACCGCCAACAGCCCCCTAGCTATCAAGATCTTCCCCTCCAACATCCGCGTGCCCCAGCACAAACAGATCAACAGGACTGTGAATGGCCTGGACACCACAGGCCCACGCTACAACCCCTACTCAGGAGGCTACCAGGGCTTACTGGCCGTCGTCGAGGCCTCCGCGGTGGTCAAAGGCGTGGTGAAAAACTCGGAAGGGAAGAGGACTAAACATTCCCCTGCCCAAAGCGCGGTGGCACCATACAACCCTCTCAGTACCAGCACCACAGGCAGCAGACATGGGCACAAGGCCTACCACATAGGGCCCTGCAAGCTTCCTGAAGTGCCCAACATGTCTGTACCCTCCAACATCATCATGGCTACCTCCGTCATCCCCACCGCAGGCGGTCAGACTCTGGCCCCCCAGTCTGAGCTGGCGGATGTCCACAGTCTGCTCCGGCACATGAACAGACACCCCCAAAGCCAGTCCCTGCAGCAGGGGGGCCAGGCCCAGCCCAGCCCCTCTCTCCAGGCTGTAGCTGCTGTGGCCTGCTCAGACTCGGGCTTTGCCCTGGGAGTGCCGCCCCAGACCAGCCTGGCTTACTCAGGGGCAGTGCTGCCCACCCAGAGCGCAGACATGGCGAAGGCTGGCTACCTTGACGCAATGGACTACAGCATATGGCAGCGACAGCAACAGCAGCGGCAACAGCACTACCAACAGGGGGCGCTGAGGATGTACAGCAATGCTCGGGGAGGCAGCGGGGGAGGGGCTGCAGTCAGCTGCTCCCCAGAGACCTGCCTCCCATTGGCTTGTTCCACACAGCTCTCATATAGGCCCCACCCCCTCAGTGCAGGCACTAATGGGGCAGGACTAGGGGGCGGGCAAGATCGGGTCAGCTCCTCCCCTCTAAACTGCGCTGCGATGCACGGGGAGTTTTCCGTAGGCCAGTACTTTGCTCCCCCCTGGAACAGTGTTCTGGTTACCCCCGACAGCGACTGTTACAACCCTCAGGAGCTTGTGCCTGGATCCTCCATGGGCAGGCCGAGAGACATGGGGCTATCCCACCCCCACCACCACCAGAACTACCACCCCAATCCCCAGCTCCACCCTCACCCTCACCCCCACCTTCACCCCCAGGCCTACACCACAGACCAAAGCCTGGGCCTCTGTTGTGGGCTGCCCAGTACCAGCCTGTGTCATGCCTCTGTGCTGAGCAGCAGCCTGCAGTCTCTGGAGTGCCTGATCAGTGATATCCACCCTCCCTGTATTAAGGAGCGTATGCTGGGCCGAGGCTACGACGCTCTGGGGATGCCGCGGCTGCTGGACCACCAACAAACCCACATCCAGCTCCCTGTGTTCAGATAAGACATGCCAGGTCCACACAGACAGGGCACTAGTGAAATATGACTAAATCTCTGTGGATGGAGGTGGGTCAGTTTGGAGAGACCACTTCAGAATGAGAAACATGCCTTTTAGCGTGTGCATGTATGTATTGGTAGAGGGCTCTGTACTGTAGTTCACATGTGTGAATGAGTGTTGTAAACCTGAAAAGGTAATGATAATCATGACTGACGTGAAATGTCAGACAAATGACGTTTTAAATGTTTTCGTTCCTATGTTTTCATTGACCAAACAGTGGATCAGTTCACAAATGCCTGATTATATATATTCCTCAGATGATTCCAGTGCTGTGCACCATGTCTAAATCAGCTTGATTTGGCTAATTTTCCATGTTTTGACATCCTTTTTAAAGCGTTTGAATATTTTGTCACTCGAAGTAAGGCGAAAGGTGACCTTCTACTGCCCTTTACAAGGTGCCAAAACAGAGAAATCGTACTTACTTCTTCTCGAGGGGGCACAACGCCAGGCTTCGAGGCTGTCCACTTATTTCGGTTTATACCTTACACTTAACTGATCGACGAAGGTAATTTAGTATAAAGCACTGTTTTATAGAATGAAAAGTGATGAGTTTGACTTGGGCATGGAGAAACGTGGCTGTAAACAGTTATATTGAAAAGAAGAAAAACTTGAAACTTGAAATATTTTTTTGCTGTTTGTATTTGTTTGGCAAATATATGTGTTGGCTGCTAATGGGGATTTCTTTCTTTATATTATTGATTGCATTTTTGTTGAAGTTGTGTTGTGTCCTCTTGAGTGATTACAGTCTGTATCCAGGCTGTTGCTGAACCCCATGTCACAAGCCAGATATCTGCTAGCCATCATATTGTATCATTTAAATTATTAGAATGACCTAACTCCATAGAATTATCATGTTTGGTCAGTCATATAGATGTAACCAAATAGAAGCTAATGAAGAGCTCTCATTGGTTTAATGGAACGATCCACAGCTCAGCCCTATATGGCATTTCCTACACCACAACTGCATGCCCAAAACAATACTGAGGCACTGAGCGTTTAAGTTCACATTAGCATGTCTGTATGCTTTTGTTGACAGACATCTAGGTGAGTCTGCAGAGTCTGATAACGTTGGTGATGGGAGACCTAGAGCATCAGCATCAGATGGCATGACTATCAACTTGAAGTCATGAACTGTTCTATTTTATATAATATCATTGATCTAAGAATGAGTCAAGTTCACTGGAGAGGTGTGTCCCTTACTGATTCCCCATCACTCTGGGAAACATCACTGGAACAACAAGCATTCCCTGTTTTCCCCTTGTGTTCACTGCTTTTCTGTCACGGTTTTCTTCACGAATATGAGATTTACTTCCTTTCTAGGGCTTCTTATCTGATGGCCTGAGATGTCTGACAGAGTAACTCTCTGTGTGTGTGTGTGTGTGTGTGTGTGTGTGTGTGTGTGTGTTTGCACTGCTTCAATGATCATGACTTTATTTCCTTCTACCAGTCAGGATTCTGTTGAATGACAACGTCTGTAACAGACTCAATGATTTTGAAGTGCAATTATAATAACAACAACAACAACAACAACAACAACAGGTGAGCCCTCTACAAATGTACCGTTGAAATAACTACATTTATGTATGAACTCAAATCCCATACCCACTTCCTGGTTCTTAATTGAGATTGTCAAATAAATCTAATTTTTTCTAAACCCAGACAGTTGTTTCAGTCGTTTTTATTGCTTTGTTGTGGTTTTTAATGTACATATCTCAAGTCATACAGGTCAGAGTCATTATGTTTAATGGTGACGTTTAAGACTAAAATACCAAAAAGAGGAACTAAGACAGAAGGTTTCTGTGAAATTAAGGTCAGGTTTTGTAGCACATCTGGCTACAGAGGTTCTATTACTGAGACCCCATTCAAAAGATATCTTTATTTTAGAACTGCACGTCCATCATACAATTTGAATCACCACTCTCTGTGGATTTACAGCGGACTGGTAAAATCTGGGATGTTATTTTTAGGAAAGGACTATTCTTCACAGTGCATTTTTATTACAGTAGCCAGGGGTGGCTGGTAGAGCTTGGGGCAGGAGCTACTGCAACCTTGGAAGAGTCATATATATGGAAATAGGAATCTATAGGCCTTCTCCCACTCTTTTTCCACCCCCAGTGTTGCATTTGTGTGTGAAAAATGTGCACTCTCCTTCAGGATAAATGTGCAAGAATATATTACTTTTAATAATGTACATCATCATCACATTATTCAAAAATAGGCTAGGCAACTCTGAGCTGTTAAATATTTAGCCTTGAGATTTTGCGCCTACAGCCCAGGTTTTGCATCATTTCCATGGTCCCCCTTCTCAGCCTATCATTTCCAAATTCTACCTCTTAAAGGTGTGACCATAACTGTAAATCAGGGGTCAAAGTCTCCGGTGGGGGCTCATTTAAATGAACTCAAACACCAGTAGGGTCACACATCAGTTTAAAAGACTGAACCTCAAACAAAAACAGGATGTTGGCAAGCCTATCGGAAGCACATCTGCTATAGATCCAATTGCAGGCTGTATGTTTGACACCCCTGGCTGTAAATAGTGGGTGTTAGCTTTGTGTCCTTTATGTGTGTAGGAGGTGTTGAGGCAGCCTGTCATTGAGGTGTTGTTGCCATTGAGGTCTGGGCCCTGTCTCAGGCCTTGTGTCTGTCTATGCCTGGAGGCTGGAAGCCTTCCTCCCTGGCTGTTTGTCCTGGCTCCCTCGGAGGCAGCTGTGCAGATAAACCTGCAGGATTACAGGCACTGCTCACCTTGCACACACTCACACAGGATTAGAGTCCACTGGGACGGACAGGAGCCACTCTGGCCCTCAGCAGCAGAGGCACACGAGGAGAGAGAGAACCGAGATAAAGGGAGAGAGAAAAGGTAATAGATGAAAATTGGGGTCAGTTGAAAATAGGTAGAGAGATAATCAGTGAAAGCAGAATGGCCTGGGGGAAAGGAAAAGTTCCCCTAGAGCTGGCACTCTATTGCCATGTCTGCATGGGCTCAATGAACAGCAGAGTGTTCCTATATTTCATCAAAATGTATGCCCTTTTATCAAAATTGAAAGGGTAGGTTCCTGACGTGTGTAGATAAGTAGGGGGAGACATCTGCTGGGTAAATGTTGTAACTACACCTTTATATTAGCTTTGTGTGATTTCCTGTATGGAAGTCACTCAAATTAAATCAAACCAGCACTCTGAATAGATCACATGACTGACATGACATACTAACCATGTGGTGTGAGGGGGCAGAGAACTTCATGTAGACTTCACAGAGAACCTCATAGATTTCATACATTTCTCCCAGTTTTGGACAAGAGTGAAGTAAACCCATTTACTGGGGCAACTTCTCTAAAAGGGTGTGGCTTTATTGCATCTTAATTGTAGAAATGGGTTAACATCTCAATATCAAGGGACATAAATCTGTATGACGTGGCCTTCTAAAGATCAGAACATTTGAGTAAATGTCTCCTCCAGAGGCTGATAAGTGAACTACTGTTGGATGACAGTCAATGTTGAGGACAGGAGTTTGTTTAAAAGATTCCACTGGTCTGTGTGGTGTTAAGTGGTGACACAAAACTAATACATAAACACCAGTTTAAACAATTCACCTTTTATTCATACAAAGTAATATAAATCAAGTTTATCACAAAATCACAAGTTGTTCAGGAATAGAAATAGTTTTGATCAATCTATGCACATGATATTCTAGAAATACAGATGAACCCAATCTAGTGCCTTGCAAATAAAGGGTTAGGGTTAGTATTGAACATGCTCTTTGAGCTCTTTGAACTATTTGTGTTATTCGACCCTGTTACTAGTAGCACTATAGAATGACTCCCAAATTAAGAGTTCCCATCAAAGCAAACCCCTTTTGTGAAATGACTGTTGTAAAATAAAACTCAAGGCACTATAAACTCAAGGACATACCTATAAACCTCCAAAACAGTATGCAGAACTTCAGTACACAGCCAAATTGACAATCCATATACTGGCACACCTGAATCCCTCCTGAGCTCTGGGTAAAGAAACTGTAGTTATACAGTTTAGTGTCTACTGTGATGTTAAAATGGAACAGATGTCAAATATATGGATTCCAATGATGAGGAAACTCAAACTGGATTTAGTGATTCACACAAAATACATTAAATCAGTAAAAAAAACATTCAGTTGTTCAAAACATGAAAAGCCACAACAACATACACTATGAGGGAACACTTTATAATGTCTAAAGGCATGGGGGGTAGTATGCTGTTGACTTTTCCAGTAACTACCAAGGCACTGGTTCACATTTCAGGGCAGAGTTACAGTGGGGATATCCTGAGTGATGTGAATCAATACCAGAAACACTCACCCTTTCCAGAGAGATTCTAGTATAACACTGAGCAGCTCTCAGGATATCACTTGTGAATGTTACACAGCCGAGGTGCATTGTGTGTAACAGCAGGAGCTGTTATGCAACAACTAAGAGCTGGACCTGACCGGGAATATTCCTGCCATTTAACCCCATTTAGATTTCTTGGATTTAAGCAAAGGATAAACAATAATACCTGATTTATGATACATCACAATGCATGTCCTGCTTGAATATGCCACTAAAATGTATTTTCCATCCTGTAGCACCTCATTAGGGGCCAAACTATGAGTAAGGACGGACATTAATAAAATAATAAATACCATGATGAAGGGAATAAAAACAACACGTTTGAACAAAAATCCTCAATCCTCAAAAGCTGGAATGTTCCATCACCTGAGAAAGGATGAGAAACAGAAGACTGATAGAAACTGATAGAATCCAGGATGCTACAGTCCAGTATACAGGGCTCGTATCATGCCCACATTAAGCAGTGTAGTCCAGCTCTGCATTCAGTGTTGTGTACATCTCATAGATGGCATCCACAGTGGCTGTGAAATTGATCAGGAACTGGCGCACATTTGCCAAACAGTCCTCCTCTGCGACCACCTGACCTTTTGACAAAGCCTTGAGAAAGTCCGACTTGTACGGTGCAGCAAGCAACCCGGCCTACAGGGGGAGAAATCTAAGTGTTACGAAACCATTACACCTGCACTGAGCAGTTAAATCTACCAATAAATAGTATCTGTAATTAATTGTTATAATGATTCACAATTGTACTTAAAATATATGAAGTTGAGTGGACAATCAATACACTCATGGATTAAGGTTGACAAAAGTTTTAGCAGAGGTCAAGATAACATATAACACCAGCAATTGGCCTCACCTTGAAGATCTTCTGCACTAGCCAGCCATGGTATCTCTTCAGTGCCTGTTCGTAGGCTTTGGTTACGTTGATATGGATATGGTTGGGGTTGTTCTCATCTTTCTCTCCGTCGGCCAGACTCTGTAGCAGGATCTGGATGAAACGGAGCCCCCTGGAGGAGACAGACAGGACAATCAGCTTTCCCTGCGTTCGTCTGACTTCAGCATATGAAATGGTTTCATGGTCAGTGACTATCATCACAGCCTTAGGGGAGTGTAGCTCTGCCTCAACACATCAATCTTACATGATTCTGTAGGCTACTCACCTCTTCAACCACATGAGGGCCAGGGTGGCGCCCACTTTGGGCCACTCTGCCCCGTGGGCCTCCCTCTCTGCTTCCACTATCTGCTGGAGGGTCGCATACTTGGCAGGGTCCTTGTCATACACACCCCGGATTTTCTGAAAATATGCAGTGAAAATTACATTTACATTTATGGCATTTAGCAGACGCCTTTATCCAAAGCAACTTACAACAAATGCATTTGTTTAAGTAAGTGAATCATCTATCCATCAGTCATCATAAGATAAAGTAATCAATGCTCAGACCAGGGGCCATAGGCAGTCACAATGCTAGAAGAAGGAATTAAAAAATAAATATATATTAACAGGTGAGAAACTTGTACAGGGGGGTAGTGGGGTTGAATATGCAATTGTAACTACACTGTTATTATACAGTATTAATGTGTATAACCAGCATAGATTAAAGGAAGGTTTATTTGAAGATTTAAAAAAATGACATGCTTACTGTTATATTGCCACTGATGTCCGATTTGACCGGAGCAAATACTTTTGACCCCAGGCAGTCTGAAAAGCAGAGATGTACAAACATTGAAATGCTAATATGTACTTAGCGGACTCAGCAGCTTGGAGGAATGCTATGTTGGAGGAGGATGGAATGAAAATGAGACTTGTTCGACACAAAAGGATGTGGGAATGTAATGAATATGGCAATCAATAGAGAAAGGGTCCTTTGACAAGGTCTTAAGTCACAAGTGTGTGTGTGTGTGTGTGTGTGTGTGTGTGTGTGTGTGTGTGTTGTGTGTAGCCTTAAGGAGAGCAGCTTCACACACAAGTCGCCTCTGCCGACTCCACTTAGCTCTATGGTTTCACTAGGCTACCTAAATACAATTTTAATATAGTCATACATAAATTGGTAATTGTGACACCAATCAGTCAAGCTCCACTGGAAGGCTACTCATCACTCGACACTGACTGATGAGGTTTTTGAGGCTCTGACGTTGTGTAATCAATGAACACATTGTATACCGGTGCTGCTACCGTGCTAGACTTATGCCACAAGACTAGTTTAATTTATCTAACAAGTCAAGCATAGCCCTATATACGGTGTCGATTACTTAAACAACCAATACAATCGATATTGACGGTGTTGGTTGGAGAAATTAGGGAGAACCATGGAAAGTGAAGCAACAGATAAATAAGTAACAATATTCAGACGGTCAGGATCGGTAACGGTGAGACAGGGCTGGTAGGCTCTAGTTTCATGACACCAAGGACAGAGGGGGTCTTCTGCCCAGGTGCGCTACTTACCAAAGAAAGGAGGCAGGTGAGACACGGACTCCAGAAACAACTTTGTATCGACTGCATTGTCGGCAGGAAGCTCTTTGAATTGGTTATCCAGTAAAAGGGCCATCTTTGATTTAAAAAAAGAACTTGTAACGACAAATGATCACGAGAGCCTGCTGTCTGCTATAATGAACCCGGAACTGTCTCTCGCGTTCACTTCGTCTGGGGAGGAGACGCGCCCTGATCGTCCATTCAACAGATGGTAATGAAAAAAACACACCTGCGGTTTCGGTTTCAAAGGGTGGAAGGTTACAACGTTCAAGTTTCATCTATGGCATACACATTATTCGGGTTATTCCCGTCTCTAATTTCATTTTCACATTTAAAAGCATTTCAGCCAACAGTAGGAGTATTCTCAAACAGACACAGACATAAATAGCAAAGTAGTCAGGATGAATTATAAATTAATTTTATTATTTTGAAGGCAAGTATTTTTCAACAACAACGGCAATAATTGTATGGAATCCCAGGAATCCCAGTGTGTCTGGTTCATCATAACACTCGATGGTACATTGATCATTCTCCCTATACATCTCAGAACAGATAAACCTAGAGATCTGTAAGGGCCATACATTATCAGGACCACCACTGCTTAAAACAGATTTTTTTGTAAAACCTATTAGTAGCACAAGTTTGACCACTAGCAGCATTTTAAAGGATAATGCATGGGACACTGGGCAAAGACGGAGTTTCGCACCACACCAACAAAACAAACAGAGATCACATGCACAACTGATTGCCGGTGGATAGATCAACACAAATGCCGTCTGAAACATCCCCAAGATGAAAACAGAGTATATTGGAGGAAGCCTCAACTGTTAAACATAATTTTTATGAAAATAAATGTTGAAATTTTGTTAGGACAGGTGTGAGATACAGGATCTTTAAATAGAATATATAATCATGAGTATATGAATTAGGAACAGATGTTTGTACATTTTGATTCTTTCATAAAAAAGATAAACACAAATGATTTGGGGTTGGCCATTTTGGGTATCCCTTTGGGATACATGTATATAATAATAATAAAAAAAAAAAAAAAAAATGCACATTAAAACAGAAAATATCTTGGGTGTGTGTGTGTGGGGTACATGTATATTATAGGTATGGCTTCACCTTTTAAACTCAAACCACTACCTCTGTTACTGTCCTAAGGATTATGGCTTTAGAAACATAATAATGGTATTAATGAAATTGGCCAAAAGGCAGCCAAAACCTTTCAGGTGGCCATATCATTGGGCTGAGTTGGTATCTACCTAGTTGCGTTCAAGATCTCAAGGATTTTGGCCTCGACTGATACCGGTAAGTTAAATGTTAACTGTTAAACAACGGATTGAAACCTTTAGACAGCCACATGTCATTGGTGCATAGCAGGAAGCACAAGCTACCCCAGAAACCACACAAATGTTCTACCACAGATAATTAACCAAAGCTGTTTAAAGGTGAAATGTTGGAAAACTGTATATTGACTTGAATGCAACTAGCATATCTCCTTTGAGGTAAGCCCACATAGGCAGGTCTTCATACTCTATTAGTATGAGAACATCTAACAAAAACTCTTGAACAAATCCTTGGATTGACCAACATTTTGCAAGGTACACTTTCTGTAAACTTTCTTCACGAGAAATCTACATTGAAAAAATGGTTACATTAAATAAAAATGGCATACAAATAATAACATAACAGTAATACTGATAAAATTGAAATTAGCAAGAGCAACGATACACATATCATCAAATGAAGTTAGTCTTTGGGTTAAAAATCAGTTGCTGTTTTCTTTGGTTGTCACAGTGACGAGTTGTTTGGCAGCCTTGGCGATGTCGTAGGCGCACTGGATGACCTGCTGCGTGACCAGCTGCATGTCGGAGGGGCAAGGATCGTGGGGCGTGGCCTTTTGGCACTCCCCTTGTAGGCGGCTTGCACTGGAGGTGAGCAGGCGCAGAGACCCTCGCACCGTCTCCGAGTTTGGCCTCTGAGGAGAGAGAGAGGGGGGAAGGGGTCACATACTGTTGGCAAAACAGAGTCCATTAAAGGACCTTTTTACAGAGTACTGTCAGGGTGGAGTAACACCATGTTGACAGGGGTCTGCTTACCTTAGGAAACAGGGTGGCCATCTCCCTCACAGCCACATGGATCCTTTCTGAGCATGGTACAAAGCTGGGGGCGAGGGGGGTAGGGGTTTAAAAAGAAAACAGTAAGAAAACAAATCACTTTTCCAGATTGTAGGTTAGTACAGAATTCCAGCCCAGGGTTGTTTTCACAAATATGGTTATACAAATGTAAGATTTCTGAATGATTACACACTGCTAACCAGTTGTTTGAACCCACGTAATTGAAAACGTCTCAAAAAGCAAACTTTCAGCCAGCAGCACCCTGGGGGTGGTAACCCCAACGGATCTCACAACTGTACGTATGTGGGGCTCCCCTTTGTTGGCTGCCGAGGGGATTCACTCCTATGGGATGAAGTCAACCTACAGGCGGTCTTAACGTTATCCGATTCCCGATTGCGATACCTCATTGTGAACCTAAACATACCCCCACATATGTACAGTTGTGAGGTCCGCTTGGGTTAGAGTAGCCCTGACTATGTCCACACTGTGAGGCAAACAAAAACAGTCAACTCACTGACTTCTCAGGGTGTGCTGATTAATAGCAACCATATGCTCTAGTAGAGTAAAATATGAACATGTGAGTCTGTTCATAGCACTGTCAAACAAATATCAACAAAACATTGTTTGAAACCAAAACCACACATGGCTTCGGCCAAATAAGGCACTGGTAGTTGTATAGTTCAATATATCTGAACTTTAAACTAATTCATTTGATAACGAGATCTACAACCCATTGGCTACGTGACTGAGGACAAGGATAGAATTCTTTGTGGTCACCACCAGAGTAAGGTTTGGCACACAAGCGCAAGAGCTAAGCAAATACCACACAGATTTAGTCAAATGGGGCCAAATGTGAGGCTTTGTGTTAAAGACAACAGTTTGAATCCAAATGGACTTTATAGAGTGTCTCTCTATCTAATCCAAGATAATGTTTTGTGGCAAAACTCTTCACCAAATAAGGAAACTATTGTGGTTAATGAAGGTCCAAGCAGGTCAAGGGCTGCCTGTGTTCTCTGTATAATATATTTAGCATTCCATAGGGGAATGTGTGTTGTCCTTGTTTCCTGCCAGCTGCATTTGACACAAGCCCGCCCCTCAGCACACAGACAGAGGAGACACAGTCACAGTGCCTGGGAGACAGGGACAGAGGCCCGAGTACCAGGAGCCAGGGGCGGCCTGGAGGGAGGAGGCCCCTTCAGCCTTCCCAGGGCATGGCAGCAGGGTAGAAAGACAGCCCTGGTCCTGGTGAGCCCTGTCAGAGCAGGGCACCAGGCCTGAGAGACAGCCCCGTCCGCCCGCCTCACAGCAGGGCAACAGGCCAGAGAAGCAGCCCAGACTGCCCCTGTGGCTGGAGCTACTGTATCCCACAGCATGAGGAAAGGAATCAGACAGGACATAGAGAGGGAGGAGAGGACAGGACGGAAATAAAGGCAGAGTGAATAAAGAACTCAGGAGGAGAACAGAAAGACGGAAAAACAGGATAGAGCCTTTATTAGGTTTTCAGGAACCTGAAATCACAGCTACTATACGTTCAGGGATAGTTGTGGAGCTGAACGGTTGTAGGGACAGGTGGATTGCAGCACTTATAACGACAGTACTTCCCACATTCATAACTGGATAATTACTGAAACAATATCATTGATATGACTTGCCGCCCCCTCACTATGGCCTCGCTAACCTCTCGTGTTTGTTCTCCTGGGCGGCCCTCAGTAGCTCCTGGATGTTCTTGGTGATTTGCTCCGTCTTACAGATGACGTCCTCAGTGCACGGCAGGGTGGAGTCTGCCTCGCTCTCGTCCTCTGGCTCAACCAGTTCTGCCGTAGAGCTGTCTCCCAGCCAGCTGCTGTTCCTACCCACACTGGGGGGATAGAGAGAGAGAGAGAGAGAGAGAGAGAGAGAGAAAGAGAGAGAGGGATTAAACTCTTTGTCTGCTACTGTATGCAGGGACTACAATGTGTCTCGCTCTGTAGTAATTCACTTATCTAACCTCTCGCTATTTAGTCAGGTAAGCTCTGGATGTGAGTGTTTACTTAATGATGAGGTACATGTTTGTACAATACACATATAGAAACCTGACTAAATCCGGACAGAATTTTCTGAATTCTACCTTTTATTAAACCATTTCAGGTTGGACTGTGGAGATTTGAGTGAGGTGAAAAATCCTACCCAAACTCGTCCAGTTCAGAGTGGTTTGGAGTGTTGTCGTAGTCACTCTCCAGCATGCTGCTCTGGCCCTCCAGGCTACAACCCTACATTGGGACAAATAGACAGTTACAACATCAGTGTGTTGTTTCCTTCAACTGAAGTTGCCCACAGAGTTTGCAGACAAACATGGAGTCGTCATGAGCTGACCTGAACAGCAGCACATACATGTTATATCGGGGTCTGAGTGTGCTTGTTGAAGCAGCCGGATCAGAATCATGCTCTCCGAACTAGAAAAGCCAATTCACAATAAGAGATTTTAATTGGTTTCAAAGCAGAGGGAGGGGGGAGAAGACAGAGAATTTGAAACCAGTGACCAGATCCTTGTGGCATGAAGCAGTAAGTACAGCAATGGGTGCTGTTAGTGCAAAATCATCTGAAGGTGTGCTGTTGTACTTATGGTTCCATACAGACATGGTCCTCAACCCCATAGCTGGTCAAGAATACTGAGTATCACACTATATTGAAAGCTACTTTACATTACCCTGTATTCAAATGACAACAAGTCTCCTTGTCTGTTCCTATAACCCTACAGCTGTGCCCTTCCAGACTAGCTGCTTTGGAAATATACATGGTGGTGTTTTGCTGCCTTTAAAACACAGTCCTACTCAAGTCTACGTATTGAACAGTAGAGCTGTGGCATTTCTAATGAAGCCCAGCCCAGAGGGAGTTCAGGTCGTCTACGGCAGTGCTGCTGTGGGAGTAAAGGTCAGTGAGCTGCAGCAGATGCACAGTGGTGCATGCAGGGAGGCGATGCTGAGAGAGAGGCAGTGGAGGAGCAGTTATAAAGGACAGGTACAGTCAGGAGGGAGGGTGGAGAGTATAGTATTGGAGTCAAGCAGAGGGGACAGTCCACCCCTTCCCCTGGGGGCTGCCTCTTCACCGAGGGGAGATTCAGTACTTAACCCTTCGAGCTCTCTCATCCGGCGACCAGGACAGGGAGGAGGGGAAGGTAGGGAGGGAGGAAGAGGCCTTCCCCAAAGGACCCCTCCCAATCTAGAAAGGGGTCAAACCAAGTTTACACATGAAGGAAGTCTAACATGTTCTAGTAGGGGTTGGGGGATAAATGGCGCAAACACTGAATCAACACAAACCAAACCTGATATGGCGAAGGTATCGTCCACAGCGAATGAGAAAACAGGCCAGGAGGGGGTAGTTTAAGCTCTGTGCTACTTACATTGGTTGGGAGGGGCTGCAGGGTGAGTCCGTCGTCATGGCGAGGTGGTTCTCCTCTGTGGGGGTACTGTCTCAGGCCTGAGCCCGTCTCGTACATGGACATAGTGCGGCCTCCACGGGCAGGGGGGCGGCCAGAGGGGTCCTGGGAGTGTGGCTGGCCGCTAGGGGTCTGCCATTGGAGAGAGGTGTTCTCGGTCTGCAGGGAGTTCAGCTGGGGGGGTAACAGTTCATTCACATCAGCCTGGGTTGGACGGAGGATCTTGTACTAGGAGATGGGGGTTAGTTCATGTTCAAAGTTATACTACCATGTCAGTGCAGAAGTGTTTTCCTGATTAGAAAACATAAGAAATTAAGATATTATTATTTCACCAATCACAATATCACAGATCATTTAACAATAGACTTGAGATTACCCATAAATGATGTAAACTGTACAACAGACTCAAGAGGGAACCAAGCCCTATGGCCATACTAAAGCTGCACTCCTTCTGTATTTTCACTTCCTTTTCTAATTTTAGCCATGATCTGGTCTTGACGGAAACTCCCTAACCATTGTTCTCATGAGAAAACAACAAGACAGCTGCTACAGGACCAAGACCAAAATGTCCATGTCATGTATTGATTCAAAAAAAAAAAAACTTGTTCATTTTTTTTATGAACAAGTTGAACAGGTTGCTTTATTTACACTAACAACATGAGAAAAGTCATCTAAGCAACTAGTGTAGTTCTGCTTTCTCGTGGGAATGCTTGCTTTCTCAGGTCTGCTGAAATCTGAATCGATACAAATCACGACACATTCTGAGCTGTTGGAGGAAAGGTTCAAGCTGAACTAGTACCTTGCTCTGCATCATTCTGAGCTCCTCGCTCAGGTGACAGTTGACCTTGAGAAGCTGTTGTATTTTGGCCTCTGAGGCAGTGAGGGCGCTCTTCACCTCCATAAACTCCTGCACTGTGATAGGTCCATCAGACAGATCAGATGACTCTGAGCTCTGCAGGGAGAAATAGGGTAGAACGGGAGAAGTCAATGAGTATGGCAAGACTATGGTGACACACACACACACACACACACACACACACACACACACACACACAGCTGGTTGTGTGTTGCATTACCTTGGTCCGCCCATCTTTCCCATTGTTCCCAGGGGCAGGTTCCCTCTCTGTATCTTCATCTGATGCCACGCTGTCGTAATCTGGCTGGTCGTAATCCTGGCTCTCGCTTCCATGACGGCTGCTGATTCCCTTCAGGATTAGCTCTACATCTTCTGCACAGAGAGCACAACATCAGGGGACCAGACCAAGCAATCATAAGGCCCAGGTGGTTAGGGTGATGGGTTTCTAACTAGTTGCCTTGATCACATCCAAAATGAATGTTGAAACAGTTGAATGTTGAAATGAGGTTCATGCGAATGCACTGTACCTCTGGGACTCTCGCAAGAATTCCCCCGTTGCCGACGTTTGGCATCAGTTAGTATATCAATGACAAGTGTTGCAAATTCGTGAGCATTGAACCTTGCTAGTTTCTGCCGGCCCTGGAAAACAAATGACCCCAAGACACAGCCTTAGTTATGAAGCTGCAATGTGGGAAGTGCTACAAAAGAACTGCAAGCAGTTAACATGTGATCTCTAGCATAAAACTAACTAAGACTACCCAAGAAAAAAACCAGAGAACAACCTCTTGCACATTACTTGCCTGGTTCCTGGTAGATGAGTACTCAGGGTTGACAGGGAGAAAAGGCACCACAGTGGTGTCCGTCACCAGAGTGCTGTGATTCTGAGTTGCCAACCACACTGACACAGCAAAGAGAGTGGGGAAGACATGGTCAAATCGCCGGGTATCATAGGTTCTCAGGTTTATAAAAACACACGTTTATTTGTTTGTTGAAACTATATCAAGGGCAATCTAGTAAGCATAATTGATGTCTTCATCAAACACGTATTGTCAATAATGAAACATATTTGTTCTATCATACAATACCATAAACATCAAATACATTTTAATCTCAAATGTACCTGCATCCGTTTCTCTTCTGTCCACCTCATCATAAACATCCATGGCAAGTTCTTCAAACTGATGGTTAGTGAGCTGAAATGATATCACAAATCAAAATAGAATCATATAACTAGCATTTCTATCATTAGACAATAGACAAACCCATGTTTGAGACCTCTTGGGAAACCACACAAATATGGAATCACTTACAGACTGGAGTTTTTTCTTTGCAGCTTTTGCAAAGTCGGACAAATCCAGACTGCTGCAGACATAAAAGGAGAGATCCTACATGTCATATTATGCTGACAGCACATTTGAAACAATAAATAACGCGCAGCAATTACAAAACATACTTACACATTTCTATCCATCAATATATTGCAGCAAAGGAAGATAAACAATTTTGAAATGATGTTGTTACAAAGAAAAAACAAAATTCACATTTCATGATCGTACAGTATACAAGTAAAACTGAAACCATTGGTGGCTATTCCAAGAGTCAGGATTCAGGCAGATCTACGCATTTCCATTCTGTTTATCAGGACTATGAAAAGAGAAAATGTTACTCAAAACACAAATAAATACAAACAGCATTCCAGAACATGTTGCCATGATGTCGGACTCGGTTCTTACCTGTCTGCCATTTGCGGGATTATGAAGTGTTGTCCATTTCTATGATCTAGAACACAAACAAAGTCAAATTAGAAGCCAGCTGATGTCATTCATTAATTCCCAACATCCCCTGTGTCTGTGTTTGTTCTTCCTATTTACCTGGCCTTCTCCCACAGAGGTAAAATGCCAGCCTGTCTGTGAGTTCATACTGGATCTCCAGCAGCCTGTCTGCCAGCTCTTGGTGCCCTGCTTGTCTGATGGGATTGGGAATCAAAGGTCATTAATGTTGTCTGTGTCAATATAAGTTCAAGTGAGGTCTATTTATGTTGTTTTCATTCAATTCCAACCAGAACACTAGCTATCATTTCCACACAGACAGGGACGGCAAACCCCTCTCTAAAACGAAATAAAACCATTGGGAAAACTTGCAATGTATATTTGACATTTCGATTATGCTTGTAATAGAGAGAGAGAGAGAGAGAGAAAGAGCCACTGACAATGAGGCAGCTTCATAAACAGTTAATCACCAGAGGTAATGAACTGCTCCATTGCACTACAAGAGAATGTAATAAGGACTGCTTTACCTTGCACAGTCAATGGGGGTCTTCCCCCCCGTATCTAAGGCACCGGGATCCGCCCCGTACACAGCCAGCAGCTCTGCCTGGGACACCTGGCCTGCTTTTGCTGCTACATGCAGCGGGGTGTTTCCTTTCTCCTGAACAGCAAAACAAGACGATGAGACACGAAGCCGTCTGAGGGGACCGACCGTTCTCAGGCTCATAGCCAATCTACCAGGTACCACTTACCGGGTGGAAAAAGTTGGCCTGGGCTCCTAAAGACAACAGTCTCAGGCATGTCTCCAGATTCCCAGTCCGAACACTGGAGTGCAGTTGCTGAAGTGAACAACAAATAGGTTTGGTTAACCAGGGAAAACATTTATTTGTTTGTTTGTACAGTCCACTCATTGGATAAAAAAAAGAACAAAAAGATAAGTGGGCTAATTCACAATTGAGCCTGCTATCCAGAGCATGGTCAGACTGACAGCCATCTTTCACCTTGCTGAGGTCCTTGGTGGTGACACTGTCATCCTCTCTGCAGGGCATCCGATGGACATACGCCAGCATCTGATATTTGGCCTTGATGAACTCGGTTTTGTTGGGACTGGAAAGGAAGGACAGAGAGACGCATGATAAAACTGAAAGACTGAGGTAGCCGATGTAAACATGCTCCAGAGGAACCTCACACCAATAACACTTGTTTTTTTATGCAACATAAGGTCCCAAAACGGTAATAAAGATATTTCATGGAAGGATGCTTATACATTGTGGAATATTTCTATTGTTTAACCATGAGCTTAAGCTTTAAAACTGCCCCACTCACTGGACTCTGTCCTGGGGATTGGCCTTGCGCTTCCCACTCATGATGGATGAGGGGTCCAGAAGGCTGTGCTCCCATATGGAATTGGCTCCATTGCCGTACAGTGTCTGAACCATCTAGGATAGGACAGAAAAAAAATCAAACAATTAAATGTCAACTAAATCACAAACCACATGCATAGAGATAGACTGTTAACAAGAGGGTTTGTATGGATATGTGTGTGTGTGTGTGTGTGTGTGTGTGTGTGTGTGTGTTCACCTGTAACTGAGAGGGGGGCCATGGCGTATGAGTCAGGTGTCGCACCTGGGAGCTGTGTCGCCCCAAACCCCGATGGATGCTGCAGCATTCATCACAGACCAGCACGCCCCTATTCACTGAAGCCCAGCGTGGCTCTGAAACACACACACACACACACACACAGCCTGCTCAGATATAGGCTACCAATCAAGCTGTGAAAATCATAGAAACATAATGTAATTATATTTCTATGGTGAAAACACCCAACACACACTCCTTGCCATCATCATCAGAACCACTTTTACAACAGTTTCACAAAAGGCTATGCATAGGCCACTCTGCCATAATACATGCCTAACCAACAGAAGTACTAGTTATCAGTGCAGTGTAGAGCCATGCTATCCATACGCTATGATTCATACCCTATTGTCTGTGCAGCTGACAGTACTCTTTTCAGGAACAATCTTTCCAGGAATCGAAAATTGCAAATGTCATAATTCTCAGCTATCTTCTAGTTAGCTAGCTAGGTATCTGTCTAGCTATCTATTTGTCACATAACAAAGAGTTGAGTCTGGCAAGGTTACTGCTAGCAGCAAGCTAGCAACCAACAACAACAACAAAGTTGATTGGTTACAGCTCAGCTGCTCGCTAACAAGCTTTAGCTTGAGGCTAGCTAATTGCTAAACGCATTCAAATCTCACTGAAAACGAATGCCACCCCTTTGTCATATCATTATCGAGCAAGGAAACAATTACTTAAGTTAACTAGCTAGCAACAATCTCATTTAATGAAATAAAGCTACTACTTGCTAGCATCAGCTAGCTGAATTAGCATACCCGGGGCACTGCAATCAGCGCAGACCTCTCTGTTCCGCAGTCGCTTTGACATCCCTTTGAGCTGATAAAAACCCTTTAAACTCTCCGATTCAGGCAGGCACTCATGAGACACACTGTTTACAAAACTGTGCACCGACGAAGGCAGTGGTTTTGATGGAGAATACGCTAGCTAACTGTCTATCTCATTATCATCAAGATAGATCCCCTCCCCGATTCTTTTTTTCTTCTCCATCTGACATCAACTACGGGAAACGAGAGGCAACTGGTGAGTAATGGAAGGAAACGCAAACTCAAAATCCTATGAGATTCAGGCCAAAGAGGGATCTGCGGTCTTTGAGCAGACCTTTGTGGGTGTGTCTGTCTGTCTGTCTCTGACTTTGTCTTTGTCTCTCTGCTTTTCTGTGTTTGTCGGTGCTAGTCCTGCCCTTATCAAGAAAGACAATATATTCCAGTCTGTATGTTTATGACACTGCCTGTCGCTTTAAAGGGGGTGTTTGGCCGCACGCACACACGCACATATTCACAGTCTGCCAGTGCCAGTGCCAGTGCCAGTGTAAACTGAAGCAAGAAGGACTCATCTGATGCAAATAGCCTGCCCGCCTCATACATACGGAATCAACAGCAACAACGGGGTGCAATGGGGGGTGAGACAACAGGGTTTCAATATTTCATGTTAATATCTATTTGTTATAAATTAATATAGAGTCGTAATAGGCTGGGCGTTCGTGTTTGAATAATTGTGTTTTCTGATATTATAGAGGCCGAGACGCGTCAGAAATTGCTGCGCAATGTGAAGAAAGAGGTGGGTGCTTTTAATTTGCTGTGTTTATAATGAATTATATGGCAGAAACATCAATGATGGATAATGGATCACCCGCGCTAATCAGAGCAGCTGATTTTTGTGTTTTACTGGGATGCCAAAAATGAGAGAAACATGCAGCTATACCTTCTGAGATTAGTCTGACCAAATTGATTATGTTAAATAAAAATCATAACCTATGTGGTGAAAATTGCATATTTGCTGCTGCTTTTATTGGTGATGTGACACTGGAACGATGCAGCCTACCTGCATCATATGCTAACCATCATAACCACTATTGGCCTCAGCGGGTAGCCGACATAGCAATAATACAAATGGATCCGTATTCGCTAAATGTAAAGATGCGCATGCATGTCCCAGCTCATAATCCCGGCCGCATTGAAGAATCAATTGTGCGCATATCATTATCGAAACTTCATTTTGGTTTTTATTCTCATTATTTTGTGGCTCGATCTGCGAGTTCTATTTTTCTCAACCTGAATGTTGTTGATCAGTGTCTCATAGGCCTAGCCCTCCCTCTTTAATTTGGGAACTTTTACATCTGTTGATTAGAAGATGCTTGGTAAATCTTGCTATGCTTTGTATCTTAAATTAATATGATGTTCATATTAGTATCATGCAATCTGGAGGAAAAGGCTGTTGCCCTTGTGTCATCCAAGCTGGTCTGGGACTCCACCTGCTCACACCCCCTATGGCCCCACCAAACCTCTGCCAGCGACTCAAGCTATTTGCTTACTGCTAGGGAGGTCGTGACTCAAGGGAAAATTGATTGACATGCTTCAATTGCCTTAGATGTGAACAACAGCTGCCCCTCTATCCAATCCCCATCATGTATAAGTTGCACAAATTGTAAAATGGCATCATTATTAGTTGAAGAGCATTCATTTGTATGGGCAGGCTTGACTATGATGGTGACGTTTTTAGATAATGAGAATGGGAATGAACTATGGGAACAACAGTTTGTAATTATGAGAGCTTGACCTTTGTCCAAAAGGTCCTGAAAAATAGATATGTGACTTTCATTGGTAATTACGTTTATAAGATATTATTAGCTATGTCATTTTGAATATAATTTCTCACCATATTGGGCCTCTTTCTCTCTCTGTCTTTCACACACACACACACACACACACACACACACACACACACACACACACACACACACACACACACACACACAGAGTTTACATCGAAAGAAAGAAGTAAGCCTCCTCTTCCCTCTTCCTCCAAGTAATTCACAACAGCTGATTCCTCTGAAGCGTCTTAGGAAAGCAATCATTACTCAGTGGCCCCCTTGAGGGTAAACAGGATGTTTTATTCAGTACTGTGGGGGTTTGGAAATTTCACCTTTAGCTTCAGCGTGCTCTCACTCACCTGTGACTCATTGCCTGTGGAGGCTTCATATCACTGAGGGTAGCTTGGTACAACATCCTCCAGCAAGGATGAGGTTTTAGTTGTGATGCCGAATATATCTCATACCCTGACTGGCTTTTATTGTCTAGCAGAATTGATTGAAATTTTCTTTATTTCCTCTCAATGTTCACAATGTTTGTCCAATGCACTGAATGTCAGAATGCAGACAAACTGTCACACTGTATCTCTCTCTGACCATATGAGCTGTTTTCAGTAATTTCGCTTTACTTACTAGTTTTGCCAGTGCTTTCTGCTACTGTATGTAAATAAAAAATATAAGATAAGCATCTCTATCAAAACAACCTTGCTGACTGCTCTTTCAGCTTTTCATGGTGAAATTAGTCAGAATGGTAACCATAGTTACTCCTTGTCCCTCTAAAGCATCAAACTCTGGCTTGTCTGTCGTGATAAATATCTCCCCCGTTGTCTGTCTCAAATCTGTCACTCACTCTCTATCAATCTCTCTTGCCTTCTCTCTACACCCTCCTCTTATCCTTGATTATCTATTGTGGCATAATCTTGCCCCATCTTTGCCTCTATCAATCCATCCTTGTCTTCGCTTTCTTTCTTTCTTGTCTCCTCGTGTCAGTGCCCGTATAGATCTACCTGTCAAACCCCACCTCACCTCTAATTCTCTCTCTTTTCTTTTCAGGTGAAACAGATAATGGAGGAATCAGTAACAAGGAAATTTGTGCATGCCGACAGCAGCCATATCATATCCCTCTGTGGTGAGTGTATAGATGTATAATATTGTATCAGATATTTTATTGAAGCAGACCTCATAAGGTTGGGTCAAAAGGCAAGACCATATTCCAATGTGCGATGCGAACTGTCTAAGATTTACAAAGAAGCCATGGGATCAGTTTGTCTTCCCTGAAAATATTGTTACACACTGTGTACTATATAAGAAGAACATATTTGCACATACTGTATACTATATAACAATAGTAATACTGTGTCTATATTAAAAAAAGATATGCACCCCCCTTTTATTCTGGGAATCAAAGCATGTCCTCCTACCAAAGCTCATGCAGATTAATTAGGGTTAGAAGAGCCGTGGCTGACTAAAGTGGCATTGATTTGTCTTAAAGTATTTACAGCGAGTAGTACACAATCATTTGGAAGGGAGTGTACAGATCTATACAAGCCCACTCAAGAGCCATATGGCAGTGCTCCAGTGGTGATTTGATTGGACCAAAAGTGCCCTGGTTGATACACATAGTTTGATGTACTGTATAGCTGGGTGGAAGTGTTGATTTAATGACTGCCTTGCTTGTAAGTAAGAGATGTACATTTACCTTGTTTAACATTTTGGACCAAATAAGATTCAGTGTAGGCCCCATAAAGTGTTAATGAAGGATTCATTAAGCCTTTATAAGTTGTAATTTGTTTACGATTCTGATGTGATATATCATAGTTATGGAAATCATTGGGAGATTGCGGTGTAGCCTAACCATCCATCTTCGACAGCATAATCCAATCTTCGAAACACCTTTTGTTCTGTTTAACAGACCTAAGCAGTGCTCCTTTTCTCTCTCTATTGCATGATCACTGTGTCTTTGAATGTGTAATCACATGTCTTCCAAGGTGTTAGACCCTGACATTTCACATTTGGATGTGACACATATATTGTTACAGTAACAGCACAGCAATATGGAGTCAGACGCAGTGTGAATATTGCAGAATTAATTGTATATTGACTGTCATGTGGACTATCAAACTGTCAGCACAGAGTATGGATACTTGTTACCTTCCAAAACAGAACTGTCAGCACAGAGTATGGATACTTGTGACCTTCCAAAACAGAAATGACAGTATATTGGTTGTTAGTGCTTTGTTCTTTCCATAGGAGCCTTAAAAATCATTAGACCTCTGAGGTCCAGCATGTTGTCTAGGAGTGTGAGAGATTGGGAGGTTCTAATTAGTATCATGACTACTTTGACATTTAACGGTGCAAAGCCCTGTCACCTCCTACTAGCCAATCTGTGTGTGGTTAGAGTGCAATGTAACGTTCTCTACCTTGCAGAATGTGTTCAGGTCATTCCACCTCATTTAAGGTGACCATTGCTATTCTCAGAATAAGAATATATCTGTATTGAATTGAACTGACACTGTTCAAAAGGTGTTGATACTAAACAGGAGTGAATCACATGCACATATATCCTAGCAACAGTCAACCGGGTTTGGCAGATTTCAGTCTATTTCTGGTCTTGCTGTGAGCCTGCACCTGCCATTCACCCTATCCCTTCAGTATCACTGAAACTGTCCAAGGGTTCTGACTTTGTTTTCAGAGGGTACTCTACTTTAAACATGCAAAGTGAACTCTGTTCACACCTATGGTTACATTTGAATCTATGCAATCAAATACATTTGTCTGTTTGCTCTGTGCTGTATGTGCGTGTGTCCACAGCTGTAGTGGAGGCCTGTTTGCTCCATGGCCTGAAGCGGAGAGCAGCAGGCCTCCTGTGCAGTAATAAGGTGGTAGCACTCTTCATGAAGGTGGGGAAGAGCTTCGCCCCGGCTGAGGAGCTGTGCCAGAAGGTCCAGGAACTAGAGCAGCTTATTGAGACCAAGTGAGAAATCCCTCTCTTTTCTTCTCTTCTCTTCTCTCCTCTCCTCTCCTTTCCTTTCCTTTCCTCTTCTCTTCTCTTCTCTTCTCCCCTCTCCTCTCCTCATCCTGTTTTTTTTAAATATATTTCTCCTGCAGACAGACCCAGACTCAGAACCAGAATAATGACAGGGGTCGGAAGCAGTCCAAGCTGGCCAACCTCCCACCTCAGGCCTTGAAACACCTGTGGATCCGCACTGCTCTCTTGGAGAAGCTTCTGGACAAGATTGTGCTCTACCTGGTAGAGAACTGCAGGTTGGTCATTTACTGTCATAAACTGATCTGCCTTTTGCTGAAGGAGTGTGTGAAAGTAGGTGTAATACTAAGAAAGTAAGCCCTGTGTGAGCCATTGCATGAGCTATAATGACCCATAGAAAGTATGTTTGATACCGTAATATATGTATTATTACTGTAATATAGGTATAAGCAGAAATGCCTCTTCTTGCAGGGTCTTGAGTAAACATATTCTCTTTCTTCCAGCACATTCTATGAGAGGGAGGCCATGCTAATGGACCCTGTGGATGGACCAATTCTTGCATCGCTGCTAGGTATTGAGGAAATCTCTCCTTGTGGCTTCTACAGCCAGGATGAGGCCTGGTCTCTGATTAGATAGAATACAGCAGCACATTGACTTACAGGACAGTAGTGGATTACACATTACAGTGGATGTGACCGCATGGCTCTGTGATACCAGTAACTAAGATAAAACATGACGTACAATAGGAGACTCGTGCTTTGCAGGGGAAATTAACTTAGATCAAATAAAAACAATTTATCTATGCTATGGGGGAGAAGATACACTGGTACTCAAAATAGACTTTATTCTTAAACATATAACAGGAGAATCAGTCATATATCACCAGTAACATTGTTTGCATTTGTCCTCCTGCTGTGATGGTGAAATGTAGGTTGTAATCGTTGTAATAATATTTAAGTGTTTATCCTGTGGGTGTAACATTTGAGTTGCTCCAGGGGATAGCAGCAACCCTTCCATACTCAATCTATTTGGAATCTTAGTGTTGTGTTACCCCTTCCCTCCCAGTTGGGCCCTGTGCTCTGGAGTATACCAAGGTGAAGACAGCGGACCACTTCTGGACAGACCCCTCTGCTGATGAGTTAGTGCAGAGACACCGCATTCACAGTGGCCACTGCCGGCAGGACTCCCCCTCCAGACGTCCTGCCCTGGTCAGACTGTTTATGACTATAGAAATAAATGATGTGTTTAATTAATGATACAGTGCATAGTATCGTGCATAAGTGTGCAATGGGGGACATACAATGTTTTTGAATCACTTGGACTTGTCGTGTCATAGATCCAGAAGAGGCAGTCCAGTGGCAGTATGGATGACCGCCCCATCCTGTGGGCCAGGGATTACGTTGAGTCCCTCCATCAGAATTCCAGGGCTACGCTGCTCTTTGGGAAGAACAACGTCCTGGTGCAGCCGGTGTGTGTCTGTGTGTGTTTGTTTGTGTCTAGTATCTTCTCTCTAGTATGTACAGCAGGGAGTGCTGTGGTTTTTAATTGAGCTCTTGTCTTTGTCAATAGAGGGATGACATGGAGGCTATCCCAGGATACCTGTCTCTCCACCAAACAGCAGATCTCATGACCTTGAAATGGACCCCAAATCAGCTCATGAATGGCACCACTGTGGGTGACCTGGACACTGAGAAAAGGTGTATTTTAATTAATTAATTAATATATTTTTATACAGGTTAGTTTCATTAAGATGTTTATAGAAATATCTCTTCACAACAGTATTGTCAAATTAATTCGGACAAGTACCGATATTTGTATTGTCTTTTGAGTGTCCTCGTCAATGACTCATGTTGGTTGTCCTACAGTGTTTACTGGGATTTTGCTATGACCATTCGTCTGGAGGACATTGTTTATCTACACTGCCACCAGCAAGGTGCAGTGACCTCTCTTCTGCATGTGTTTATGGTGTACTTGCATAATGCTATGTGTGTGAAAGTATAAGCATTCGTGTTCTTGACTCTGCTATCATGACCTTCTCCACTTACACAGTGGAAATACTAGTGAGTGAGAGAGAGAGAGAGAGAGAGAGAGAGAGAGAGAGAGAGAGAGAGAGAGAGAGAGAGAGAGAGAGAGAGAGAGAGAGAGAGAGAGAGAGAGAGAGAGAGAGAGAGAGAGAGAGAGAAAAAATGACACAGGCCCAATATAATGAAACATTTTATGTAACTTTGCTGGTTTTCTCAGTGGATAGTGGTGGGACAGTGGTACTGGTCAGTCAGGATGGGATCCAGAGGCCTCCGCTGCGGTTCCCCAGGGGTGGACACCTGCTCCAGTTCCTCACCTGCCTAGAGACCGGCCTGCTTCCACATGGACAACTGGACCCTCCGCTGTGGTCTCAAAGAGGAAAGGTCTTAGAAATAGAAATTACCATTCACACACCCTGTATTCTTCATATTACTTATCAAAGACAATTCATTGTCTAAATCAATTTGAGTCTGTCCAGGTCTATTAGAGGCTGGATCACCTCTAGCATGGTTTACTGTATGTGTTCTGAGGGTAACACTGATTACTGTGTTACTACAATGCTGTGTTAGGGGAGGACTTTTACTGAGACTCCCTGTCATATTATTTATCTTTAGCCTGCAAGAAGAAAATGACCCTGACCTGTCAAAGCAATCATCATGAGGACACAATGAGGCAGAGCTCGAACTGTAATTTACAGGGTGCAGTAAGAATGGTTTTGTGAGGGCCGTGGTAAATTACTCTGCTGAGCAGTAAAAGCCTGTAAAATCTATGAGTGACACAAAGAGTGTAGGTGTGAGCAAGATATTGATGCATCCTCTGGGCAAAAGGAAGGACATTTGCAAGGACATAAAACCCAGAGTGACATGAATTACTCTGAGCTGCTGGACCCTCTATGGCTGGATCATTTGTCACTTGTTGCCAAGTTTTACATCACAATGAAATGATATTGATCAGAGCTTTAGAGGAAGATAAAAGAATCTCACAGGACTCTCACAGATCATCTGGGTTAAAGTACATCTACTTATAGATTATAAACTACTGTAGTAGTAGTACTTGTAGTAAGTACTGTACCCCTTTCTTTGCCCACAGGGAAAGGTTTTCCCTAAACTGCGGAACAGGAGTCCGCAGGGCTCATGTGAGTCTGTGTCGGATAAGGAGGACGACGAGGCCACAGATTATGTGTTTCGGATTCTGTTCCCTGGCAGTCAGACAGAGTTTGGTATGTCACCTTGATCTCTTTGTACTGATGGGTACAAGGCCTGTGGAGTATGGCTTGCTTTAATAGAATAATCTCACAAACACGTTTCACACATGAAAGTTAAATTAGCTTTGAGTCCACACAGAATGGACTGTTTCCTTGTTTTTTTTCTCTCATTGTTATTTCGGTAACCATTGTCCCACTTGCCTTCCCCCAGACTCCTCCCTGTTTCTGTGTAGCCCCTGTGTCTACCTGTGGCTCTGTACCAACTCCCCTTATGTGGTACCTTGGAACCAGACACCATTTGAGACCATGCATGGGCATCAAGTTGTCTTTTTCACATCTTCACCCATTGGCTTGGTTTGTTGCTGTTTCCATGTTTTTGTTTTGTTTTATTTTGTTTTGATAAAGAACAGAACCAAAATCCTCAACGATGATGTTGCTGTTGATGATGATGATGATAATGATGATGATGACGACAACGACGACAATGATGATGATGATGATGATGATGATGATTCTGTTCAGTTGCTCCAGAGCTGATGGACCAGGCGGCAAACATGTGGCATCCTCCTCCCAGGAAGTCCTCCTGCTCCTCTTGCTCTCAGAATGGATCCTCTGATGGTTCACTTCCCAATGGGTGCAACCAAGACAGGCAAGTAGAGCAAGCCCCCCCGCCCCTCACCCCCATAACAATTTTTTAAATTCATTATTCAGTCTATGCATCGCTACTTACTAGGAAGTGTTGGTTTATACATATGTGTGTTTTAACAGGGCTCCCTTGAAACTCCTCTGTGACACAATGAAGTACCAGATAATTTCCCGTGCTTTCTATGGCTGTGAGTACATGCATCATAGACTAGTTTTTCAAGGAATGATATTCAAATGATATACTATAGATATTTTGGTTAATTGATAATAATTGATGATAATCACCCATAATATTCATGCATGTTTATGGTATAAGAAAATGAAAACCTGTTTCTTCTTGTTTTCTTCTTTCTCTTTGTTAAAGGGCTTGCCTACTGCCGTCATCTGTCCACTGTTCGCACCCACCTCTCAGCTCTGGTCAACCCGACCATTGTGGACCCTGATGTCCCCCATGATGCTCGTGGTGGGCTCTCTGTGGAGATCTGGGGCAACTTCCTCCAGGACTGCTCAGTAAGAACCACCAGTTGCTCAACATCCAACATGACCACATCCCAACCTGCAGTAGCGATGTGCTGTTCACAGTATGACTATGCCTACACTCATCAACATCCTACGAAGCATACAGAAAAACACAATTTACAAAACTGACCTGTTGTGCATTTCTATCTTGAGTCAGTGTATGTTCACAACTATAAGAATATATCAAGTATTTTAGTGGGGAGTTTCAGTGTGATTGGAGGCACATACTGTACCTCTTCATTGTTTTGCAGGCCTATGAGGAGCAGGAGCTTCTGAGGCTTGTATATTATGGTGGCGTGGCCCCAGCACTACGTAAGGAGGTGTGGCCTTTCCTGCTGGGACACTACCACTTCCCCATGACTGAGAAACGCAGGATGGAGGTGGGTACTGAAAGACGATCAAGTGATTTGACAATTAATTCTGCACACCTACTTTAACTTCAACTTTAGTGCTAGACGCAACCCAGACGCAACCCAGTACAAACATTTTTGATTTCACCTGTGCGTTTGTTTACCTGTGTTTCCATAGGTGGATGAGCAGGTGCGTGCCGGCTATGAGCAGACGATGAGGGAGTGGCTGGGCTGTGAAGCCATCGTCAAGCAGAGGGAGAGTGAGAAGCATGCTGAGGCCATAGCCAGGTGCTCGTCTGGGGCCAGTGTGGACAGAGGACCAGTCACACGGGACTCCACCATCAGTACAGATGTAAGAGTGTCACACCTGTCTCACTTCATCAAGGCAATACATGACAAAATACAACATATTACACAACCTTTTACTGCAATTACAAACACTATTGCTAATGTACTATGTAACATCATGTTACATTGTTGTTACTAAAGTAATTACATAGTTACTACAAAGATATAGGGGAAGGTTAATGTGAAGTGTGTCTCTCTTCCTTCTTGGTGTTTGGCTCCTCCTCCACCAGTCCTCACAGTGCACCAGCTCAGAGCGACAGAATGCCCAATCACAGAGTGACACCAGCACCAGTACCCAGGTAGCTTCTCTCTTCTCACTCAGTCTCGCAATATTTACAACAATGACAGTAACGTTGAAAATCATATCTTACTATTGTGGCGGATATTGAATGGTATTGACAGAATATCTTGATAACGCTAGATATTCCCTGTCCTGGGGCTTGTTGACGCAGGTATTTGGATCTGTCGAGGAGGTGGATCAGATTGAATCTGAGGCAAGGCCAGAGGAAAGAAACATGCTGCCCAATATCCCCAAAACAGACCTCCCAAATGGCACCTCAGACTCTGGGCAAACATCCTCCTTCATCCCCTCTGTTGGCTCAGGTATATCAGATCAGCCCCAAAGCTCAGACAACACCCCCCTGACATCTGACTCAGCTGTCACTACTACAGCCCCTCAGACGTCACCAGAAACATCAGGGCCCAATGGAGAGGGAGCTAGCACTGAGGCCAAGGCTGAGTCACAGCTAACAGAGGCCCATCTCACCATCACTGGATCAGCAGTGGAGGACCTGAAGGTGCCAACAGCAGTAGAGGATAAGGTTGCAAATGTAGAAGATTCCAAAGACCCAGAAAGTGAAGTGGTTGAGTGCTTTGAAATAGTAGAAGTCATGGAAACTCCAGAGATAGTTGAAGAAAAGGTTTCTGACAGTAACATAAAGCCTTCAGGAATTGCTAAGAAGGAAGAAAACACAGTTAATGGGTTGTTCAAAGTTTCCAATACAGAGGACTCAAGCCTGCATGTGAGACCAGTGCCAGAGAATACAAATATTCTAAAACTAGAAACAGAGGTTTCTAATGAATATATCCAAGCTCCACTACTTGGCCAGACCATAGCTGCTGAAACACAAGAGAACAAAGCTTCAGAGAAGGAGCCCTCCTTTCTGTCTGTAACAGGGAGATATAAACATTCACCAACTGCAGAGAAGGCTGATCATTCTGATAAAGATGGCACAAACCTCTCTGACATTGGAGAATTACAAAATATAAAAACATGCGAAACCAGTGAGGCTAGTATTTGTGAAACAGACAGGAGTAATACTGCAAAAGATAATGCACATGTTTCTGAGTTAACCAAGACCAAATCTCCAGACACAGCTGCAAAACTGACAGTTGCCTTAGGTTCAGAGACACGTGGCTCCAATGCACCTGTCCTGCAAATACTGAATGCACCCCAGTCTGAGTACAGGGCCAGTGTCTCATTGACAGCCCACTCAAAGCAGTCTCCTGACACTGCAGACTCAGATGACTCCCCCTCTGCCTTAGAGATGGAGGACATTCCCACTAGCTGGGCTAGGCCCTTGTCAGCCTTAGCTGCCCCCTCTGCCTCCTTGGTCCAGGGGGGAAAGGCTGCTGGGTCTGGGGAGCCTGTCCTGGAGCATCATCTCGACACGGGCTCCAACACCAGCCCTGATGGAACAGAGCTGGCCCTGTCTGAGGAGGAGCCTGAGATGGAGAGTCTCTACCCCCAGGCAGACACTGTGGCTATGGGAGGGGAACTCAAACCTGAGGAGGCCTCACAAGTGATCTCTGGGGGAATTACTTACTCTGTAAGTACTCCTCAGACATGTGCTGTAGTGTAATGAGACCCAGGAATTTTGGCTTGATTAACACAAACATACCTTAACCTAGTCATTGTTTGTCACTCCGGTAGCAAGAGCAACTTGACTTGTATATGATCAACCTGCATCGTATTGACAAGGATGTCAGACGCTGTGACAGGACCTACTCGTACTTCACTGCTGCTAACCTGGAGAAACTACGCAACATCATGTGCAGGTAAATTAGTTGAATGCACTTGAATTGTAGACAGGTAGCTGTCTGCTTTCAATGCTTCTTATAGATTGCAATGAGGTAACCATTCTTCCTTGATTAAACTACAGTAGCAACATTAAAGATATTTCCATTGGCTTGTACAGTATCTATATGTTGTTATAAAAAAGAACTACAATCAATATCATTTTTCTTTGCAGTTATGTGTGGCAGCACCTTGAGATTGGTTATGTCCAGGGCATGTGTGATCTACTGGCTCCTCTACTGGTTATTCTGGATGACGGTCAGTCTGCATGTACAATAGCTTGACCATTGTGAATGTGAGGTCTGAATTTAACCCGAAGTTTGTAGAAATAGAATGAGTAATTTTCTGTTTTGTGTGTGCGTGTATTTTCTCAGAGGTCATGGCATTCAGCTGCTTCACTGAGCTGATGAAGAGAATGAATCACAATTTTCCCCACGGAGGAGCCATGGACTCACACTTTGCCAATATGCGCTCCCTCATCCAGGTATCACACATAGTGTATTGTATTTTTTGTATATTGAAGTGAATCTAGTTTTTTGTATATTGTAGTGTATCTATACTATGCATGATAACATAACAACATTATATGATGAAGTGATATGACTTTGTAATGTTATGTACTGTACTGTACGGATAACTGCTCTGCTTTGATACTTTGTCTGCTAGATCCTAGATTCAGAGCTGTTCGAACTGATGCAGCAGAATGGAGATTACACTCACTTCTACTTCTGCTACCGCTGGTTCCTGCTTGACTTCAAAAGAGGTGCTGAAATCATGGACATGTATTACTGTATATATCACATACACTATCTGTATGATAATGGAATTAGAAGAAAGTAGAGAATATGTGACACATATGTTTGACTTTATGGTTTGGGGGTGCAAGAACTACGGGATAAGAACTACGCCATAAGCACATACACTCAACGAGCACTTTATTCGGAACACCTGTACACCTTCTCATGGTGGAGGTGGTGTAATGGTGTGGGGAATGTTTTCTTGGCACACTTTGGGCCCGTTAATACCAATCAATCATCGTTTGAATGCCACAGCCTATTTGAGTATTGTTGCTGACCATGTGCATCCCCTCATGGCCACAATTTACCCATCTTCTAATGACTATTTCCAGTATGATAATGCATGGGAGATTCACAACTTGAAAGTGCACCTGAAAAATCTGCAGGAATTGCATGATGCAATTATGTCATCATGGTCCAGAATCTCAAAGGAATGTTTCCAATATCTTGTGGAATCAATGCCACGAAGAATTGAGGCTGTTTTGAGAGCAAAGGGAGGCCCTACCCAGTATTAGTGTAATGTTCCTAATAAAGTGTTCAGTGAGTGTAGGTCCGTGGACAGAGCTCAGTTCTAATATCATACCTAATTATTGATGTAGCAGTACCTACACAGCCACACGGCACACATCCCTCTTATTTTCTTGATTATTAACATTGATTTTAAATCAATCTTTTTATCCATACCAAAGCAATCAATTATGCGCTAAATATAATTTATTCAGGATTTTATTGAATACACAATCCATCAGCTACCCTGCGCCACCCTTAACTCAGCCCATGGTGACACGGTGTATAACCCTGTTTATTGCCTCCTGCTATTCTCCCTACAGAGATGGTGTATGATGATGTGTTTTCTGTGTGGGAGACCATCTGGGCAGCCAGGTATGCATCCTCCAGTCAATTTGTCCTCTTCATTGCTCTGGCACTGGTGGAGATGTACAGAGACATAATCCTGGAGAACAATATGGACTTCACAGACATCATCAAGTTCTTCAACGGTGAGGCCAATAAAGAATGACATCATGTATTGTAATGACATGTAATGTGACAACTTTATTTAAATCAACAGTTTTTATCGTGTGTGCTAGAAGTCAATTTACTCCCATTATGGGTTCACAAAACAGCTATACTGTACAGACAGTTGGTTCCTTCTTGTATAACTCAGTATGTTTCATTTGAATTTCCTCCTCAGAAATGGCCGAGCATCACAACGTCCAGCAGGTCCTAACGATGGCTCGAGACCTGGTGCACAAAGTGCAGGCCCTCATAGAAAACAAATGACCCAGCATGCCTCTGTTCCTCTCTTTCAGTCAGTGTACACAATTGTGAAAATAGTGAGACGGTTACATGATATCATACAACCCATGTACTCTGGGAATGGTACCCTCTATGTGTATAAAAGCTAAACAAACAATTGACGTGCTGAAGATATGATGTGGTTTTCATTCAACCTAATCATGCTTCTCAATCATTTGCTTTATTCCTTTGATCGTCAAACACACTGAAACTATTGCCACCCTAATAGTTGCACAACATGGTGTCTCTGTGACTCAGTTTCTGAATGCACTTTCCTATGTTCAGGTATGTCACACATTATCATCAATAATTTCACTAAAAAATGTAATTGTTCACTTTGTGAATGTACCATTTTAAAAACAAAAACTCTTTGCATATTGCTTCAGGATGTTTTTGTATTTATTTTGCCTTAAATTGAGCTGTTTTGTTCAGGGATATTCTCAACATGATAACCAAATAATTCCTTGTCATTCAAAGATTATTTTGTTTGTGAATTTGCATCAGGAAAAATCCTATCCATAAGATCCAAGAGTGGAATCGCAGCAAAATAGCCTCAACCTCTCCAAGGTTGAAGCCCTTACTGTTGCTCAGATCATATATCCCAATGTTTTTGTAAAAGTGCTTTTCTGTCTCTGAGTCAAATATTTTCTCCTGATATACTGTACATGTCTGTTGCTGTTTGTGATGTAAACTGTAATTTTTGGTCAAGAAATGATTTGTAACACACAATGTTCAATTGTATCCTATCCCGTGAGATATACAAATGGCTCTATGAATACACTATATAGAAAATAGATATAAAAGACACATACATGTGATTTATTGCTTGATGCTTGAGGTAAATATCATCATAAGCAAATGGAGAGAAAATACTATTATTTTTTCAATGTCTTCTTAAATAGTTTATTGTTGTAATTATTTATTTGCTGTGTATTAAACAATCAGTATATTTTGCAATCAGCATTGTGTACAGGGTTTCATTTCAAAGAATTTCACTTTTAGCAACATTTTTGCATACACATTTAGCACACCGTTTTTTGTATTACTTGTTGTTGAATCAGATGCTCTATTAATTAATACTGTATACAGACAGCGCAGATAGAGGTTTGGCCTGAGCGCAGATTCAGGGTCGGTTTGCTTGATTACCTGTAATGATTCAGGCCCTTGTTGGGGGAAAGAAAAATTATCCTGGATCAGCAGTGCAAGTACATGTGTCGCTCATCAAGCTACGTCATCATAATACGCCAAGCATTTCCTCAATGAGCCAATCGGACCATAATGGTTCAAGGAAAGTCAAGTGGGTCTGAGGAAGAGATAGGGGCCAAACTGCTTAAGTGATTATAATGTTATCTTAAACTATATTCACAATATCTCTGTTGATTTCTCGCTAAAATGAATAGTGTTGGAGAGGGCTGCACTGACCTTAAACGGGAATATGATCAGTGCTTCAATCGTTGGTTCGCTGAGAAATTCTTGAAGGGAGATCGAAGCGGTGACCCATGTACAGACATGTTCAAGAAATATCAACATTGTGTTCAGGTAAACTAAATTAATCTCAGTTACCTTTTTGAGCAAGCGGATGTAGCGTAGGATACAAGAACAGTAACGCATGTAGTAGTATGTCAGGTTGTTGCTCATAGCACTACTCATACCTCTAGTTAGCTGGCTAATGAGCAATAATTGTCAGTGAGTGCACTCGCCAATGTGTTGGGGGTGTCATTGGGTAGCATATGCTCTCCCCTCCCGTCAAAAGGGCAGGGCGATGTAATGGGAATATAGGTGTTCCCCATATTGCACGCATCGTCATTGGGACTGTATATTACTGGCTGTCACTGTACGGTATGACACGGTGAGTCAGTCTTTTATTTTTGGGGCTACAATAGATCGGTTATTATTTATTTTCCCCAAAGTGCAAAAAATACAGGACAAACATGACTTGTTTCTCGTTTCCTGTTTACATGCAATACATGTTACAAACTAATGATGTCGATGTTGTGCTTGTACTGTATTTGCAGAAGGCCATTAAAGAAAAGGACATTCCCATTGATGGTGTGGAATTCATGGGGCCCAATAAAGAAAAGCCAGACAGCTGATGCTGGAAGACACTGGGACTGAGTTGGATCTCCCCAACAACTTTGCCTTGTGATTCTCTGGGCATGCAGTGGAACATGTCCTGTTTTTCCACTATTTTAGCTCAGGCTGGAACTGGGGGTTGGATGAGGTCGCTGTCGCTATAGTGTTGTGGCAAATGAGCATTCATTGTGAGGATCAAAAATGCTGAAAATGAATGGTGATTGTAATTATTGTTTTGGGAATGTTTACATCAGTTTTAACCATTGACAACATTGTCTTGTGTAAAGAGGAACCATACGAGAGCACTGCAGGGTCTCAAAATCCAGATGCATTTGGATTAGACCAATAATACCCTTGGTTATTTTATGCTTTTAATGCAAATGTGTGGATATCATATCAGATTCTCATTAATTGTAAAGGCCTAGAGAGGATGTTTCTTTATTATTTGCAGCACTGAAAATATGGATGTCTAGTATGAGAGTGCCCTGGTGTCTTCTCACTCACAAGACGACTAAAGATGGCACAGCTGGAGTCTTTCCTATTGCAAGGTGGAAGCACTGGGCCAACCAAGACCATCCATAACATTTGTTTTGCAAGATAACAATTTTTACATTTTGTTTTTTAACTGGACACTTGTGTATGATGTGATGACATTGTAAAATTTTTATACACTTGTTTTTTGACAAGTGCATAGAAAACATAGCAATAAATAAATCATATACATGACAAATGAAACCCTCCTGTCAGTCTTGTCTCCCCTGTATTATTCCACCTGTCATCAGATGTATTTAAGACATATGTTCCTATGGGAGATGACTATTCATAAAAGCCCATTATAGCAACCAAATTAAGTTGCAGCTGTAAAAGCAAAACATTTCCAAGGCATTCTCAGGGGGGAAAAATACAAATATATATATTTTAGCAGCTATTGCATAGCACAGGCTATTGTGAAAAATCATGCATGATGACAGAAAACATTAAGGTGTTTGTATCAGTATTTTATTTGAAAAACAAATCTCTCTTGCATACAAGAGCAACCACACGATACAACATTGGGAGAGAAAGCTGAGAGAGCTAGTTAAAAAGATTAAACCTTTATTTAAAAGAGGAAAAAAAAAGTAAATTAAGCATTATCACATAACTTCATTACAATCAAAACCAATGTCCAATGTACTCAGGCATTCAGCGGTCCACTCACAAATAATGAAAAAGAAAAGAAAAAGAAGCTGATACAGGCAGACGTTCACATTTTGTTATTTTTGTGCCACACCATTATCAGGGCAATGCTCATGGTAAACTGATAAAGTTCATACATTGACCAGAAAGCAAAACCATCAAATTATCCCTCTGTTCCATTAACACATGGTCTCTCCTCATACCAGAACTGAGCAGACTACGGCAATCCGAAACAGAGTACGGAAGCTTCCACAGTGACCAAAAAGAAAGAATCTACCAGATTAAGGCAGAGGAGAGGGGGGTGGAGACCTTATCATGGAATGTACATTGCAAGCAAGAGGAGAAATATTCTGTGAGTGTGTCCTTGGAGGAGGTGAACAAAACAAAATTGCCCCTAATTATCATGTGAATGACCTGCTGGTCTACCGATAGTGGCGTGAGGGTGGGCTGTGGTGCTGTGGAGGGTGTCGCCTGGATGGGGGGCTATGGCGGGACATAGAGCGGTGTGGGGGCGATTGGTAGCGTGGAGGAGGGGACCCTCTGCTCTGGTAAGGAGGTGAGTTGCGTCCCCGGGATCTGGAGCGGGACCGAGAGCGACCCCCGCTAGAACCCCTTTCCTCAAGGACGCGAATATATGCAGTCTCCCCCTGAAAGACAGAGCAGTTTTGTTATTGCTTTTGCAGAAAACATAAATACAAACTTTCAAGACATTTTACCACTTAAATTTTTTTTTATTGTTGCTCACCTGGTGGGAGCGGAACTCAGTCCTGTCCAGCCTGCGCAGGGCGTACTCCATGTCCTCCCTACGGAGAAACTCCACCACTCCTTCACCATCCCGCTGCACATCTGCGAAACACACATCCCCGGCCTCACGCATGTGATCCTTCAGGTCTTGCCAACTACCAGTTGGGGGCAAACCTAGGAGGGGTGAGAGCAGGGCCACAGAGGATCTTTAGATGGGCGGTTTGGACAGTTTCATGAGTTTGTTCAGTTTGCAAAATGCCTCGAGGGAGGGTGATCATTTTGGTGCTACGATGATCAACATTGTTTCAAACAGTTTAGAGAAGGGTACATCTTAATCAAACAAAGCTGGAGAACAAAATGCTTTTAACGTTATGGAGTACAAACCTAAAAGGTGTCTGCACAACAAACTCAAATGCACAGTTTTGAGATATTATCAGTCTCAACATTTCTGCTCCAGTGTTTGACATTTTGAACTGACTACTAGATAGTGTGATGTGAAATTACCCTTCTTCAAAGAATAGAGGACAATACAACACAGATACAATGTAAGAGTACCTTCAATTAAGGGGAAAAATTAAATAAATGAGAAAACATACACCTACCAGTCACTATGGCCGGTGTTTGGGGTTATGCAGTCAACATGATCAGTTTGAGTTTTTTTTTTTTTTACTGTTTGGTTCATGATTGTTTTGGGTAGCTGACTTGACCTCATCCACTTAGTCCCCTTGACCTCCAGTCCGCCAAGAGAGTGAGAGAGACAAAAACAAAACTGCCTACGACTCAGAACGTCCACCTACCAGTCACTATGACCCGGAACTCAGACCTCCGAGTTGGGGGCCCAAACCTCCCCCTAGGTCCCCCTCCTCCTTCTCCTTCCCCACGTCCTCCTCCTCCTCCTCCTCCCATAGGGCCACTAAATTTGGCACCAGAGGAGCGAGGGTATTCCACACGCAGCTTGGAATCTCCAAATTCGTATCCATTCCTTCCATAGACAGCATCTTCTGCATCCCTAAGAGAAGAGAGCAAAGAACTCCTTACTAAAGCACTCCTGTTTGACTAAGGGACATAGGCCTACACCTGGCAACGCCCTCGCCATCCGTTCACTGCGGTCAGCCAGTGGTGGTGTTACTAGGGGAACATCTTGCCAACAGTAGGGTACCGTTGACTTGTACACGCACATGATCATCCCAGGGACTCACCGTGGGTCTTCGAAGCGGACAAAGGCAAAAGGGATGGTGCCTCTATTGTTCTTTAGTTCGACATCCCGGATTTTTCCATATTTGAAGAAGAGATCCTCTATGTCCCTCTCCTGGACATCCATTGGAAGATTCCCCACGTAGATCCGTCCATCCGCCATGGTTGTAGTTGTCAGATTGGCCCTGCTAACACAAACCGGAAGCACCTGCAGGCTTCAAGCTCACTTTTCGCATGGATAGCTGTGGAGGTGTGGAGATGATCCGTATCCTAATCCTAGTCCTAGTCCCAATCCAAAATCCTAGTCCGTCCTCCTCTAATCCCTTAATTTAGAAAAAAACTTAAATCTGTGTTGAGCAGCAGCAGCACATGTCGAGTTCAAGACAATCAGCACAGGACCTCGGACCCAACTCTGAAAGCTTTAAAACACAAGATAATGAATGCCTAGGGTCCGTATCAACACTGCAAAACACGTTGGAACATGCACTAGTTTAGGCTATACCTGTGCACATTTTATTGCTTTCTTTATTTCTGAAAAGACAGATACCAGGGCTAACATGCATCCATCAAGCAGGGGGAAGTCCACGGGCACACTTCCTGATACAGTATGCAGTCACCCCAGCAAACCGACATGTCGCCCGAATAGAATAACCTTTAGTTGATCAAGGAAAACAAAGACAACTTCTGCATATAATTATGTGACTTCAAGTTAGCTAGGTGATCGAATCAGCAAGTAATATAAAAGGTCATTGCTACATGATGCAGCTAACCAACTAGACCCGTTCAGACAGTGCGGGCTAGCAAGCAGCTAGCCATTCTTTGACATTTCCCGCGAACCCGGAAGGCAGCCAGTAGTTGTGAAGCAATTCGTTATTGTTTTTTTAAGACACACCAATTAAACACATATGTTTATACAGGGGCCTGCATGTTCCAGCTAGCTAACGTTACGATAAAATAAAACAATGGCAGAAACATGTGCAGCATGTTTATTGGCAGATCCAGCTAGCTATCCCTTTGTTGCTTCCGTGTTACTGGTTTATTAGCTAGCTAGCTCCCTACGAAATACGTTGCAACTCTTATCGTCTTGTAATGAGATTAAAAACACAAGTAATTTGGTTTGTAATGACTTAATCAAATGAAATCAATGGGTTTCAGACGTACCTCCGTGTAATTGTCTTCGCTATAACTCGGGAACAAACGACAGCGTTGACACTGGCTAGCCTCTTCCTCCTTGCAGCAGGAACTCAGCTGTCAACTGTCACGGGCTCCTTCGACCAATGGTTGCAGAGGCCAGCCCTCGTATTTGCATGTTTTATTGATTTGCTGTGTTGTCATCAGTTGGTTGAACGGTGACTTTGTGGCTGAAGGAATCACAATTCTTTTATTTGGCCAAGTATATTTGCACATACAGCAAATTGACTTGGTGAGGTTGGTGCATAGGACATAAAACAACAATATATAAGCAAAATATGAACAAAAGTGTTACAAAATAGCAAAATATTAACAAAATAGCAAAAAAAACTATAAATGAACAATAAATTATGTAGGCTGTGCGAGGCTAGGAGGCAATGAGGCTAGAGGCTGTGGAATGGGTATGGGGCATGTACACTATAAATTAGAATAAATGTAAATAAATATAAATTACACTGTCAGTGCATTGTGTGTGTGTGTCTGTGTGTGTGTGTGTGTGCGTGTATATGTGTGTGTGACAGGGATTATCTACCAGTAGGCCCACCCACATTCACTAAAAATTATTCTTGCTTGATTCTTACATGAATAGCCTAAAGACAATCGGAATCTGATCATTATTAAATGTATTAATCATATAACAATAATGAATTATAGCCACATAGAAGAAGTGCAGGGTTTTCACAGGTCTCAAGAATACACATGCATGTAGGCTGTATTGCATTCAGCGAGAAATACAACCCTACATGACATCACTATTACAATAGTTAATAATAAACTGTGATTGCTGAGCTTTTCAACTGTTTCTGTCCATTTTCTAAAACATGTATTATTTCCTTCAATGATCAATATCATTCCTACCAACATTAGCAAAGTAGCCTACTTGGGTGATAGGCCTAATGTCATAACCAGTTGGGCCAGGTGAGTCACTGAGAACTGTCTCTTGTCATGCCATGGGAGGGGACACATATGATTCTCTGACCTCACTGCCTCAACCAAGAAGCCATGCATGTGGCTGCTGGAGTTTCTAGAATAAAATAGACAGAGAGGGGTAGCTCTCAGATTTGAACATCTATTGTGGAAGATTGTAGTTCACCAGCCATTGAGTATCAGCTCCAAGTCTCATCAGGTAAAGCATCTTAATTAATTTGCCTCAGTGATGTGTGATTTGCCTTTTGATACTGTTTGATACTGGCTCTGTGAATAGAAATGTAGTGAAAAGCTATGATTGATTGAAGCTATGATGATTGTATGAGATTGCAAGTATCTTGGTATAGTTTCATCAAATGTACAGTATAACCAAGTATATATTAATTATTAGTAAAACTTGAGAGATAGCAAGGAAACTTGATTTTTGCTAAAAGTAGACCAAAGAATGCAAATACAAACACCATCTGCTTACACTAGCCTGGCTCACTAAAATCTTAGGTGTAAAAAGTGATTCTGTCAGCTTTCCTCTGTTTGGTATGTAAACATAAGGGTTGTGTCTGTTGACATATAGTACTGTCACATTATAATATAGGCGGTGATGTAAATACAGCATGTGAATACCAACACCTGAATGAAAGGAATTTCCCATTACTATTGTCACTGTAGATGCCCCCCTCTCCACTTTGCATTGAGGATTGAGGATTATAAATGTTCTTGTAGGGCCTAATAGGATGGTAGTGGCTATATTTTGTTAATAGCGAAGCCTATCTTAATATTAATAATCTGACTCCAAGTAATTTAATTAACACTATGTGCAAATAATTGTTGAGTTTTTACTGATTAGTACAAGACTGGTCAAATAGAATGAATCAGATGAGGCTTTAATAATACTGTATACATACAATTAAACAAGACAAATACTTCATAGAGAAACATTGCATTCTACCCTCAATGGTGAATGATAGATAGGGAGAGAGGTAGAGTGAAAGAGAGAGAGAGAGAGAGAGAGAGAGAGAGAGAGAGAGAGAGAGACAAGGACAGACCACATGATCTGTTTACTGTACTCACGAAACAACACCCGCTGACCAGGACACAAAGAAAGCCACAGTATTTAAATTAGGAACTGCTTGGAGTACCAATGAGACTGCATCCTATCTATTCTATTCGGATAACACCACCACATTACCACATTCTTGAAAGCTTGTAAATATTTGTTTGTTTTTGATTTGAAAGCAGAATTTCAGAACCATAATCATGTTTGATGTGTAAACATGAAGGCCGTATAAAAAAGGCTGATGAAGCTTTTTCCTCTCCTGATCCTTATCTCTCTCTCGCTGTGTCTCTGTCTCTGTCTCTGTCTCTGTCTCTGTCTCTCTCTCTCTCCTTCATCAAGTGGAATAATTACATTTAAAACATGCAATGTAATAGCTAAATGAGATACCTGTGAAAGAATACCTGTTCTAACCACTATACAACAATGAGTGCTCTACAGATGACCAATATGCACTCTTCCTGATTATCTTTCTTAAAACAAAGGTATCACAGCATGAACTATTACAATGAAATCACTGTCTTTTACACTGACTGGCCAATTCTTTGTTTACCCAGTCCCCTACAGTGCCCTATGATGTTAGTCCAGGGAAATTCAGGGAAACCCAGTAAGTGTGACTGAGACGCAGTTTCCGTAAACAGGGAGCATTTGTAGGGACAAGGCTCATGGTCTAGCAGGAAATCCCTAACCATGATGATGCTAAAATTATCCAGAAATGCTAAAAATTAGCTGAAGTTAGTAGTGGCCATTTAAACAACACTTAACCATGGATTACGGTTTCTCTTGGCCCATAGACTACATTCAAGGTAAGGAACCATCTGACTATTAGGTGTAAAATAGTGAACTAATTGTTACTTTTGTTAATTGTTCATTTCTCTCCCCCTTACTGCCTCTGTCTCTCTCTTCCATTTCAGGTTGCCCTGACATTGGAAGTATGCTTGGTGTGAGAGGAAGACGGCCCAAGTCTGTCATAAGAGGGCTGGTAATAGGTACTCTGTTGGCCAGTATTATGATGGTACTGTACTGCTTTTTTGCCCCAGCAGTCCAAGTCAATTTACAAGAGTAAGTAGTTGCTACTGTGAAGTGTATATTTATGTTAACTTCCAGGGAATGTTGGCCTATATTTGTTGTAAAACAGACAAAAAAAAGTAAACATTGTCAAATAATTTTAGACAGGCCTTCCTGTAATCTTCTTTGTTTTTTTAAGTGTCTTGTTTGTTTTCCTGTTTTCAATGCACTCAACTGTATGTGCTTTGAGATTGTTCAAATGAAAAGCGCTCCACAAATAAAATTTATTATTATTATTAAGTTAAACTAAATGAAGTACATTTTCTAACTTTCAGTTTACTCATCCAGTATATACTGTAATTGTTTTTCTACAGGGTTACGATTGCTCCTTCCTGTGCTCAAACTTTGTCGAAAACATGGCGGCACAATTTCACCAACTCCTCTCAAAGCATGAAAGGACAGTCAGAGGAGTGTGTGCCCAAGATGGACATCATGTTCATGAAGACCCATAAGACCGCCAGCAGCACGTTACTCAATATCCTCTTTCGCTTCGGTGAGAAGCATGGACTAAAGTTTGCCTTTCCTGATGGCCGCAATGACTTCTTCTACCCCTCTCCTTTCCTGTGCTCTCAGGTCAAGGACTACCAGCCAGGTGCTTGTTTCAACATTGTATGTAACCATATGCGCTTTGATGAGCATGAGGTGGGAAAGCTTCTGCCCACAGATGCCACCTACTTCACCATCCTGCGAGACCCAGCAGAACTCTTTGAGTCCTCCTTCCATTACTACCACCGGGCAGTGCCCTTCACCTGGGGCATCCACGGGGAAGACAAACTGGCAGAGTTTTTGTGCCACCCTACGACATACTACTCCCCGGAAGGTTATAACTCATTCTACCTCAAGAACATGCTCTTTTTTGACTTTGGATTTGACAACAACCTGGAAGCGGACCACCCTGACGTCGAGAGGAACATTCGCACCCTGTCCAAACGCTTCCAACTGGTCCTTATGGCAGAGCATTTTGAGGAGTCGCTCATCCTGCTCAAAGACAGCCTCTGTTGGACGATGGAAGACCTGTTGTTCTTCAAGATCAATGCCCGCAAGGGCTCCTCTGTGACCCGGCTGACCCCTGAGCTGAGGGCTAAGGCCCTGGAATGGAATGGGGCAGACTGGAAGCTCTATCAGCACTTTAACACTACATTCTGGGCTAAGGTGGAGGCGTATGGATGGACACGGATGGAGCAGGATGTCATGGAGCTGAAGAGGAGGAATGCAGAGATGGAAGCCATCTGCATCGAGGGTGGGGGCGCGGTTGAGGCTGGGATGATTCAGGACAAGAGTCTGCTTCCCTGGCAGCCACTTGGAGAGACCTCAATCCTGGGCTACAATCTAAGGAAAAACATCAACCATAAATACAGGACCCTCTGCCATAAAATGCTCACACCTGAGATACAGTACCTGTCAGAGTTAGGGGTCAACCTGTGGCTCACACGATTATGGGGTTGGTTAAAGGATACTCTTTACTAGTTTACTGACTGTGACTCAGACTAGGACAATTGAACTTGGAGAAGCACAGAAAACTGCTGTATCTGGCTCCGCATGCATCATCTGATTGCATTCATTAATGAAACAAGCAGAAACTGAATACTATAACAGCTGTGAGCTGATTATAGACCCAGAATATTTAAATGTATTTATTATGTTTTAAATTCTCTCTCTCTCTCTCTCTCTCTCTCTCTCTCACTCACCATTAATCTGTTACATGCAGATCAATATCCTATCCTTGCACAGTGATCTATGTCTCAAATGTCAAATGTTCCCCACATAGGTGAATACAACTTATGAATCCAAATCATCCCCATTAAAACCCATATAAATGTACATATATTTTGAATGTACAGCTTCAACATATGTATTTTTTAAGTGTATCTTTTTCTATGTAAGCGCACTAATTATTACCAGCAAATTATCATTAATTGTTTTGGTCGGTGTTCATTAAAAGACAGCATACTGTATGGTTGAACTGGTTCGATCAGATACTCTGTTTTGCCCCATAACACTAAAACACTGATGAAAGTGAGCCACACTTCCCTGAGCAAGTGTAGTTAATGAAGTTAATGATGTTGCAGTATCAGTTTTCAAAACCCATATTTTCTCTAAGTTCTGCAGCATGCATGGCAGTGACCGTATTTCCACGGTGCCTACCCTGCCATATGTTCATATTCATATCTTGTATAGGAGTAGCAGTAGCAAACATATTTGTCTGCAGGGGGCAGTAAAACACCTTCATATAAGCTCCTTGAAACGACAGAACCCAAAGTTCGAAAAATAAATGCTGGATAACAAATAAATTATTAAACAAACCTGAAATGTAGTAGTACATGTAATGTTCACGTCTGCGTGGAAACAATGTATGTAGCCACCTGAAGAGAGCTCCTCTCTCTGTCCCCCCCTCTGTCTGTCACCTCCATATGCATGTGCAAGACCATGTAGTCAGATAATGATTACTTACATACTTACTTGAATAGTCAGATAACAAGACTATGGAGTGGTATTTGGTGTACTGCAGTTAGTAGCCTAGAATCGGCTGACTTCTCTGTAGTGAGAAATATTGACTCCTGGGATCCATTTATTGCCACAAGGAAGTTGGGAGAAGAAAACCCATTTTTGTGGGCTGGTTACCATGGAAACTTGAAGTGGCCAGCCCGCTCAAAACATGGTTGTTTTATGATGTTTATTGCTGGTAGACGGGCTTTTTTTTTTTACCTCACAAGGTCAAAGGTGAAACTAAAAGATGTTGAGATTTGAACACCAAAGACAAATGCACTATTACAAATACACAACTATTAATTTGGCAATTCATTCTCATATGGTACATTAAATGAAATGTACAATCTGATCAGATGCTGCTAGGACACCTTGAATTAAAAAGAAGGAAATTAGATGCACAAATAATGTGAAGAAGGATAATAATCCTGACTGAATCCCTCTGGCATTTGTGGCCAAATGACCCTGGTGGGCAAAACAAAGACACCCTTGACTGGAAGGTGATAAATACTGTATGAAACAATATAAAACAAATTAGTGACCATGAATAATGGATAGGAGATAAATGAAGGCACAGCATATTCTGACCATGCTTTTATTTTACTTGGCAGAATTTGAGTTAACTTGAGGCACTGACGTCTCAATACGGTCAGACATTGTGTGACATGATCATGTCAGACATTATAATGTACAACTTTGCCTAACCTACTCTTAACATGTTACCTGTACAATGGATTCACTCATGTTCCTCTTGTGTTTTATGTCACACAAATAATTAATGGAGGACATGAATCAATAGACAGACCTAGAAAGACCCCCTTAATAGCCCACGATCATTTAGACACAGCACACCATTTGCAGCAAATAATGAAATCTGAAGGATAACATCAAAATAATTGCACCCATTTGATATTTATTAGAAGTTATTTAATTCAAATGAGTCTCAGTAGGTTAATTTTCTGAAAACATTGTCCATTAGGGTCTGCAAGAGGAAATTTGCTTCATTGCAATACATTACTTTTCCCATGTTTTCCCTGAATGATAGAACATACACATTGATTTTATTTTAGTTGAAGGATGCTCTTTAAAGAGCTATGAAGCTGAACTTAGTGGATCAAGCTTGAGAGGTGGATATACATTAATTTGTTGTAATGAGTGAGGTTGTAGGGTGATGCTGCTGAGTGGGTGAGAGAGCCGTGTTTTCTATAGATGCTGACATTCATCGCTGCATTCTAATATCAGCAATCATCCCAGCATACAGTATCTGTGATCAGGTCTATTCCAGAATACTGCTCACTATGTTTTCAGTTTACATTAGATAGCGTTCCTGTATTCATAACCATTCCCTTTGGTTCTCATATCTTTTCCCATAGAATCCACATCTAAGGTAAGCATCATTCTGTCAATATGTATCCCTCTATCATTGTGATTGTATTGCTTTATCTTCAAATACATGATGATTTTACTACATATTTAAGTTTCATTAAATTGGACATTCCTGCCTCGAACAGATATGTCAAACCACATAAGCAAATCCCATTTTGCCAGGGGAGATAGGTAATTAGTAATCTTTTCATCTCAGTGGAAACAGTACACTCCTGACCTTCATTGAAAGTATGCAGGTAAACCAAAGCAGTGTTTGGCTGTGATCTCCCACTCAGAGATTAAATGGGGAACACAGGATGATTGACACCGACAGAATATTCCCTGACACCGCCACTGATGGCTTGTCAGGGCAAAACCAGTTCATTTGAATTTAGACACCTGCAGACATTGTTACTCTCATTTTCAGGTATGAGTAAATTACACAGGAAGGGACATTGAATCTGCCAAATCAAAGTGAAATGTATTGATGCTGAGTGTTGACTGGAGGGACAACTTTCACCTTCGCCACAGAGGAACAGCACTATGTTAATGAAAGAGTGATATAGAGGAGAGAATAAAGACAGGTGGTAGGGATCGGCAGTTCCATTGTCTCTGTTGGGTTATAGTGGTATCGCTGAGTGCTTCAGTTACCCCCATCTTTTTACCAAAGCAGCCGTATGACTGGAAATACTGTATAGGATGACATCTAATGTGGGAGTTGCTGATTTATATCCTGAGTGGACAAAATGCTATTATCATATAGAAATGATCATATCCTCGTCCCATTTGTCTTTCTTACACTTGAAATGTACATAAGCAGCAGGGGAGGCTTGTGGAGGTGGAAATCGAAGGATGACTTCATTGTAATATATGGAATGGAATGAGGTCCCCCGATTTCTACCTCCACCAGCATACCCTGAGTAGTATATTATACGAAATGTACTGTATATCAATATGCTGAACTACATGAATTAACACAAATCTTCAGGAATACATTCATTATGTAGAAAAGCTTGCTCTGATCCCCAATGAGAAAGCAATGAACAGAGAATACGAGGAAGGAATCAAATGGAAGGATTATGGAAATCTCTACCTATGCCTGTTTTTTTCTATCCCAGTGGGAACATCATTCCAGACAGTCGATTAGCACCACATGAAATATCTTGTAAAGCTACACCAAATTAGGGGAATTCTGCTAACTGCCGTTTTAGAATCCACCAGGAGGCATGACGATAAAAGATATGATGGACCAGCAGGTATACAAGACTTCCTTTCTGCCATAAATACAACCATGTACTGTACTTCAAGTTGGGTCTTGGTTTTTACCTTTTTGAATATACCTGTTGAAATACATGCTACTGGATTCATCCAGGTTATATCTCCAGTAGGTGGTTTCTATCTCTTCTCTTCTGTCTGGTAGACATGACATCTTGGGAAAATACCAACTGGAAAACCAAACTAAACATGAAATCATATTTCGGAAAACGTAAGTCTTCACAGAGTATTTCCATTGTCTAGCTTGTGCATGCATTATCAATGTGTTCAGGATACTACAGTGTCCATGTTGTGTTGAGACAGTCAGCAAGACAGGGGAAAAAAAAAGCCTGGCACATCTTGAGAACCTGAAAAAAAAAACCATTCATCAATATCAAGAGCACACTTGTTACTGCCATACAAATACTGTGCATCATCTCTCAATGTATAATACGCTTTATTGATATTGATTTTCCATACCTTATATTTGATCCATTCCTTACTAATGCAGAAAGCTAATGAAATATGTGTGTCTCTTGCCCCCCCTACCCTCCATCCCAGCCCCTCACCCTAGGCATTGGTGATTAGGACACGCCACCACACTGCTCATGATTCCTCTCACAAACACTTATATTCTGACTTTCACTCTGGGTAAACAAACCTCCAACACCCATTTCATTCTATAATTTGCTGCTAGCGATAATGGTGCTCTTCTGTTAACTGCTGCTCTATCTCCCTCTCTCTCTCTCTCTCCTCTCTCCGTCTTTCTCACTCTCCGCTCTCTCACTCTCCCACTCTCTCTCCTGTTCCCTCTCTTTCACTCTTCTCCCCCCCCCCCCCCCCTTCTCTCCCCTTCCTCTCTCCTATCTCTTCCCTCTCTCTCATGTCAGTTTCAGGCATGAACCATGAACAGCGTCCTGCTGCCAGTTCTGACTGGACATTTACAGCCTGATAAACATGTGATTTAGAGTTTTTCATATGTGTGACCCCCTCCAGAGCGGCTGGATTGTACCATGTCCCCTGGGGCTAGTTAATATGATAGAAATAGAACCAGCTGTAACATATGCTAGGCTGCAGAGCTGCAGCTTCAGTGGTGCTGTATGTATTTACTCTATATATCCAGTTAAACGATGATCCCTGGGTTTAGACGCTTTGCACCTTTATTTCTTTGGCTTGCATTAACAGGAAAGTGACCTCACATGACACAGAAAATGAAAGACACTTTTCACCAATCTAATAGTAGCTAAACACAATGTTGTCCTCTGAATGACATCACTTCAGAATGTGGGTGGGAAAAGGTTCTCTTTTAATCTCTGACACTTTAGACAAGGCTTTAGAGGCAGGTCTGGGACAGGACATAATACTTAATGCAGAGGTGCCAAAGAAATGTTTATATGTCAATCTTATTTGAAAAGGAAAATGAACCCCATTACAAAATAACCGACCTGTAACATGTTATTTGACAAGGATGCTCTCTGTCCAGTAATCCAATGTGTGACACCAAGTGACAACTCAAGATGTCAAGATGTTGGAATAGAGCTCATCTTTATTTTCAAGTCTCACACGTCTATCGTCCTTTCCTATGTTGTGCTGTAGATTGTGTGAAGCATCCCATTGTTCAACACGAGTTATCCTGTCATTTACCGATTTGCAGGATTGGAAGCCCCCATACAGTTTCTATCTTAGCCCTTTAGCCTCTTGGCATGCATGGATGTATGGATGTATGGATGTATGGATGTATGGATGTATGGATGGATGTATGGATGTATGGATGTATGGATGTATGGATGGATGTATGGATGGATGGATGGATGGATGTATGGATGTATGGATGGATGGATGGATGTATGTATGTATGTATGGATGGATGTATGGATGGATGGATGTATGGATGGATGGATGTATGGATGGATGTATGGATGTATGGATGTATGGATGTATGGATGTATGGATGGATGGATGGATGGATGGATGGATGTATGGATGTATGGATGGATGTATGGATGTATGGATGGATGGATGGATGGATGTATGGATGGATGGATGGATGTATGGATGGATGTATGGATGGATGGATGGATGTATGGATGTATGGATGGATGGATGGATGGATGTATGTATGGATGGATGGATGTATGGATGGATGGATGGATGTATGGATGGATGTATGGATGGATGGATGGATGGATGTATGGATGTATGGATGGATGGATGGATGTATGTATGTATGGATGGATGTATGGATGGATGGATGTATGGATGGATGGATGTATGGATGGATGTATGGATGTATGGATGTATGGATGTATGGATGTATGGATGGATGGATGGATGGATGGATGTATGGATGTATGGATGGATGTATGGATGTATGGATGTATGGATGGATGGATGGATGGATGTATGGATGGATGGATGGATGTATGGATGGATGTATGGATGGATGGATGGATGTATGGATGTATGGATGGATGGATGGATGGATGTATGGATGTATGGATGTATGGATGTATGGATGTATGGATGGATGGATGGATGGATGGATGGATGTATGGATGTATGGATGGATGTATGGATGTATGGATGTATGGATGGATGGATGGATGGATGTATGGATGGATGGATGGATGTATGGATGGATGTATGGATGGATGGATGGATGTATGGATGTATGGATGGATGGATGGATGGATGTATGGATGGATGGATGGATGGATGGATGTATGGATGTATGGATGTATGGATGTATGGATGTATGTATGGATGTATGGATGGATGGATGTATGGATGGATGGATGGATGGATGGATGGATGGATGGATGTATGGATGTATGGATGGATGTATGGATGGATGTATGGATGGATGGATGGATGTATGGATGTATGTATGGATGGATGGATGGATGGATGGATGGATGTATGGATGTATGGATGTATGGATGTATGGATGTATTGCCTGCAGCGTGTGGAGCAAGTGGAGATTCCTGGAATTCTCCATAAACTCTGAATACATTGTCTGTAGTCTTCTGTGAAATCAATAAGCATAAAAAATTACATCAGAGCCCAGTATTTCCACATTTTTAATCTGGATCAGAATAATCCGGATACGGTAATCCCCTTTTTTGCTATCCAGGATCAGATCGATTTGTCTGGTTTGAGCCAGTATTCTAAAACATTATCCTAAAACATAGTATCATTCTGATCCAGATACAGTAGCACAAGATCAAGATCACAGAATCTGCATTTTCAGTGCTTTGTATAGACATCTATCTTGCCATCTACTGGGCAAGGTAATGTTACAACATTTTATTTAGCGGAAAAGACATGAGTGAACTACATGAAGAAAGGTTGCAAAGGCAAAAAAAAAGACAGCTTGTATGTCACTTGGAAGTAAATGTATTCACTTCTCTGCATAACTCATAATATAACACATTGACACCATTCAACACTCACACTACATTGAATACTATTACTAACCTAACCATTAATGTATAGGATTTTTTCCCAACATCTCCACTTTATTTTATTGTTTATAGTGACTTTCACCTTAAAGATCCACCCTGAAGATTGGATTACCAACTCCGAATCACTATCCGAATCATCCGAATCTAATTTTTCAGTTTTTAAATACCCAATACTATGATTTAATCCAATCCGATTGCCAAATCAGATCAAATACATTTTGGAGTACTGGGCCCAGAAAATGTCACTGCCTCTAAAGGATGCTCCCATTTGATGAAGGCAAGAGCACTAATCAACATCCAGACATTGGCATATTCTCAGCGACCAGAGGGAATGCAGTCTCATCCTTTTACAATATATGTGTCTGACTGCACTCAGGATAGTTGGAGTGTGAGGCTGGCGACAGTATCCTGATGCCTAATTCTCTTGGAGGATTACCAGAGTAGTCTCTCACAGCAGTATTTCAATTGGCCTGTCATAATTTATTTGGCTAAGTGCACATAAAGGAATTACTGTGTATTTCAGTGGAGGAGCAATAATGTTTTTTTAGACCTTGTTTTGTCATATAACTTAAGTGTTGCCGTCATACTATATCAGTTTATAACCAAGAGTTGGTGCCTTCTGTAATTCCCCTTTTAACTGTTACGTCCCTGTTCAGTGTTCATATGGTAACTGTCACGCCCTCCACTTCCACCTAGCCTGTGTAAGTCTCTCTCTCTCTCTCCCCTGTCTGTCTATCTCTGTCTGTCTGTGTCTGTACGTGTGTGGCCGTGGCTCCAGGCTCCGGCAATCCAGTACGTCATTATCTCCACCTGCTCGGCCTACACGCTTGTGGTTCATCTTGTCATCTACTTGCAGTATTTAAACCCCGGCTTCCCGTCCACTCAACGCTAGATCGTTTGTTGTCTTTTCACGTTAGTCCCGTTTAGCCACGCTTAGTTCTCTGTAGATTGTCTAACCGCATTCTCTCTGTGCTACAGGATCACTTCCCGGTTTCTGCCTACCTGCCTGCCTGCCTGCCTATCCTGCCTGCCCTACCTACTTGCCCAGTCTGCCTGCCTACTTGTCCTGCCTGCCCTGCCTGCCCTGCCTACCTGCCCAGTCTGCCTGTCTACTTGCCCTGTCTACCTGCCCTGTCTGCCTGCCTGCCCAGTCTGCCTATCTGCCTGCTCTGTCTGCCCTGCCTGCCTGCCCTGCTTGCCCTGCTACCCTACCCTGCTTGCCATTCCACCCTGCTACTCCGTATTCCCCTATTCCCTCATTAAAACATGATTCTTTTATATATGTGTCCTGCGCTTGGGTTCCTTAGCTCTGACAGTAACAGTAACTGTTGTGTTAGATTGGGTATTGGAGGATTGCAATATCAGCAAGTTGTTAAGTATCCTTGGCATTCATATGTTGATCGGTGGCAGGTTAGACCACTCACCAGGTTCTCAATATCCCATCTAACTATCTAGTTAAGACAGAGGAACAAGTATTGACAATTTCTGCAAGTTGTGTCTTAATGTCTTAGTTGCTGTAGAAAAAGCATTGTCTGGTAATCCTCCATGAGAATTAGGCATCAGGATACTGTCGCCAGCCTCACACTCCAGCTACCCTGAGTGCAGTCAGACACATATATTGTAAAAGGATGAAGAACTAAAGAGATTGCATTCCCCTGGTTGCTGAGAATGAGCCAGCCTGTTGGTCTGGACGTTGATTTGTGCTCTTTCCTCCTCAGTAATTGAATAATGTGTGCTATGATACTATCTGAGGATAAATAAACTACAGGCCAAGAATGAAATTGAGGATAACAGAGGGACAAATGGCCATGCATGATAGATGGCTCACATGAAAGTCCCTCCACCTGAGTTAGTGGTCACCCTCTCCATCAATACTGTCCTCTCAATCAGAGAACAACCATAAGAATTCCAAAATAGTATAGTAACAGCCACCAGAGTATAGCTACTGGAAACATAAAAAACAACATGGATAATTCAGAGACTGTGAAAGATTCAGTAGGTCGAGAGCTTAGAACTATAAAGTATAGTTCTGAGATATTGAACATCAAAGATTTCACATCTCAGAACTGTTAAATAGTGTATTCCTCTCTTATATCTCCATAAGTCCATCACCCTAAGGGTACTTTAAATGCAGAATATCAAAATCCTGGGACAGTTGAAATCGGGATTTTTTAGGGGGGTACAAATGCAAATAGGACCTTATAGTTCAAGTCATTTCAGTTCAGCTCTATTCAGCTCTACAGTATCTGACACTACATGAGCAAATCTCAGTTATGATAGAACATTATAGACACTTTAGTTGTACAGATAAACTAATAACATTGTCAAATATATAGATTTATGTACATTTATGTTGCTCATGTATGTCAATTGTATGCCAAAACACCCTATTCTACACTGTGCTGTACACTAGGTGATTGAACTAAACGTCGCTGTGCATATGAATCAATACACTGCTTACTAGTTATCAACAGCATGAGGTAGATTTGAATGAGCTACCCCTTTAGTGAAGGTGTACCAGCACTTACTGTGATTAGCTCCATATGAATGAATGGGAGTAACTATAAAGTCCTGCAGAGAGTATCATAATTACCATTTAATTAATAACCCAGATATCAGAGCATTTTATAATATTATTTTCTAACCCTAACCTTAACTCAATTAGTTATTTAAAACGTTTTTTTTATTGGCAACCTAGAAGTGCCCAGTTTATTATTTTTTGAAGAAAAGTACTTTTTTTAAAAGTTTGATTTTACCCACATGTGAACAACTGCCCAAAGAGCAACTTTCTTTGATTAACTTCATTTTGACAAAAATGTCAGATAGTTTGAAGGTCTTAAGGTAGAGATTAGAGATGGAGGTAATGAAAGCTGATAGGCAAGGGCATCGTCTGCTGGTTCAGATGCAATCAGCCAGTTGGGAAGAGGTTGTAGAGGAAAGAGACAAGTGGGAGCTGCATAATACTGCTCTGTATATCAAATACAACTGTCAAATATCCATCACCCATTACATGGAAATGCTCTGTTCCAGCTTGATAGAGGCCAATTATTCATGGTGCTGGACCACTCATATTGTCAAAAACAAGCATTGTTAACATGCATAAATCACATACAGAAGTCACTATAAGGTTTCAGTGACCTCTAGGTGCTGCTAGAGATTTATTAGAAATAACAGAAATAGCACCTTAAATTATTCAGAGCCTTTATTTAAATATTTCAACAGTATTTTGTTGTTGTTTTTTTCAAGCCACAAAGTGCATGTTGTAATAGGGGGTTAGATAACAATAACATGTCAGACTGGATGTGGGTGTTCCACTGTAATTATATTTCCACACTGAATGCATCAAGGAATAATGCTGCACCAAGAATACATTTCATTTTCTAAATATCCCTTCCTGCCATAGTGCCAGACAGACCTAGTTTAGTGGCTATTTATTGTATCTGAAGAGAGGGCAAAGTCTGTCTGTACAGTCTGCACATTGTCAGTGAGAAGTTCAGTGTTTCAGTTCAGTTCTGAGACTCAGGCTTATGCAATACAACTGCTTATTTTTCTGTGAAGCGTCTGAACAACTTCTTACCTATTGAATCATGCAATTTAGTGGGAAACAGCAGCTGGATGGAATATTAAACCTCATGAATGGATTTAGACCACAATGTCTTAAGAGAAATAATTTGAGGACGAACCTACCGCATATGCAGGGATATAATGCAATTATAGAAAACATGAAGATCTCCATTTGACCTACCTGTACCATGGTGTGGTATATATGTTATATATACACTCACTGAACACTTTATTAGGAACACTATACTAATACTGGGTAGGGCCTCCCTTTGCTCTCAAAACAGCCTCAATTCTTCGTGGCATTGCTTCCACAAGATGTTGGAAACATTCCTTTGAAATTCTGGTCCATGATGACATGATTGCATCACGCAATTCCTGCAGATTTTTCAGGTGCACTTTAAAGCTGTGAATCTCCCGTTCTTCCACATCTCAAAGGTGTTCTATTGGATTCAGATCCGGTGATTGGGAAGGCCACTGAAGAACACTGAACTCATTGTCATGTTCATGAAACCAGTTTGAGATGACTTTTGCTTTGTGACATGGTGCATTATCATGCTGGAAGTAGCCATTAGAAGATGGGTAAATTGTGGTCATGAAGGGATGCACATGGTCAGCAACAATACTCAAATAGGCTGTGGCATTCAAGCAATGATTGATTGGTATTAACGGGCCCAAAGTGTGCCAAGAAAACATTCCCCACACCATTACACCACCTCCACCATGAGAAGATGTACACGGGTACCTAATAAAGTGTTCGGTGAGTGTATATATATGATGTATGGTGTATGTATGTATGTATGTATGTATGTATGTATGTATGTATGTATGTATGTATGTATGTCTATGTACAATGCATATTGTAGATATCCATCTGTTGCATCCACTACTTTGTACAGATTTATGGCTATTTATGTGTGCCTATTTTTCATAGCATCTCAACTGCAGCCTTCAGTTTTGGTCTTATGCTGAAGAATAAAGCTATGGACTGGAGAATGAGTGGCAAGAATGTCCTCAAAACAGCTGGAGCAGATCCTCTGGTTGCCACTGCAACACAAAGGTGTTAATGTGAGTGAGTGTGTGTGTGGAGGTCTCCTACCTGAAATCTAATGCCAATCCCCGAGGTGCCTCTTCTACTCTGGGTTCACCTTTGCATATACAGTACTGTAAGTACATTTCCAGTTGTCCTCTGTTTGAACTGCAATACGTGGACTGGAGTTGGAGGAATGGAGGACACACAAATTATATGGGGGACACCAGAGGGCTTGCAATATATTTCAAAGCATCAAAGCTGTTAGTTGCAATTCTATGCCACATTAGTAACTAGAGACCCCTCATATGGGACACACACTCTTGTGTAACTATTTGCGGAAGACTCCTATATAATCATGCCTGGTACACGCCGGTGACGCCTGCAGGCAGATACCAACCGTCCTCCTATATATAAGGCTTAGTGAGCTCGGATTTCACTGTCCCTTAGTGACTCGGTTCGACCACAAACCAAATTCTGGAAAGCAGGATGATATGTCATGAAATGTTGGTAATGCTAGAGATGTCTTCCAGGTGAGAAGATAAAGAAAACTGCTGAAACCCAGGGTAGACCATATAATGGTTCTCTTCACTGGAAGTAGGGTTGTTAACAGGAATGTCTAATTTTACCCCTATATCAATTCAATCCATGCCAATGATGATTACTGTATGCTCTGTTCATAGGGTTCCATGCTTCAATATGTTATTATTTGTCCTGGCCTGTGGTCTTGTTGTGTAAACAGTGTACATAACTTTTTGACAAGCAGGCCATGTCTCTTCGATATTCATCTAATTAGTTTGAAATGGCGTTCTACTCAGTCATTAGTCAGGGTATTTGTTACTGACAAGAAATCCTTAGTTTTTTGACAGAATCCTCTTTCACGGCCAATAACTAACTGACTGTTGTTTTGTTTGAGGAATGTTGTTTAACCTTTTTGGAATATTGACCCACTGTTCGACTACCTTGTTCCAAAGAGAGACAAAAGCAAGATCCAGTTCAGTTACTGGTAAGTTATTGGACACTTATTAAGGAGGGAAGTCTATTGGAGGGACAAAGGTTTGGATGAAACACACAGTATGACAATGTAAAAGTTGATGTAAAATATAATAATGTACTATGCTATAGGTATATATTTGAGATAATTAGGAAGAGAAAAGCCAACACAAATGTATATAATGAGGCCTAATACGAAGAGCCAAATGTCGAATAGACTGGAAATAAAGATAAGGATAACTATTTGATCTTCATCATAACAATATCCCTAAGTGATTTCAAAGAGAGCGATTCTTACCGGAATATCTTTAACTGCATGACACCAAACAACAATGACAATCTGATAAATAGGCTTCTGTAGGCATCTTTCCTCTATTCAATGAATTACGCAATTGAATCATGCTGATGAATGCAAGGAAATTGATCATGCTGATGAATGCAAGGAAATTGATCATGCTGATGAATGCAAGGAAGCAAGTCAAAGAACACTTAAGACAGCCAACCAGCATATGTCATACTGTTAACTCATTAAATACAAACACAGACGAACATGTAGCAGTCCATCACAAATCCAATACAGCTAGAAATTCAATTACGCTCTGTTTTTCCGCACTAACTGCAAGCACAGCTTGAGAGATGGGAACTAGGCTCAGTCAGGTGACTCCTGCTGCTTCTGAGACACAAAACAGAGAGAAGGGCAGACAGTATCACACATTCCTAAAGCACGCACTGCCGCGACCTCTGGAGAGGTGGGCAATCAGGCATGCAACATCAGGATGAAAGGTGGTGGTGGTGGGACTCAGATTTGAGCTGCTATGACCATCTCCCCCCTCTCGTTTACCAAGCTGGAAACCACCTATCCCCTCCCTAGCCCTCTCCATGTGTCATGTGTTTTCCAAATAAAATTGATTGAAGCACATTGTGTGAAATATAAAAAGTTTTTCAATAGGGAGATGGCCTGTGTGTATTTATCAAATAACATGGAACTACAAAATATTTGAGTCAACTACTGTAAGCTTGTTGTCAGAGTAAGATCATTTTGTGAAATTTTGTATTCCTTTATCATTCCTCGACATGTTTCTCTTCAATAGTTTTTGTTTGTTGGATAATCTATTATACTATTTATCATGTCCCTAACTGTCTTTGACAGTGTTCTTTACTGTATGTGCCATTGTCTTACCATTTGATAGAATGAAGCTAATCCTCAAACCTTCTCCTTTATCTTTGAATAATGAATACATTTATATAAATAAATCACTAACAATCTGGCGCAACGTACTGTGACAAATTATGTGCCAGTTCACAAGAAACATGCTATTAACACCAACTGATAGGCAAGACTCACCCACTCACATACATAGGAAACAAAAGCTAACCTACTTATAACATGGGAAGAACGTTTTTTTGAAAAAACCTAATGTTGTTTTTCTACCCCTGTTATCTGTAGGTACATGTAGTTGCATTGTACAGACCATAATGCACATCATCCACATATTGCACTTGCCAATATAGACTCGCATCCACAAACCTTGAAACATCCACAAACACTTCAGTTTTAGGTTTCAGAGGTTCAAGGCAGCTTTCCAAGTTTTACATGACCTCCAGTGAATAAACAAGATTTGAGAGAAATCAAGGGGTTTTCAATTTATTTTTCGTTGACCCTGCTGTAGCCTTGGTTAGTTTCTGACCAAACAAGGCCTGTTTCCATCATGGAGGCAATTCAGGCTAAGCACAAACACATTCTCAAATCGCCTCTTGAGGAAATGAAACATGACAACAAACAATGAGCATCTTATTTTAAGAGACTACAGAGTAATTCAACAAAGTCAAGGACAAAATAAAGCACAGGCTGTCACTGATCCCATACACGAGCTAGAATAGCTACACATCTGGTAAAAAATAAATTATTTCAACCACGACCTATAGGAAAAATAAAATATATATTTTCTGTTCTGATGATGGTACTGTACTGATGCTTGACTCATCCTCATTGCTGTTATATAGTACTTCAGGATGTACACGGTTGAAAGATCAAGGTAATCACCACTCAAAGGAAAGAAGTGATTATTTCAGATTTTATAGAAAATATTTTGAGGACATGCCTTTTATCTGGCTACAGTGTGCTGCTTTCATCCAAAGCAGTTTCATGAGAGATCCAAATAAAAGTACATTGGCACTGAAGCATAACTGTTATATCGCTTTGGCAACATAAAGAGAAGCAAGGAAGCAACATTCCAAAGACACATTCTGTGAAGTAGTGTCCTCCCATCATGAAACATTTTTTCTCAGTCTTGATCAAAAGTTGAGATGATTCTGAGGTTGCTTAGCTGTGCAGCAGTGATAAGACATACAGCAGTGGTATGCTGTCTAACTGCTGTAAGCCTCTGGTAATAGGAGTCATTCATGACAGAAACACCATGTTCAGCCCTCTTGACATTTCACTGCCATCACGCAATACCCAATGAGTTCAACATGTACCATTTAATGAACGGTTGCTACGGTCGCTACGTAGGTGTATTTCAACCATCACCTTTCCTCTTCTTTGATGTTTGTTTAATGTAGATGTGGAGATATTAGCTGCAGTGCGATTCAGCCGCTATCATTCAAGGGCTTGTTAATGCCATGCAGTTTGTCTGGATTCAGTTCAGCTGTTTATTAATTGCTTTGTCCATAGCTATTAAATGGTGATTATTTGAGAATATTGAGAGACTAGTTTTGAGAAACCCCATAACTGTGGACAGAATTCCCACAGCAGTTAAGAGAAAGATAAAGAATTCCACTACGCATGGCATGACACCAAACGGCTCAAGGGCATGGTTACACTATAAATCATCATGGGAGTGAAACACATGATATAATACATACGTTCTGGAGGGCTTTGATTAACATTTCAACATGTGTGAAAGGAGGGGATAAAAAGATCATTCTGCCCCCGAAGGGAGACTTGAATCTATAATGTCTAGGAGTTCCATATGAAAAAGTTATGTCTGCAAGAATATTAAAAGTAAAATAACTTAACTTAACTACATGTCAATGACTCTGGGTTACATACGAGGAAATATCTCATTTATGTATGTAGGTATGTGTTATATGAATTGTTTGTAGAATATACATGTATTATTGTGCGACCTGTCTGTAAGCTTTACATACAGCATATTTAAAATGCAAACTGAAAGTGTGTGCAGAGGAGATGGTGCTACTGGTGTGCACTGGTTCAGAACAACATCAGTGTGTCTGTCTGAGATTCCCGTCTCTCTGTTCTTCAGGCAGCAGGGGTCGATCCATGTGCATCTCAGTCCTACCTCTGAGGTTTCCACCGGCTCCTGCTCCTTTGAAGAGGCCCTGAGCATTGGCTGAAATACAGACCACGTGTCTGTGGAGACAGGGTGACTCTAATGGCCTGTCACGTAACACATCGAAGGAGCAGAGAGTGCCCAGAAGTCTCTTAGACCTTGCCACAGAGAGGCTAAGCTGCGCTACTTAGAACACATGATTAGAAGGATGCTAGTTAACCCTTTCACAAGTGCAGTAGTCATATCTACCCAAGTAGCCTTAACTCCCCTTCCCTCTTCGAACCAGTCTCAACAGCATTTCAGTACCAGTTATCATCATTATCATCATCATCATAGTCATCATCATCATAGTCATCATATTCATATTCACACTGCTCACAGACATACTGACAGTAATAATTATTGTAGAGCCAGCTATTTCTCTCTGGAAATGAATTTCCCATTATGAACTGACCATTACATTAAGGATCCCTGATTTTCTCTAAAGTTCATCCACTTAGTTTGTCATCCTCCACTGTTGAAATTGTACAACTGTCGCGCTAGTTTGACCGAGACCAAATGTACTCGCTAAATTTGCTCCAGTTCCAATCTCTCCTCCTCATGGATTTGCTCAGTTGGATTCTTTCCTCCTCCTGCTCTTTCTAATCAGAGTTTTTATGTAGATCTGTTGGCCCTGGGGGAGGTGAAGCTGTGGAGGGAAAGACTTTCCATAAATCAATCCCTTTTTGTGAAGTTGCAGAGGTTATTGGATTGGAATGGTGTCTCATTGTGAATTCTAGTCAGGATGGCTTGGTGCTCCCATAAGAATAGTGTCAGTTGTATGGGATGGAAAGGTTACCCTTCCCTTTTACTGTCTGCTCCATAACAACTTGCGTGCTCTTGGGCATTCACAATGAGCTCCTCCATTGTCTCTCTCGATGAAACAGAAAGGGTAGCCCTCCTTTTTCATATGTGCTCCACTCACAAGTTGCAAGTTACTGTTCGTAGCTTTGTGTTATTACAGTAAGTAAGAATGTGAATATTTTTAACAAGTGAAACATGTAAGGTTGCTAGCTATCTATAGAAGATAGGTGACAGTATTAGCGTTATTGATTTTTTTTTGGTCACTGAAGCATTGGCTGAAATGTTGTCAATCCTTAGAGAACCATCTGCTTTGTCTCTCTGAGAATTGAGACAAACAGCATCAATCTGTTATCTGGCTATCAAAGACTCCACAGTACCTTAGATGAGGGTATACTTGATTCATTGATCCATGCCATTCAAACCATGATTGCTTGTCTTGGGATTTAAAGGGACTCTTACCTGCACATTAAACGATCAAAGCTGAATTCAATTGATCATTAATGGGATAGTCTAGAGCTTCTCCCTTTAACCTACTTAAGTTTTAAATCATTTTATGAAGATGCAATTGAAAAAAAATAAAACAAGTGCATGAAAAATCAATGAAAATCAAACAAAAGAGAAGAATCAAGCAAAGGCCAACATACGGTTGACAATAGACTAATCCAATGTTGTTGTTTTTCTTCTTTTAACCACAATATAAAAATAGACCTAATTCTCATCTATTTATATGTTGGACTTTGAGACTTGGGGAGGGACAGTGAAATCCTAAAATTGGCAGATGATTCATCCGCACTGCGGTAGTGTACCATTGTCTTTTTAATCCTTGTCTATTCCGTTATAATGGGAAGCCATAAAGTCTAGCAGTGTTGACATCAGAGTTGTAGAGAAGAGAAAGGAAGAGAAAGGAAGAGAAAGGAACACCTCTGAGATTGACAGGTGACATGTCAAACAGATGCCCTCAGAGAAGAAGGAAGGGAGAATGAAACAATAGGCATTTAAAAGCCACAGTCTGACACCAGTTCTAAGCCCATTAATTTTATAACAAGTTAAAAAGATTTGGAGTTGTGACATGTTTTTTTGTTTTTTTCCCTTTGGATTTCCACAATCTCTTGATCGTTACTGTGAGAGGAAATGGCTTCAACCCATCATGGATCGAACACCCTGTTTGATCCTCATAATATATTGTCTTTTAAAATGGTTGTTGGGAGCATTGTTACACATATAGATGAGCTTTGATAGTTGCAGTCCTACTTTTCTTTTTTTCTGACTATCGTTTTACAGCTCATGAGCTTCATGCAAGTGATAACATACTGTGCCTTTGAATACCAATGTGTTCAATGATTAATCACAAACTCTTATGTAGCTAGCTTACATTACATATTATAATTCTGATAATTCATCATAAAGACATCCAATTACATGTAACATGTGAGAATGTCTTGTTCAGCCATACATTCTGTGAGAATTAAATTAAGTCACACGCATTATACTGTAGGCAGTCAAACATTGTGATAGAGTCAGTCAATGACTTAACTGATACTTTGTGACTCTGACAAGATAAGGAGGTAATTGGTTATACAGTACTGTTGTACTATACAGTAGATGACTGACCCATTATGCCATGTCACACATTGATACAGCCTAGTCACCATGAAGAGTGTTCAGTGTTTACCCAAGTGAAGGGGGTAATAGCAGGACCGTGTATGAGCCCCATGAGTCAAACAAGGATGAACTGACCAGAGGAGCAAACCTTAGACCTTGGCCTTAGTGCACTATAGTATGTTGATGCAGCCACTTATTTTGACGGGCATAATCAATATTATTATTATTGATTGACTATTGTTATGACATATGACAACATGTCTGTTGAATTCATCTAATTTGATAGTCCTCTCATCTGGCATGTATCAGGTAACACACAACATGATTATAAAACATGAACATTTTTTATAGTCACTGCACACCGTTTTCTGGATGAGCAAGGGGATCAATGTAATGGGAAAGAGGAATAATTGTTTTTGGACATATCGCAACATATGATAGTGTACACAGTCAAGGATATTTGAAAGGGAAAGTGTATCTTTATCATATTAATAATTGTACTGTTCTGCAGTTGTCTTTATTTTTCAGTGTAAAGTAGGGAGTTGTGTTCACACACCTATGTCTGTGTGCATGGATGTACGTGTCTTGGATGAGCCATATCATGGTGCAATGCAGTGTTTGCTCTTCAGTGTTCATTTCAGGACTAGAAAGCCACGCAGGAGACAAAGGCTCAGCAGGAAGCCTGCCTGTGAAAATGAATGACAAAGAAACCAGCAGAGGCAACACTGCTCAGAGGTAGGAGTGACAAGAATTTATCCTTTAGAATGACAGGTTGAGTGAGGGAAAAAATAAGGCCAACACCGAAGTGACTGAGTGTGGAAGGTAGGATCGAAGCCTTGTAAGGTCCAGAGTTAGTTTTGATACACAATGGACTCTGATGCACTATGTCCCATGGTGAACTACCATCAATACCTGTACCCTGCAGTCACTAGCATTCTCACTGTCTCCCCATTGTATCACTATTCTGCAGGAAGCTCATCAAGCTCATTCTCTCTTTTGTCCATCTGTTTGCCTGCCTTGCTGTGTCTCCTCTTCCCTCACCCAACCTCCTGTTTCTCTCTCTGTCTCATACTCCCTCTGGACCATTCATCAGCTTTTATCCTTCTGAAGCCAAATGCCCAACATCTGGATAACTGGGATCAGAACAGTCTGCTTTAAGCTTTCTTGAAGTACCCTGATTCCCTGTCCAGCTCTCTCTGTAATATTCTCTCTCATTTGTCACACCTCTCTGCCCTCATGTGTTTTGGTCCAGTGTGAATATGAAAATAACATAAAACAGATGCTGCAAGATCAAAAAGCTGAAGGATGTTCAAGAGGCCGGGCAGGAGTTTCTGCTCTTCACACTTGAGTGGGTATCTGGGAGCAGGGTCTCTCTTCAATGAATGGGCTGGTACCACAGCACACTTAACAGCTTCATATTAATTTTGCATTATTTATCCTACCCAGGCCTGGGCCATTATTCGGGGACTTTCTGTTCACCAACCACTCTTTGCTTTACCAGTGAAATGGAGGTAAAGTGCATTTTTTAGGGGAAGACTGCTGTCTCATGAAATCTTGAAACTAGACCTACTTCTTGATGGAAATACCAATACACCACTGAGAGAAAACATTTAGTTCTCTTGAAGATAATGTTGTTGAAATAAATCATAAACTAAAAGAGAACAATTCTTAACATTTCAGGGGTTTGTTTTGTGAGATATCAGATAATGTCATATTACCAAGCTTGTCTTGCCCCCGGCCTCCAATAACTCTCATTCTCCAAAATGATCCTGTCTTGACCACCCTTCTGCCCTCCCATCTACTTGTATAGGAAAAGAGTTGGAGAACAGGGGGTTCATAGAGGAGAGCATCCTGAATCAATTTCAATTTAATCTCAAAGGTGGTTTGTGCCAAAGATAGCCATGGACCTTTAACACACTGCTAGCCGTAATCCTTTTAGGAGCAGGTTGATATAAGTTATCTTTGTTTTTCTGAGACACCCTGAAAGTAAATATTTCATCAGATCACAGGTCTGAGCTCTCTATTCTGGTGGGGGGTACCACTGCACTGTTTGTGGTGGGCTGTTGGGGGCATCAATGGGACTGGGGCACCATGACCCAGATTCACTCCTCACATTTAATAAGATTTGACTGAACTTGTCCCTGCACACCCAGCAGCCATACGTTTCTCTAGCCCCCTCTTATCAAGCAGGTAATTAGTAAGGACATAGAAACACCACTCTGGCTCTATGCATTAGAACTATGTGACCCCTCACCGCCCCTGTCCCTTATGTGCTGCTAATTAAATCTACTTCAGCTGATTTTGGATTTAAAAGCTGACAAACGGAGGTTAAGGGGGTGAGGTTTTTTTCAGAATGTTCCTCCTTTGATATAATACTTCTCAATTGGCATAGATTTGCATATTTTCGAAGGATGGGGGGTGGGGGGTTTGGGCGGGATATAAGAAATAGGGAGAAAACTGCAACAGCAGAGAGTGAAGACTAATGAACAAACAAACTCACACACACACACACACACACACACACACACACACACACACACACACACACACACACACACACACACACACACACACACACACACACACACACACACACACACACACACACACACACACACACACACACACACACACACACGCGCGCGCACCCATGCATGTTTGCACGCACGCATGCACACACACACACACACACACACACACACACACACACTTTGAAGAAAAAAGAAAAGGCACAAGTGGGGTTTAGAATGCAAATGTATTTCTGTAATCTAATTGATTCAATTTGCAAGTGAGAAACCCTTCCCCTTGGAAATGGAAGAGAAATAATTACTACTCCCTCTTATTCTTTCCTTTGTTGTGTAAATCTCTCCTTTCTAAAATCCATATTTTTTAAACTACACCACAGGGATATCGCCCTCCCTCAAGGAAGCCTTTCTTTTCCATACACTTGAGCCTTCTATACAGAGTAGCCTGACTGGACCAGAGGAATATTCACAATGCTATGCTCTCTCTAGGGACAGAGAGAAGTTATTGTTTCATCAGATATAATAGTGTGACCTGTCAGTTCTACAGTGAGTAATAGGATACAGGGCCATAAAGCTTTAACCTAAGATGGTGTTTATGAGTCAGTTAAGTTTTAAGTGAGTAAATGCACTGTAACTCATCATTTGTATCAATTAGCTCTGTGGTCTCCATTCATTAATGATATATGACATTCCTCAGACACGGATCTGATTGACCGGAATCTGATTGACCGGAATGCTGAAAATGACAGCTGAGGTCAAGCCATTGAGTGCTGACTGGGTCCCAATGGGAATTGATATTCATGTCATTTGAGCCAAGTCTATGGAAAGGCTGAGGGTGTCGTAATTGATCAGAGCTGGGAGATCAGAGGCACTGCATTATAAAGAGTGACTCTGAAGACACACTTTCCCCACTGCTCTAAATACTTTGGCAAGCTGTCAATTCCGTGATTAATCAAATCAAACCACAACCACAGCTCCAATTCGGTGATTGCAGCCACTTTGTGAGGGATTTGATTAATCAATACTGTCTCAGATTTGCGATCTGTTAGGGAGCACTTGATATGTATCTGCCTGGATCCAATAGTGGTACAATGGAATTAAATTGGTCCAAGGTGGTAATTTTCAATGGTGAGTGGATGGTTAGTGTAATGTGGGAGGAGGTTTGCATTGACACAGAGTGGGAGTTAATGGAGCCTAGAGAGGAGACAGTGATCAGTGAGGGCAGGAAGGAGACAGTGGAGAGAAGAGGAACAGCCATTAGAGGTGAACTGTGCGGGAATGCATGGTACTCCACACCCACACCACTCTGCTACAGGATAAACAAGCAACCAGAGAGAGAGAGTGAGAGAGAGAGAGAGAGAGAGGGGGGGGGGGGAGAGAGAGAGAGAGATCATAGCATGCATAGCAGAATATTTCATTTGAAAGTGAAAAAAATGGGGAAAGAAAATGCATTAAGAATTCAAATCAAACACAAAGTAAAGTGAATACCATCAGCCCCGAAGCATCTGCTTCCTTCTGAAACAAAATCAAAGCAGGCCTCCCCAAACTCTGAGAGTTGCTCAGATAATATAATTTGACTATGCAGCTACCGTAGCTACCATAGTTTGTTTTTCATTCAGTGTCAAAGAGGTGACTTGACTGGCAGCAATAAAGACAGTCATTTCTTATCTTTTAGTTAACACTAAAGCAGTCCACATACGGTTGCCCCATCAGTACAATGACACTCAGCTCCTACAGTTTTGGAGATGACAGTTACTTTAGATCGCACGGAAGATGACATAACTGTCGTGGCCAACAACTGCTGACAACGTCTTACTTCTACAACACAAGTGTCATGTTAGTTTCTATCGTACAGTATGTTGTTATCATCCACCAAAAACAGCTCAGTATTATGCTACCTTCCCATGACAACTTCCTAAAAACAACATAGGTGCAATATTCTCTTCTGAGCATGGATACTTGGCAGTGGTGATCACATGACATGAGCGGTTTCTTTTCACTCTACCTGCTGCACACAAGGGATCACTCTGACCACAGACAGTGTATTAGGAGTGAAACCCCATAGCCTTATCAATATTTAATCCTGTCACATATTATGAACCTACTGTAACTGTAAGAACCTGGTTCCCTGTTGTTACTTCTCTGAAAAACGTAACGGCTTTAATAAACTACAGTATATATACAGAAAAAAGGTTCTGGACGGCAAATTTTTTTATTTAAACTACCACAAATGTCCTTCTTGTTATAACTACTTAACCAAGGATATTCAGTTTAATATAGATCAATGTGTTTTTCAGGACCAAGGAGAGCACAACATGTTGGCTCTGCTGGTCAAAGTACTGCAGGAACAGAGGACTGCAGTACTTTGACCACCTTCATTCTGAAAGGCCACAGTATCTACAGACCACACATTATATTTCCTTATTCCAAACTCACCTCTATGCTGAATAAAGGCCATATACAGTAGGTGCAGCCCTCTGTCAAATTAACAATACTGCAGCACAGAAATTACTTTTTCAGACACTTTTAAACCACTCCATGGTAGAAGCATTTCATGTCTCTAAAGTGATGCAATAGCTTGTCACATAGCAACCGTTCAATTAGGAACCAAAAGATACAACAACCGTTTCAGAATTGTTCTTGAATAGATACTTGGGGGGAAAACAGACCTGAAATAGTGTTATTCAAGAGTGTGTGATTATGCCACATTCAACTCACCTGTGAGTTATAGATATGCCACTGGGAGCTCACTGGGAAGCACAAATATAAGTATGTGGTGATAATTCTAATATTTTCATGTAATATTAAGTTACATGTTTTATCTCAGCCCCATTGAATGAACACGTAAACAAATGTATTGTTTGTATTTATTTAAAAATTATTTATTCTGTTTTATGTCATTCTGACTCTCTAAAACCACTCTCATTGAAGGTCAAGGGGTGTATTTGGTCATGCCTTTAAATTCATGTTTATTTCAGCTCTTTGCCAGTTCATTGTCAAGCGATATAATTTACAGTTGAGTCACGCAAGGAATCCAGCTGTTCACGTCTATTAAGGCTTGACTCTGAAAATGATTTCTCAGACAGTGAATTTAAATGTCTGCTGCAGGGCTCCAGGATGTTAAAATTCTGAAAATCAAGAGGAAAGAGAGGAGCACAATAAAACATTTATTTATATGTTGCCTTTTGTGCAAAATTGCAATACAAGGTGGTTAACAATACAATGAAAATACAACAATACAATGAAAATATAACAGTACAGTGAAAATACAACAATACAGTGAAAATAAACAGAAATATGATAGGATAGGAAATACGAGACATGGTAGAATAGAGAGACCAGTGCAGCACAATAGAAGAGGCTAGATTAAAATAAGATGGATTAAGAGAATGCTAAGATAAAAAGGTATGTCTTAAGATTTCTTTTAAAGGTGTTTACAGATTGTGACGCCCTCAGCTCCTCTGGCAGGCTATTCCAGAGGCGAGGACCATAGACATTAAATGCCGCCTCCCCGTAGTTCTTTGTCCTCACCCAGGGAACAACTAAAAGGCCAGTGCCAGAGGACCTGAGTGATCTTGAGGGAGCATATATTAAAATCATGTCTGAAAGTATTCAAGTGCTAGTCCATTGACTGATTTGAACACCAATAAAAGGATCTTATAATCTATCCTAAAACTGACAGGCAACCAATGAAGGGACTTTAGGACAGGTGAGATGTGTGCTCTCCTTCTGGTCTTGATTAGTACACGTGCTGCTGCATTCTGAATGATCTGTAGCTTATTTATAGCTTTCCGAGGTATACCAGAAAGGAAAGCATTGCAGTAATCAAGCCTGCTAGTGATAAATGCATGCATAAGTCTCTCAGTATCTGCCTGGGAGAGAAACGGTTGCATTTTAGCAATATTTCTATTATTTCTGATAAAAGGCGGTTTTGGTGAGATTACTGATGTGAGATTCAAAATTCAAATCAAGGTCTAGAAGCACGCCAAGATTTCTTGCTAGGGGTTTGGCGTTTTGTGGTAGGGATTTTAAGTGCACAGTATCTCTATCTGCATCTTTGCTCCGATAATTAAAACCTCTTATGTTTGGTCAATTGCAAGAAATGATATGACATCCACAAGTTGATATGATCAATGCATTGACCCAGTTTATCAATAGGGCTGATGTCATTGGGTGATAAAGAGATGTACAGTTGTGTATCATCGGCATAGCTATGAAAATTAATCCTGTGTTCTCTGATGATATTTCCCAGTGGCAGCATATAGAGACTGAACATCACAGGTCCCAGAATGGAGCCTTGAGGAACCCCACATGTTACCCCACAAAATAGTCTCTGCCGGACAGATAAGTCCTAAACCAATCTAAAACTGAGCCAGAGAGGCCAACGCACTTCTGTAGTCTGTTAATAAGGATGTCATGATCGACTGTATCAAAAGCAGCGCTTAAGTCTAAAAGTACTAATATTGAGAGTTTCTTGTCATCCATGTTCATTCTCAGATCATTTACAACGTTAACTAACGCTGTCTCAGTGCTGTGTTGAGGATGAAAGCCACGTTGAAACTTCTCAAATATACAGCTGAAATTTAGGTAATCATTTAGCTGTTTGAATACTAATTTCTCAAGAATTTTACTTAAAAAAGAAAGGTTTGAAATTGGCCTGAAATTGTTTAGCACTGAAGGATCCAGGTTACTTTTCTTTAGGAGAGGTTTTACAATAGCAGTTTTCAGTGCCAGAGGGAAAATACCAGTCAGCAAGGAGTGATTTACAATCACTAGTAATTCATCCTCAAGACAATTAAACACAGTCTTAAAAAAAGTGTTGGAGATAGGGTCAAGTGAGCAGGTGGAGGGTTTTAATTGCATTACTTCGTTCCTGAGCATTTCTTTATCAACAGCAGCAAAATCATTCATAGCAGTCTTAAGCAGAGGGAAAGTGTCCAAAGAGAGGGGCTCACGCACATTCAGTATAACATGGTTTAGATCCAACCTGATTTTTGTTATCATGTCTCTGTAAACTCATCACATTTTGATGTTGAGGTGATGAAAGAGTGACTTTTTGGAGCTGGATCTATGAGGCTGTCAATTGTTGAGAAAAGCATTCTGGAATTATTATGATTTTTTAGTTGAAATCAGCTTTGAGAAATGAGCTTGTCTTGCATTTCTAATTGCTTTATTAAAGATAGTGAGGTGTTCTTTAAAAATGTCATAATGGACATGCAGCTTAGTTTTTCTCCATTGACGCTCAGCTTTTCTACATTTTTTCTTTAAGTTAATAATATCCCCAGTTCTCCATGGTGGTTTCTGTTTAGATTTAATCTTCATAAGTGTGTCTGGTGCTATAGTGTCAATGGTAGTCCCTCATCTTATTATTGAAATGGTTGACTAAATCATCACAAGAGGAAGGAAGGATCTGTGGGGGCATGTTATTAGTATGATTTATGACATTTTCAGCAACTTCAGACGTAAGGATAACGTTTCCTAACAACCTGTTCAGTAACAAAGCTAGATAATGATAAGAATGCAGAGAAAAAAATACAGTAGTGGTCTGAGATTGCCAAGTGAATTACAGAGGATACATCAATCCTTAGACCATGAGTGATAATTAGATCCAATGTATGACTGCGGTTGTGAGTTGGTCCATTAACATGTTGAATAAAATCCATAGAGCTCAACAAATTTAGGAACTCAGCGGCTTTAGAGTCGGCTGCATTATCCACATGCAGATTAAAGTCACCTATGACCATAATGTTGTCATAATTGGAACTGACAATAGACAACATTTCGGTGAAATAATCTAAAAAGATAGGACACTGTTTGGGGGGTCAATATATTGTTATAACAAGCATAGGGGGTTGGGATTTTAACAGTATAGCATGATGTTCAAAGGAGCAAAAATCAGCAATAGGGATATTTCTACAGTTTAGGGTGTCAGCAAATATAGAGGCAGTCCTACCGCCTTTTTTACCATGCCTTACCATGTAGAATGCTCAAAACTATAGCATGGAGGTTCTTATTGAGAGGTCCCGCTATTTAACCAGGTTTCTGTTAAAAACATGCAATAAATGTTATGTTCAGATATGAGTTTGTTAATAACAAACGTCTTATTGCTTATAAAATATGCTATTTAGCTGACGCTTTTATCCAAAGCGACTTACATTGCAGTGAGTGCATACATTTCAGTATATATGGTCCCAGCGGGAATTAAACCCACAACCTTAGTGTTGTTAGCGCCATGCTCTATCAACTGAGCCACAGAGGACCATGCTTAGTGATCGAACATTAACAAGTGCCGTATTCATTTTCCCCCATCCAGTCTTTCTTAGTGCAGGACGTGTAACATTTAATGGGATGGAGATCAGGTTACTTGCAGTTACACCACGAGTAGTACAGTTTAACTGACGTTTAGTGGATCTCACATGTAGCCAGTTGCGACTGTTAACTGGGATGAAATTAGACTGAAAACAGACTGACTGGCAGAGTTTAGGGAGTATTTGTTTAGTAGTCATCCCTTGTAGTGACCATGACAGACTGTACCATACAAGGTAACTGATTTAATTGAATTTCTTCTATTGGCATGGGTGGTGTGATTACCTTGTGGGGGTAGACGGTGATTAGGTGGTCTGGGAGTGCACAGCTCGTCATGGTCTTCCCTTGTCCAGACGAGCTTCGGCATTTCCCGTCAGCTCTGGGCATGTAGAATGGAAATGACAAAGGCCTCCATAGTAGAGACAACAACCTTCACAACCTTCTCAACCTTGGAGATCTTGATTGCCATAGTTATCAGAGACTCGAGGTCCTCTCCGTGGGGGAGCGAGGGTCCACCGACTGTGGTGTAGGCGATCTTTGCCCGGTCGGTGTGGAACGAGAAGGGTTGCAGCTCGAACGCCAGGGAAGGGAATGGGTGAGGAACCCATTGCACTTTCCCGGGCGGCCGTCATACCACTCGGGGGCTGGGATCTTGGGTTAACAGGTCTTGCATTTTGCTGTAAAACAATAGTGAACAGGGATAATACATTTAACAGCAAGTCATGAGACAAACACCAAACAAGTTTCCCAATGTGCTGACAGCTGAGGGCCAAGTGGAGGTGAGTGATGCACAAACAAAATCAAATCTAAGTTGATTTCCTACCTCTTATTGGGCCATCATTGAGCCTTTACATGTCTCTCACTCTCACACGCAAGACAATGAGATGGGTAAAGTTACAAAAACAAAATCTCCACTCATTTGAAAATCTATGCTAATCATCATACACAAACCCCACTGCTCTCTCACTGTCACAATTACTTCATATGCCCTCAAGTAGCTCCGTCCCCTCAACACATAAACCATGTCTCACACCACTCATTGCATCTTGATATTGTTTAGTGGGTTGTGAGACTCACCCCAGTGAATTCATAGCATTAGTATGCACCACACATTTCCTCAGAGCAGATACAAATACATGACAGTGTGCATAGGTTCAAAGTGATTTTGAGAGGCTGACAGATAGAACAACATGCTGTGAGCCGACCGACAATGTCACTTTTTTCATCAACTTGCTACAAAGGCATTCTGATGCAAGCTTTCAAACTTTGGTAAAGTTATCTCAAGTGTCTATAGTCTATTTCAAATTAAAAGGAGAGTGGATACTTTGTAAAGTCCTATGTACAGGTCCAATGTTAGAAAAGTTAAACTGCACTGCAGTACAGTCAAAACAATTGGAGCAGTACTGTAGGTTGGAGGTAAGGATAGAGTTAGGGCTGGAACTAGGGTTAGGGTTTGTGCTTGGGTTAAGGCTGGAGTTAGGGTTAGGTAATGGTAATCTCGGCCTTTGTTTACCCAATACAAAGATCAGAAAAAGCTCCATAGCCATATAGCGAGACAGCTATATGTAACCAATGGGATTCCAAAAGACCACGCCCTCACTTTGGGGAAAGCTGTAGTGTCCTGCCATTGACACCCAGCAAAAATATTTATCCACACATTCTCTTAAACCTGACACTAATGTTGTTGTCATGATCCTGCTAATGTTGTTTTGGATGTTGCTAGGAACATCTTTGAATGAAATCATTGTACACCATCGGCAAACTTGCTGCCACGGATACAGAAAATATGAACTAACATGCTAACAGCCATTGCAATAGACTGCTAGCATTGCTAGCCAGCTAGCATCCACTGGTCGATGTTGAAGTAACTTTTAAGTGTGGTGCAGTTGATTGGTGAAGATCACATGCAAATATACAGTTTCAAGCACAACATTCATATGAGAATGAAAACCCTGTTACAATACAAAAAAGTGTTTTAGAAACATGTGTCACTAATGCTAATGCTTCAGGCTACTTTGAACAGGTTGCCATGGTAGTACCCCAATGTTTTCCCCAAAGTTGACTCAAGTTCCAGGATTTTTGTCAAAGTACCCGAAACAAAGCGTCAAGCCATCTCACCCTGTTTTCCCCACAGCACCCCACCCCAGTGCTTGCATGCCACACATTTCTGATTCAGAGCTACGCTTTGCAGTCGTGTGATTCGTGAAGATCAAATTATGACAAATACTTTACCCACCATGTATGGACTTAAACCATCTGATATGGAAAGAAAACTGACTTGGATTTAATTGAGTAAGTATTGTGAAATGGCTAATGTATGAATTTCATGCTATTAGCATTAACGGATTGAATGTCAAACATGCATGAATCTGGATTCACATCAGCAGCCAGTACTCCAGTCCTGATGAGGCCCATGATACCAACTGTCTCATTCAATGATGCAGGTTGTTCCTTAATGTCATGGTGAAAATCGGTCTTGGCAGCGAAGAACATGGTTGGCTAGGTAGCGTCTGCACTGTAGTCCCTGCCAAGGCCGAGATAGAAATCCAGATGAAAGATACAATTTGCCAGGAGAAAAACAACCTACGTCAGTGGTTAAAGAATGTAAGAAAACAAATAGGTGGAGATTACAGGGGAGGCTGGTGGAGGTATAAATCAGAGGACGTTTCATTGTAATTCATGGCATGGAATTAGGAATGGAATTAGGAATGGAATCAAACACGTGCCCTTTTCATGCATTACAATGAGCTCATCCTCTGATTTCTACCTGCACCAGCCTCAGTCCTTGGTTTGCATGTGTCATGGCTGTCAACAAAGCAGGCTCCAGCCAAACAGGATCGTTCAATTGGGGAAATCATTTCACTGGGACCTGCTGAGAGAGCAGTGTGGGGCTGTGAGGGAACATGGGACCAGAAGGCATCAACATCCTTTCGGGAACAGAGAGGACATTAAGAGCAATTGATTCAAGTTACTCATTCTCATTTGAAATGTTCTTAATGCTATTTTTACCCTTCAAAAGAAATCATTGTGACTATCCTTCATTTCCTGGAAACTTGGATGCTGTAAGAGGCTATGACAGTGAGAGATTGTAACATCTCGTTCGGTTTCTTAGTTTATGTTTGTCTTTGTTTCATGGGATTAATTGTTTGTTTCCTGTTTATTTTGTGTTCCTCACCTTGCCTCTCGTTTCAGACACTTCACCACCTGCCCTTGTGTGTTTCCCGCCTGTGTGATTGTCGACCCTGCCCTGATTAGCTTCACCTGTTCCTCATCATCCTTCCCTGTGTATTTAGTTTGTGTGTTCCCCTGTCTCTGTGCCAGTTCGTCTTTGTACCTTGTGTCAAGTGTTTCAGCGATTTTTCCTAGTGATAAGTATTCCTTTTTTTTTTTTTTTTTAAATCTCCGAGTGTGTTTTTGACTTTGCCTTTTTGCCTACCCCTTTTTGGATTATCTGCCTGCCTTTTTGAACTGCCTGCCTGTGTACCAAACCCTGCTTTGCCTACTTCCTTCTTGGATTATTCTGCCTTCCCATTAACTGCCTACCTGTATACCGAAGCTTTCTGAAAGTAAAGACTATTCTATTGGATTTATGTTTTTGTCTCCGAATCATGCGTTTGAGTCCTTTGCCTGAGTACTCCAGTCATTACAAGGTTGTCTTCTTTATTATTTGTCACTTAGTTAGCAGACACAATAACTATCCAGCTAGGAAAACAAGCCAAGACCGTATTCTCATTTTTAAATCAATAATTGGTTGTGCCGAAATATAACATTTCCCTTAATTCTGCCCTTAACTCAATACAAGTTGATATGCTAAGTGAATGTGTCTCAAGCAAAGCCATTTCCACTGTTGAAAGATCAATGCCTTATGAAAAATAGATCATAACTTGCATTTAATCACCTTGATGGTTCTAAAAATAATTTCTTTCATGTCCAGAAGGCCTCATATGACATTTATGTTCAAAGAGAAAATTCTGAGATCCAGTTCCATCATAACATTACACTGTAACAATCAAACACTAGAGGATAATTAGTCTTCAAACATATGCACCCAACCACGCACGCACGCACGCACGCACGCACGCACGCACACATGCGCGCATACACAGAGGAACCAAGCTTTGAACCGGTGTGTTTGGTCTCCCTCTCTTCCCCTTCCCTCCTCCTCCTCCTCCTCCTCCAGTCTTCTTCAGCTGGCAGAGGCATGCTCTGGATCAGTGCCCAGACCAGATGGCTGTGGAGAGGTAGAGATCTGGGAGAATCCCCCCTCTCATCCCACAGCTCTGGTGCTGCGCTGTCAGGTCCTCTCAGGCCTCTCTCGCTCCTCTGATGCCTGCCATGCTACCCCCTTCACCAGCCTGTACTCTGGAGGAATGTATCATTTAGATCCAGAGAAGGGACACCATTCTCTGACACTACACTTTACTAACTCACTAGTGCCACACAACCTGATCTTATCTGTGTCTGCTTAAAGATACCACTCAGTACATCACTTTTGTCACTAATTCTTTACTAATCATTTTGGCTTGAAGGTTGACTGTATGGTTCATGATTTAATGTTAATTGATTTCTTATCTCATTAGACCACACAGTCCTCGATTTAAGGCTAACGTTAAAAAGAAATCATCAGGCAATTTCTTGACAATATTCAAGTCTATTTATGAGACCCACCTATCTCAAGAGCCCCCCATAGGTCAAAAGTTCACTTTATTTTTTTGTAATCACTTTACTGTACTGTAAGTATAGGTACATTAATGGATAGTTCTAGTAGTTATAGACAGTTAGGTGGAAACAAACACATTAAGGATAGACTTCTTGCATTCTTATTCTGAAGTGCTATGCCATTTTCTAGTTGCTTATTCTTTCCAAGATAGTGAAATGGTGTTGTCTCTTACACAATGGTAATCTGACACATTCAGCATGGGTCACGGAGCAGGAGGTCTGGGAGGGCTCACATATTACTCTGTAACCATTTCATAAATTCAGCATGAGTAGAAATATTTATCTCCTAAAATTTGGGGCCAAGCGAACAGAAATTCAATAACCTGAGTTCTCCATCACAAAATTGAATTGGCCTCTAGTACCCTGAAGGGCTTTTTCTCCCACTCTCACACACCTGAAAATTGAACCCTTCAATGATGCCTGAAATGTCCCTTTACCCCTTGAGGAGGTGATTCGTTTACAGTCTGTTAAAAGGCAATACCTCTGCTGCTAAGATGACCGACGACTTATACAGTGGATGTTATGGTGTCCATTTTGAGAATGATTTGAACAATTGTCTCTTCTTCATTAACTCTATCTAAAAGATCCAGCCACCACCACTACACTTTTAACTCTGAAATTGAATACATCCATCTACACTTATCTCTGAAATGTAATTGATACAATCATTAACATAGAGTAGATCACCCACTGTTTTCTTGCAATGACCAACAATGCTACAGTATGTTGGAATGACTGCTCTTATTTTCATGATTATTCAAAGCAATGGGCAAGGAGGTTGCAAGACCACGTATACTAAGAGTTATTCTGGAATCAGGGGTAGATGTTAAAGAAGACTATACTGGTTTGGCAAATATAACTAGGTAATGTAATATTGATGAAATAATATGTGTACATGCAGCTACCTACAACTTAGCCTGGTTCTCTTTATGACAGCCATTTTGCATTTTCCCTCATTTTAAACACAGATACATTCAATGTAGGCATGTACTCGTGAGAGTTATTTCTGGATGTTAAAATAACATTGAACCATTAATCTATCCATTTATGAGGCTATAATGACAGAAAATATGATGTGGAGCTGGGGACTGAGATAAAGAGATAAAACACTGAATGAGAGTAGCATAATAAAGCTCTGAAATGTGTTTGACAATGTGCTCAGCAGCTAACTAATGTTATCTTTGGGGCACTTACACATTGGATGATTTCAATTTGAGGAGCAAACAAATTTGAGAACATCTAACTGACAACAGGCAGTTTTTTTTTCTAATTAAATTATTTTTATATTCAAAGGAATGTTGGCCTACCAGGTATCTGGAGCTACATTTCTGCTCTTATGTGATCCTGACTGACTGGTTTAGTGATCTATTCAGCCTTAATCTTAATTCGCTGTATCTGTTTCATATTGATACTTTAAATAATTATGTATGGTGGATATGGTATGTCTCTCATAGTATCAACACAAACTCAGCATTTCACACCTGAATAATCATGTCACACAAATCTTGAGATACAGCAGGTTCTTTACAAACAACAATTTCCATCAGAACATTATTTTTAGCCTCACAAAATACAGGTACAAAACACACAACAACAAAAAAACGACCACAGTTCTGCAGTAAGGAACAATCTGGGCTTTAACTAAGTCGCCCGGTGGCCATCTTGGTTCATTATGTACTGATGCTGATATTCTTCCACACTGGGAGCATCTGCTTCATGTCCAGCTGCTATCTGAGAACCTTTAATGAGTCCCTTGGGTGCTGGCATTTCTGTGGGCGTGCACTGTACTGTAGCTCGCACGCACAGCCCTCTTCCCCAGGGAGGAACTGGTAACACTAGCAGAGCGTGACTGTCTACTGGAACATCACCACTCTCATCCCTACCTGTCAAAAGAGCACAGAGAACGCACCCGGGAATCGCTCAGGTAGCATTGGGCCACAAAACGATAAAGATGCCAATCAAGCCCACATGCAGAATGGCTCCACGCTCCAATGCATCAGGGACAAAGAATCGTTAGATGGCATTTATCGCTGTCGGGCATGATTTGATCGCTTCCTTTTGATTACACTCACTCGTGCCTCTAGCAAGTCACGCAAACAGCCGCCCACAATGAGGCACACACATAGTGACCCGCATACACACACACACACACACACACACGCACGCACGCACGCACGCATGCATGCACGCACAAAACCCATAATGAACAAATCGGGAGACAAAGTAAGCCATAAACAACTAAATAGAGGTTCCTCTGAGCAGTGTTTATATTTTAATGCGTTAATCCAGTTCTTCTGTCTTTAGTATATGGTTGAGATGGCTCCTCTCTGTATACTGTGAGTTAACCATGGTGAACTGGCTCTTCTGTCTGTCAGTGTACTTTAGTATGTTGGTGAACTACAGTAGTTCCCTTCTCATATGCTATGAGTGTACAACGCTGGTGAGCTAGTTTCCTTGAGTGTGTTATATTGGTGAACTAGTTCCCTTCTCTGTGCTGTGAGTGTGTTATGTTGGTGAATTTCTCTGTGCTGTGAGTGTGCTATGTTCGGGGAGGTTGTCCCTGCAGGGCCGGAACCTCTAGTGTCAGCAGGCAGGCATGTGTTCGCTGGGCCCATCTGTTATTTACACAGCCTGTGGAGAGTTGTGACGCCGTCAGTCTCCCGTGGCCACACTTGCGCCAGTCACTACCGTAGTACACTCAATGCCTCAGCAACAAATTAAAAATAAACCCCACGTACACACCACCTTAATTTGTGTTGCCATGCCACGGACACAGCCTCTGTCCTTGTGTGTCCTGAGCTTGTGGACAACAGAGGGGAGTTACAAGTGTTTGTTCAAAGTTAAAGCACCAAATAAATTATAACATCAATACGACAACTGCCTCTCATTACTGCTCCTAACAATTCAGCAGCTGCAACTACTGATAGTTACATCTCACAGTGGATGTCATGTTCAAATAAAATCTAATAAAATCTAATTGTATTCATGTACATCGCATACAGCTGAATGGCTGGTATCTTGCAGCCCCTGATGTACTGGGCTGTTTTCACCACCCCCTGAAGAGCCTTACGGTCGAGGGCGGTGCAGCTTCTGTACAAGGCAGTGATACAGCCGGTCAGGATACTCTCTGTGGTGCATCTGTAGAAGTTTGTAAGGACCTGGGGGTCCATACCATATTTCATCAGCCGCCGAAGGAAAAACAGGGGTTGGTCACAGAGTGGGAGTGGTGTGACCATGTTAAGTCCTCGGTGATTGACACAAAGGAACTTGCAGCTGTTGACTCTCTCTACTGCAGCCCCTCTGATGTGGATGGGGGCGTTACCCGCCCCCCATCTCCATTAGACACAAGAGATATCTGTTATTGTTTACTGTGACTTTTCTTGTTTAGAAAGCTATTTGTGGTACAGAGTGATTAATCACATCAACAACACATACTGTACATGAAAGTCCCTGTTTCAATGTTCATTGGACATACTGTAATTGTGTTTTGTATCCTGTTCTACTTCTACTTTATTTCCATGATTTTTCATAGAGCTTTCTGAAGAATTATTGTAAACAACAGGTTAAATTGACAAGCTTCATTGTGCAAGGGTTTAATGATGATATCTGAAAAGAAAGGATCAATTTAAAAGGCGGCTTCATAGTGTTTTATAGTACTGTATGTAGAAATATTATGGACATATCAAGGGCTACAAACAAGCATGTAGAAATACCATATCCAATTACTGTATATAACTCCTTAGTAACTATATAACTTAATAATAACTCCTAACTTCAAGACAATCACATTGGTTGAGACTCTTCCAATTGAATTCCATTCAAACATCACAGAAGGCTTAGAATACCCTTACCATATTGAAATTAGGTGCAGCAATGACCATCCTGCAGACATTCAATTATACAAACAAAAGGATCTTTACTTCAACAAGTGCAGACAAAACAGGATACAAACACAGACTCAAGCTCGAAAACAACAGGGGAGAACACAGTCTCCAAAAACAGTACTTGTATATTCCTATATTGGAAGCTTGTATAATAGCTTCCAATAAAAAACGGTGAACCAACGGTGAAGACTAAGCAGGGAGTGAAGGGAAGTGAGGGTACATAAAGCATCAGTGACAATTAAACACAGGTGCAGGTGATAAGTTCTTGATGAGGTGGCACAGTGGATGGCCGATGGCAGATACCTAGGGACCGCACTGGGGAGTGCGACCCCCATCCGTAACAGTGCCCCCCCCCGACAAACGGCACTTGCCGTTTCACTGTGGTGGAGGTGACTGAAGGCAGTGATGAGACCCGGGTCCAAGATGTTGTGCCGAGGCACCCAGGTCCTAACCCTCCCAGTCTACAAGAAACTGGAGCCCCCGACTGACCCGGTGGCAGGCCAGGATCCGGCGGATGGTGTAGGTTAGTTGACCCCCGACGAGGTGCGGCGGGGGAAGGGGTGTGTGTGTGGTTGGGGGGGCAAAGGGCTGGAAGGGACAGGCTTCAGGAGGGACAGGAGGGACTTGCATGGACGGGGGAAGCTGCAGGCGGTACACCATCGGGTTGACCTGGCGTATGATTTTGAAGGGGCCAACAAAGTGTGGGGACAGTTTCCAGGACTCCACTCAGAGGGGGAGATCCCATGTGGAGGTCTAGGCAATTTAAGATATCTAAAAGAAGTGTAGCAGCTGATATTGGGCTATATCCAGGTCTATAGACATTAGATTAGTGCACATTTAAAATAGAATTTAAAAACAATTCACAACCGCTGTACATCAGTTTGGCTAGTTTTTGACTGCTGCACAGCTGTGACACAATTTAAAATGCCCATGGGGTAAGTACAATTTCAGTCACAAGTTTTCTCTGTTGTTTCAATAATTTCTAAACACCTGAAATATTATCGTTCAGTAAGAACTGCTCACACAGCATAATATACATTTACACAGCTGTAGTTCTGAAGTTTAAATGTGTTTTCAATTGTTGGAATTCATCTGGTGTCTTCATTGACATACAGTATACTGTATTTAATGAGTGGTTACACAGGTTTTTTATCAGGTCTTAGGTACCTTTAGACAAGGTACCTTTAGACAATAGTTTCAATAGCAGTAAAGACCTGTCCCAGAACTTGTGCTCTCCAGACATCCAGCCTATTCATGGGAGAAAAATAGTCAGACCTTTTATGCGTTCAGACTACCAAAGGTCATCCACTGATGTGAAGTCCTGGACTATGACACTGCTGGAGATGAAAAGACAATGACCTCTGCCCTGTCCACAAATAACCCTTTCTTTCCAGCGGCCGATGGAATGAGTCACAACAAACACAAAAAAATCTTTACTTATACAAGATCTTTTTTCATTATTCTCAGACTTTTAGTCAAATGGACATCCCATCCATGTATGGGAAAAATACAGCAGTGCACCTGAATGGAATTCACTGTGCTGCAAAGCTAAAACTCTTTACAGGACACCTCGACTTCACATTGAGAAGGCTTCACACACAAATTAATTCACGTCGTCAACTTTACAACTCCTCTCCTGTCACTTGTCTGATGCCTTGCCTTTATCATCCTCTGTCACTTCAACGCTGAGAGGATGTTCATTTGTTCCAGAAGGACAACAGGCAATCTACAATACATGTAGTAAATGCAGCAGGAAATCAGACCTGATTCTATGGTGGTAGAAATTAATTATCCTGATGCACTCCGGGGGCCTTTGATAAGGATAATTCTCTGCCAGCTCAAAACAGAGGACGTTTGCCACAGATATCTATAACACCCCCAGCCTCGTCTACTGTGTTTATTTTGTTACCTTGTTTCTCTCCCTCTGCCGTAGTGTGCCTGTGAGTGCTGAGGGTGTGTGGTTAGTGAGTACACACTGCCCTGGGGGAACAGGTCTAGCTACCCTCCACTCTCTCCGCTGCGCCAGTGCGCTGAACCAGTGCCTGGTTCTTGTTATTCTCAGCGTATTCTCGCAGCGGTTCGCAGCAACACAGGTTCCCTCCCCCCCCACCCACACACACACACACACACACACACACACACACACACACACACACACACACACACACACACACACACACACACACACCTGTACACACAAGCATATTGGGCTAATATCCTATTAGAAAACCAGACAATGTGTGTAAAAACATCTGCAATATCTTTGTAATAATATCAAAGTAGAAGCAGCTACAAGCATGAAGTTTCAAGCATTAATCATCAGAGAGTTCAGTAATCCATCACAAATGCAGCAATCCATCTATGTCACTATATCAGTCTTTGTAAGCACTGAACCTTTAACACCTGCTAGATTGGCTCAAGACAAGTCAACATGGTAGCCTGTAAACGCCATATAAAAAAGCAACAGCATTGACTGAAACAATTCCTAAATAGGCCAACATTCATTCAGGCAAAGGAATTCTGGATGGCCTCACTAAACCAACAAGGCTTTTCCCTGCCATGTGTGCTTTGGCCAGCATGTGTGCTTTGGGCCTGTAGTTAACCAGAATGTGATTAATGAAGGTGTGCACAGAAGCGGATGAAGTGGTAAATGTCAGAGTGATTGAGGGTTGTGGTCATAAAGGTGAAAGCTGTAGTGGGGGAGACTTGGGTGGGAATCTATGAGTTCTTATATGCATCATTAATATGCAGGGGAAACATAGGAAGAATTACGATTTTCATAATTATCAAGGTGTGTGTGTGTTGTACAGTAGTGTAGCTATCCATGATCCCATCAATGTTCACATGCTTTGTGGAAAGGTCAAATAACTATAAACAGGTCCCAAGGTCCCGAGGTCCCAAGTGTAATCACTAACCAATAGTGTCAATGAACACCCTACACTGCCTGTTTTGTAAGAGCTAATGACTTGACTTTTAGCAGTATTTTCTTTTTGGATGAAATATAGGAATACATTTTCCTTGTTTTTTTCAGACTGATACTATCAAAATGCTACTTGCAGTTTTCACAAGTAATGTACAATGTTGACATTTGGGATACTGTAAAAGTACTGAAGGAATCTAGAATCCAGAGATCTAAGAGATTCTAAGTTTCATCTTAAAAGTTAAATGTTTTTTTCTGCACTTCAGAACATACAACAAAATCTGTTCTTCTGAGAAAACGAGATCACATAGCAACCTCTGCAGAATATTGCAGAATATTGTTGGGGGATTAAATTAAACGGCTCCCAAATGACAACAAGGACTCCAACTGAACAATAAATTGGGTCAAATATTTGCCTGGCAGGATTTTGTGGAAATCTATGAGACTATAGCACTGACAAGACAATATAAATATAACACCCTCCCTATGAAAGAGAAATCCCCTTTCATCTCATTTCTTTGGGCAGAGGCAAAATCTTTCTTTAATTGAATGATTTAGCTACCTCTATAAATGATGTATGTTGCAATAAAGAATGCTGTATGGTATGTGTAGCTCTTCTTTTATTCTATTTTCATGTACAATATTACTGTCTGTGGACATGAAACGAAAACTGAATGTACATTTCATTTAAATATTTTTGCAGTCATTTCCTTTTGATATCCTATACATCCTATTTATAAACATTGAATTCAAATGTTGAGAAACAGTTTAGCGAAGTTGGAGTGAATCATTGACCTTGACAATTACAATTGATGTTGATCCATGTAGGAAATTCAATTAGATGTCCATGATAACCTCTACTTATACTGTAGAGGGATTGTATCAGATACATCCTCTGCTAAGACCACCCTTGAATTCGCCTTGTATAATTAATAGAAAGTAAGTCTTAAAAGCAAATGCTAAATACTGGTGCTTTACTGTATATTCTGGTTGCATTTATTTGTAACATTAATTAGGAAAACATTGATCAGTGTCTCTCCCCCTCATTAAAAGGTTAAGGCTGGAAATCTCATTTGTTAATTGTAGCACTTACAGAGACTTATTTTTTCAGTTGTCAAGTTTCAGTGGTAAAGTTTCTTAAAACAACAACAATATGCATATTGTTTATTATAAATGGTAGAGGAACTTCTATAAAGCACTTTACTTTATTTCATTCAACATTTAGTTATCCAGGTTAGGCTCATTGAGATCAAATCTCTTTAATAAGAGACCTGGTAGCTTTTCCTTTCCCTGTGGATGATCAGCCATGAGGACTGACAATGGGACTGATTGGCTTTATCCCTGGAAGCAAGAACCATGTCACCAGTGTAGGGCGGTAGGGTTGTCGTCGCCAGACTTATCACAATCTCCCAAAGGATTCACACCAACCATCCATTTCATGTGTGCTCAGGGACCATGCACCAGGTCCTGCTCTAAGTGGCTATATGTTCCCTATCAAAGGCTAGAGGAGATTGGCATGAAAAAATTCATTTACAGCCATTCCTAGTGTGATGCAAAATAATCAGAGCATTCTTTTCAGGTTTGCATGTTAAAATATGGTAGATTGACAGTAGAGGAACATTATTATCCAATTGTTTTCCTGGTAATGTTTGACTGTAACAAAGTAATGCATTCGTCCAGCTGAATATACTGGTGTTGCTGTGTGCAAATGATTAATTTCTTTCTAAGCTGTATGCTACATATGGATAAACAACACATTTCCACAACTAGGTTAGCCTCTAATGTCTATTACATATTCAGGCCTTTGCCTTCCCCGAATCCCCGTACAGTTACACAGCTGAAATAGTGTGCGAACACAAACAAATAAATACATAAATAAAAACAGGAAGAGGAACATAATGTCACAGCATTTGAGTTAATTGCAATCGTCTCTCTTAGCTGATATTAATTATGGATCTGGCAGACAAAAAGAACAAAGAGGATCACAAGTCAATATTTAATCAGTAGCTCTGGATTTTCCTGTGTAAGAAAACAAATGTCCTCATCATTATTTCACTTTGTAGGTCTCTCTGATCGAGTGCTGCTCCATCACACTCAGATGCTCAATTCTCAACACATGGGGCAATGTGTCTTTTCAAGGGACTGATGAGCTCTTAATCAATTATTTGGGTTTTCTCTTTATTTCGGTAACTTCCAGAGTCATCTCAGTCCCAAGTGTCTCTCCAATACATAGAGGTGCATTGCATAGTAAGACCCAGTTGCTGTTCAAATGTTGTGAATTGTGGATAAATTACTGAAATATGCAGATCAATATCAACTAAAACACAATAAAACAACAGCAGGAGTCCTTGAGAAAATTGATCACTCTATATTTTCTCATTTTTTAAAATCAAAATAGAAAATCTCTGATAGGAGAGATGTCTGAGGCTCACTGTCTGTGACTGGACCCACGTGAAGAGAGCACAGTGGAGGACAGGTTCAGTGATAGGTGAGGAAGGGGAGCATGGAGGGCTGGTGGGGGGTGGTTGGAGGAGGGCCATCGGAAACCTGTCATGCTGGCTGAAGCCACGTATTTTGGAGACAGGAGTGATGATGTGCTTATGACGTGTGGGAAACAAACCTTTTGACCACCACAGTTTCTTATTATTTACACGTGGCTGACTTTGTGAATGGTGATCAATGCCCCCCTTTCTCAGCCCGGAGCACTTATTTACAGTTGAGTTCTGAGGATATCGTGCCCCGCCTGCTGATGTAAATTCCATGCATTGCAATTTATAGGCCATCGATACCGGTCTCTGATGTGTTATTGTGATACATGGATGCAACAGAAATGCGTTCCTTTAGTTTTGTGGTTTAGGCCCGGGTGCACCAACAGCATGTCTCTAGGATGCGTATCGCTTTAGACTTATGGTGAAACATTGTTCTTATTTATTTAGTATTTTTCTTTGAACTATTAAATTGGTTATTTTGTATTGATACGCTATTCTCATTCTTCCTATTTGCCTCAAGGTCATTTTGTGCGATAGCGTTTCTGCTAAAACAGCACCAGGTTTTCACATAGAATCCACTTTAATGTTAAAGAGATTAAATTTCGGGAGGCATGAAATATCAAACATGCTAACTTAGGGTGCATTGACTTGCATTGGGTTTTGCTTAAAAATGCTAACAATTACTGCTAGGCATCTGTTACAATGCTCCAATAAACAGAACCAAAGTGTTGATTGAAGTTTGTTCTTGTCCATAGACTCGTTTCCAAAACCAAATATGTGATTTTGTAATTCGGGTGAACTATTGCTTAATGTTCATGTGTAGATTTCACAACACGTAGAATCGAATCATTGAAATCAGATATTGAACCATGCGTAAACCCCCCATGATTTCTTGTAACTCATGCATGGTTATAGCATATTGGGAGTTTTACTGTAATCTAGGATCAGGTATGAGTGTCTGTCACGCAGGGATGAGCAAATCATTATCAATCATTATTAACCCTCTAGACCCCATAGCGGCCGTAGACGGCCGTTCTATATTTTACTAGGTGGCCCGCGGACAGCCGTCACTTTCACTCATAGAATAAAGTAATTTAAGCATACGATACTTAAACCATGGAAGGTAAAATCACTTCAACAAAAACATATGACTCTCTATTTTAACATTTGAGTGGAAAAAACATAGCTTGTCATAGAATTTTTTTTTGTAGTACTGCACCAAAGTTCAAATGTGCTCAGATTCAAGTATTTATTTTAGCCATCTATATTGCAAGTTCTATGCCTCAGAAAATGTTTATACTCAAATGTGTCACTACTCAAAGGCAACTAGCTACTGGCGCTAGGTATCTGGCTGCAGAAATAACCATGCAAAATTGACTAAAAGATAAACTGTAAGTTAGCAAACAAAAGCAAAATGCAGGTGAAAACCATGACAAGGTTACTGTTGATTGATTTGTGTCCAGTAATTGTTCATATTAGAGCCAACAATCCATTGTGGTGTGTAAACCAGAGATGTGAGTGTAGGCAGGTACTGTAGCTGGCTAGCTAGCTAATGTTTTCATCTGTAGATGATACTTTTCTCCAAATAAGTTTTATATTAACTGGCAAATCGATTGATATCAATAATGACTAGACTGCAAGATTTATTTATTGTTTTCTTTTAGTAGTGAGTTGTATTGCTGTCCCATTGATAGCCATACCATCTGATAGTGTGGTTAGGACTTATGACAAATTGTGAAGGAATATAGCCTTTTGTCTTTAAAAATAAATGAATTTGTAACTGACATTTATCCTTAGATTTTGAGTTATTCACCATTTCAGAGAAATATAATCATTGAAGGCATGTTCTAGAATTATAATGGGGGCAAGAGGTTTAATCATATTATATCTTTTGGAGTCAGATATAACGTAATGTTAGCTTGTTTCTGTAGGTCCATCTAAAGTTTATGAGGGAGTAAATGTACAGTTCTTTATCCCTATCGCATCTAGTAATAACCTAATAACCCTCCTCTGTGTCTGCTTCTCGGACACCAGGAAGGCCTGTGTTTACTCTCCTTCCTTCACCTTAAACGGGCTGGCTGAGGAAGACCAACTTGCTTAGGGAGATGTTAGGGCTTTATGAGTTCACTAGTTCTAAATGGTTCAAATTGGGTAATTTGACGTCTTGTTTCACATATGAACACATTTCATTTAATGAAAGTGAAATTCATGACATAAATCTATCCTACATTTCTCTTGTCAAACCCACACTTTTACCAGTGCACCGATGGGCTTGTCTAAACTCTTGGAGGCCCATCAAGTTTTTTTTATGTTGTCATGGAAACAGGTTTCCATGGAGACCAGTCAAGGCTGCTGCACTGAATGCAGGTGTTATCCCTCAGTTGGTTGTCCACATCACCCAGGTCATAGGTAAGTAGGTGTGACTCTAAGCTCAGAAAATCATATTATGGCCGGGTACAGATTGATGGACTGTCTTGCAATAGTCTGACAGTAATAAGTAATACGTGTGCATGTTTGTGTTTGCGTGTGTGTGTGTGTGTGTGTGTTTGCAGTTGTGTTTGTGTGTGTGGTGTTACTTTCTCTTGCAAAAACAATCAATTACACCAATGACCTGACACACTTTTGCCAGCATGTTATGGAGGACATAACCCAATTATTTAACTGAAATGTCTCTGTTTTGACAATTAAGAGTGAGCTAAAGAAAATAACACACTTTAGCGGATGGTTCCGCCTTCAGAAGAAAAGTGTTGTTATTGACTTTTTAAACTTCAAAATAAATGAGAGCATTGAATGGAAGGCTCACGTTTACTTCAATTAAAGACAGAGAGAGGAACAAGTATCTTCCATCAGCGGTGCACTCTAGGATCATATCATGGTCTACAGTACATGCAACAATCAATTTCTTTCAAGTGTGAGATTTATTGATTGACTCAGTCATGTTGCAGAGTTTCAACGAATGAGAACTGTTTGATATCCATGCCAGACACATTAAAGCATATGCACTGTATAAATGCTACACTGGTTGGATATCCAAAACAATGTATCTGGTTTTGCCCAACAGAGCACACGCTTTCTGTCTTGTTGGTCTTGCTTCAGTGTCTCAGTTAAGCCGGGGCCCAGACAGATAATGATGTAGAGGAGCAGTTGTTATCAGCCTGTCCAGAGCCCTGTGCTGGTGGAACAGGATGAACTTGTTGTCCTGGCAAAGCTCATGAATCCATCATTAAAATGAATATCATGAGATGACCAATATGGTCAGAAGGTTTGTTACCACAGATTTGTGTCGGTCATTTGGGTGTAAGACTTGATGATAAATTATGTGATAACAACTATTCTGATGGGGGGATTGATAACATTGTTCAAGGATGCAATAGAATTATATGGTATTACACTGGGCTGAATCATTATTTCCCACATTATTGAATTATTGTCTTGACAACTAGTATGGCTGAAGAACCAACCTCTACTCACTGGCATTCCTGACCTTCAGAAATAATTACCTACAATTGGAAAAAAGAATGCTAGGAAATGCTGAGGGGGGCATATCCATGGCATTCCAGCAGTCTTCCAGGCCTAGTTGTTTATGGAAGTAATTATATCAGTCGACCTTTCTGTCTGTAGATACCTGTAAGGTGACTGCAGGCTGATGAGAAGCTGACATGAGTCAGAGGATAGTCTCAGGCTGTAATGAGATACAGAGCAAAGGTTGGCACTGGATGTCCAGGGATCTCTGACAGGTCTTATCATATCAAGTTCATATCAATGTGTATATTAAGCTCTGTCAACATCATGCACTTGGAGACAAGAAATACTGTAAACAACATACTGAGAGAAAATTGTAAGAAAGAAGTGGAATGACACTCAGGCTGAAAACCTCTTTGGTGTGGCTCTCATTCTGGTTCAAATTTGATGTTGCCACTCTTGATGGCAGGTGTGCTTGTCAAAACATATTACGTGGCACTTTGGCAAATAAACCAAAGTGTAATTAACATGCATTTATTACTGTAGGTTATTGTCATTTTAGCAAGTATTTCCAGGTCGCTACATCACAGCCTGTAGCTAACCTGGCTGAAAAATGAAAGGGTGACAGGATTGTCTTTCAAAACATCTAATGTTCCTCCTCACTCTGCTTCCATCTGCATTAGAATGAGATACCGTACAGCAGAGACCAACAACCATAATGCAGATGCACTTGAGTAATGTATGTAATATATGAGCAATCATCTTTCAAGTCCCTCTTGTTTATTGTACAGGCCACTTTTGAGCTTACATGTAGGCATTTATGGAGCTTATTATGTTTTCAACCCCTCAGGGTATATAACCCTCCACACTTTTCAGATTGTGATAACAGAAAACTTCCCTCTGAGAGCAGAGAGTTGGGAGGTGTTGGAACTGGAGAACATTCTGTACTTGTATTACTGCAATACAGCGTTATAAGGAAAGCCTTACGAGCACTTTCCAATACTACAATACACATTGTGCACACAAGTTTGAAGTTTGAAGTGGACAATAACTACCCTGCTTTTGCAAGTAAAACATTCTCGAGTTCAAAATTGCCATAGTTATTATAGTTTAACAAGAAATCGGATTGACTCGATGAAATAAACTGCATTTTCATTGATGATAAAGGTTTCAGAAATATCTATTGCCACATAGTTCACTGGTGCTTAAAGGTATGGGGTATGACGGATCCTCAACTTGATGTTTTTCTAGCTCTTTATCTTATGTTCAGTGTTCTTATGCCTGGTCTCCTGTGGTCTGGTTTTCCACATTTACTGTATGTGGTCCTGGGAAGAATATAATCCCAGCCATGTCACACATGGTCAGTTCATGGATGATTCTACCCTTGTTAGGATCAATAGACCACCCAGTTGTCCAATATCTGAAGAAGAGAATACAGAGCCTTCTAAATCAAGAACACTTGCCAGATCTTTTCGTTTTCACAGATTGTAGGGTCATACTGGCAAAACTGTAGTTCAACTGGAGTCATATCATTTGATTGCCAATTGAGTAAGACTGAGTGAGGAGAGAGAGGGAGGACTAAGCCCAAATCGACTATACTAATGACCTCTTCACACCTCTCTCAAATCCCCATTTTCTGGATCCTCAAGTACCACAAAAATAGGCAGGTTAGAAAAATTACACAATATACTTTTATAGAAATTCATGGGTTATAATCAGTCATACTAAAAAGATCTACAGGCTCAGGGGGGATACCCTAGGCAGAAAGCATGAGCTGTGGACTAGTCAATGCACTGTAGCATTTCAGTCTCCTACGATATCAATACTTTAAACGGTACAGGGAAGCTAGGGTCACAGCACATAACATGCATAAGTGGTAAAAGCACAATTTGAATAGATGGGGGCACAAGAGGAACTACCAGAACTACCATGTACCAGTACACTTCACACAGTGAGGGAGTACAATATCAAACGGAAACCAACTGACATCAAGGGGTTGTAAAACAACTCAAATGGAGAATACACTCCTATGGTGCTAAGGAAAATAACCACTGCACACTTCACGGTCAATATAGTCATAACAAAGTGACATCCCTGCACACAGGTAAATCTTAGGCAGGTATAAGGCTAGAAATGTAGGCCCTTACTAGTACACAGTAGGCTAACCACATCTGATGGACATAACTTTCTGGCCTTAGAGTTTCCCTAAAGGAATTGTAGGTCTAATGAATCAACACAACAGTGGCAATAATGCCAAAAACATAACAACAATAGTTTTAAGACAAAAATGGAATTAAAACGTCCGTCCGTTTCCAACTCACGCCCCAGAGTCTCACAGTCTTTCCTCCTACCGCCGCAGTGAGTTGGAAAGACAGAGTTAACGGTAGGCTGTAGGCTAGCAGGCGGTCCCCCGAAGAACCGACATGCAACTACTTGCATCCGCACCAGGACCAGTAACACGAGCTGAGTAGGAGATCGAAAATAAAATGACAAATCAGTGGATTGAATTTGGAGTATTAAAAGATTGTCTGGGAATGTCAATGTCTCCACATTACTGCGATCACGGTAGTCGCATCCACGACATTGTCTGTAAAGTATTAATCCAAGATTAGCCTCTAGCTTCATACATTAATGTCCACACATTGATACAGCTTCAGCCACAGTAAAGCCCAATCAATTGCCAGGACATGGGATGATTTCCAGGTACATAGAGTACTGTTCTGGCATTCTGCAGCACATTACTGAGCACAAACACTGTACTATAAGCCACATGACAGAGGGTGGGTGAGGTATGTGAGTTCACTCAGTAGATGATCTGATGCATACTGGATTAAATCTGCTAATCTTTCTTACACCCCATTACAAAGTCATACAGTTGTTCACAGTCTTTGAAACTGACGATGAAATAATACTTTGGGAAATAACTTCTATGGAACAGTACAGTACGTTTGGAAATTGTGGAATCCAAAAGATGAAATTAGATATAACCCATTTAAATGTCAACGCTTTTAGGCCCAGATGTGAAGTGTTTGAGAGCTCTGTTGTTTTTCTGCTTTCATGTGGGATCTTCTAAGGGCCTGAAACTTAAAAGCTTCCCACTCGTTTTCCTTTAATTTCTCCAGACCGTGTGGCAATCTCAGGAGGATCATCTACCCGCAGGTGGAGGGAGGGTCCAGGAGGCATGAGAAGCCAAGGTGGGTGATTCATTCTGTTCCACTGGATGACCTAATTTTTACTAGTGTTTTAACTACTGCTCATTACATACTGTAACTACTTCATAAACAAGCCACTCAAAGAGATCCACAAACATTTCACATGAATTCCAGCAAAAATAACAACATCCATTTATAAACCTGCAGTAAGCACATTATTCCTCCTGTCTTTTTCTTACTATAAAGAGTATAATCATACATTGGTAAAGCAGTTCATGACTCAAACCATGATCATCATATTCATTCAACTGTACAGATGTGTAATTCTATACCACAAATGGTATCATACAGTAGATGTTCTTACAGGAAACTTAACAACCTGGATTAAGCGTGTGGATATACCCCGTACAGCTATCCAACCAGACTGAGACTAGGTTGAGATATCAGGGGAGAGAGGCTATCAGGCTCTATTTGACTTTAATGGCTCCTCTGCATCTGATTGTTGCAAGATTTCTCACCACCATCAAATGTGCATCCTCTCAGAGGGTATTCATGTCCTCTCTGTGACTTCTCGGCTCAGAGAGAGAGGAGATCTAGTGGGATCACTGTGTCAGGACAAACTGCTGTCTGGTAGAGTCCCAATTCCCATTCAGCCAGCTTTCAGATCCCTGGACACAGTGGATACCATTATGATGGGACTTGCATCTTCCCCCCTTATTTGTGATTTATTGTATCACTTGTCTTAAGATGTTTGTTTACGTACTATCTACTTTTTGAAATTAAAAAGACATGTACGTATATATTTCAGATCTCTCTAGGGTATTCACTGCACCAGGTGCAGATTTCTTTCTAATTTTAGTTTTTAGTTTGGTTACACCTATGAGTATATGCAGTGTGTTTGAAATGTGTGAATTAATCATATATAGTGATGTGTTTCTTCAGACTGTGCTCCATGTTGTACCCAGCTCATTTGGAACAGTCTGAGAGCTGTTATGATACTACATCTGTACCACAGCCATACAGTACATTGATTCTCCAGCTGTCATGACCCTCTGGTCTGAGTGATTGAGTATCTCCTCACACGACTACATTCACTCCCAAACTGCCGGTTTCACCCATTCCTCGACACTCCACAGCATTTGTTCAGCATGGGTAAACCATCTACTCGATTGGATGCCCGGTGATTTTCCCTTTTCTCTCAGTCTGCTGTTTGCCAGCTTGCCTGCTGTGATAAAGATGGCTTGACTGTTGATGGAGTGAACCAACCAGAACGGGCTCATGTATTTACAGCAGATCGGCCAGAGGCTTGGCACTTACTTAGATGTACTTCTTATCTACTCCTCTCCATAGCCATCCATGAAGGGGCTTCTTCCCTCAGCTTTTCTGGTGGGTCAGCTGGGTCTGACACGTGTATCGTTAAAATCTAAAACTGTGAGTCAGGCAAGGGTTTAACATCAATTTAAATGATTATCTTTTGCATACACAGACATTGTATACAGATTTAAGTAAAAGTTAAGGTGTACCACTTATTTAAAATGCTGTAGCATATAACGTCTGCAAATCACGCACTCACCTCTTTCCTCCTAGCCACACTTAACCCTGTCAGAGTATGGTTCAGAGTATGTACAGGTAATATCAGTTATTGATATATGTCCAAGGCCACAATCTGAGGTGACAGAGGGCAATGAGGTTACTATGAATGGGGAAATACTTTATATAAGATTGTGTTTTTTTATATGTATGAAACAGATCATCTAATTATGTGTTATCTGTTGTCTCTGTAACATAATTTGTAACAGCTGCCTGTTTTGTTCATCCTATTCTCTAGGTAAGTACTAAAGCAGACATGTATATTCTTGCATGTAGTATAAATCAATGGCGAGGGCCAAATTCCCAGAGCTGATGAAGTCAGTGGAAAGGCTTCCATTTCCAGACATGGTGCCTCCTATCCTGGCTTGCAATTACATTGTGTGATTGAGAGGAACAAGAGGTTGCAGATCCATTTCACAGAGGTATGGGGAGTGTCTGCAACAGGAGAGGTGGGAATTACATTCACCAGAATATAAATAAATAAATGCAATAAAACTAGAAAGGAATGAAGAATAAAGCGGCTGCTACAGTATTTGAGGCTGTTGTTCACCTCCAAACAAAGTTAAACGTATCACAGAGTAGGCTTACGTGCATGTTTGCGTAGAAAACATATGTTAATGTTTTTCCTCTTACCCATGCTGTAATGACTGTAGACCAAGGCAGAGGACTCAATCACACGACTCGGGACAATAGCTTAATCCAAAAAAAGAATAATCCTTTAATTCCAGAAAAGAGTTTGGTACACAGGTAGACAATTAGTAGGGAGGCAGATATCCAAAAAGGGGGTAGGCAAGGCAGGGTATGATACACGGGTAGTCAGTCAAATAGGAGGTGGATAATCCAACAGGGAATAGGCAAAAGACAAACTTGGAAAAACTAACAAAGATCAAAAACCAGATAGACAAGAAATCACTAAGAAAATCGCTGGGACGTTTTGACACTAAGGCACACGCCAATGCGGGGAGACTGTAAAGCTTCTGTAACACAAAGTTACATAGTCACTGTAGTTAATTAGTTGGCTTTTATTTGACTTTTGTCTGAAAGTGTACAGAGTGATTAAGAATAACCTCTTGTAGAACATGATTTACTTATTAGCTTCAGTAGACAGAGCAGACACACCCTGTTATCCCTCAGTTGGTTGTCCACATCACCCAGGTCATAGGTAAGTAGGTGTGACTCTGAGCTCAGAAAATCATATGATGGCCAGGTACAGATTGATGGACTGTCTTGCAATAGTCTGAGAGTAATAACTAAGTAATACGTGTGTGTGTGTGTGTGTGTGTGTGTGTGTGTGTGTGTGTGTGTGTGTGTGTGTGTGTGTGTGTGTGTGTGTGTGTGTGTGTGTGTTTGCAAAAACAGTCAATTACACCAATGACCTGACACACTTTTGCCAGCATGTTATGGAGGACATAACCCAATTATTTAACTGAAATGTCTCTGTTTTGGCAATTAAGAGTGAGCTAAAGAAAATAACACACTTTAGCAGATGGTTCCGCCTGCAGAAGAAAAGTGTTGTTATTGACTTTTTAAACTTCAAAATAAATGAGAGCATTGAATGGAAGGCTCACGTTTACTTCAATTAAAGATAGAGAGAGGAACAAGTATCTTCCATCAGCGGTGCACTCTAGGATCATATCATGGTCTACAGTACATGCAACAATCAATTTCTTTCAAGTGTGAGATTTATTGATTTATTGATTGACTCAGTCATGTTGCAGAGTTTCTACAAATGAGAACTGTTTGATATCCATGCCAGACACATTAAAGCATATGCACTGTATAAATGCTACACTGGTTGGATATCCAAAACAATGTATCTGGTTTTGCCCAACAGAGCACACGCTTTCTGTCTTGTTGGTCTTGCTTCAGTGTCTCAGTTAAGCCGGGGCCCAGACAGATAATGATGTAGAGGAGCAGTTGTTATCAGCCTGTCCAGAGCCCTGTGCTGGTGGAACAGGATGAACTTGTTGTCCTGGCAAAGCTCATGAATCCATTATTAAAATGAATATCATGAGATGACCAATATGGTCAGAAGGTTTGTTACCACAGATTTGTGTCGGTCATTTGGGTGTAAGACTTGATGATAAATTTGGGGAGATGGGGGGATTGATAACATTGTTCAAGGATGCAATAGAATTGCATTATATGGTATTACACTGGACTGAATCATTATTTCCCATATTATTGAATTATTGTCTTGACAACCAGTATGGCTGAAGAACCAACTTCCACTCCATACCACGGTCATACTCACTGGCATTCCTGACCTTCAGAATTATTTACCTACAATTGGAAAAAAGAATGCTAGGAAATGCTGACTTTTCCAGGCCTAGTTGTTTATGGAGGCAATAATATCAGTCGATCTTTCTGTCTGTAGATACCTGTAAGGTGACTGCAGGCTGATGAGGAGCTGACATGAGTCAGAGGATAGTCTCAGGCTGTAATGAGATACAGAGCAAAGGTTAGCACTGGATGTCCAGGGATCTCTGACAGGTCTTATCATATCAAGTTCATATCAATGTGTATATTAAGCTCTGTCAACATCATGCACTTGGAGACAAGAAATACTGTAAACAACATACTGAGAGAAAACTGTAAGAAAGAAGTCAAATGACACTCTGAATGAAAACCTCTTTGGTGTGGCTCTCATTCTGGTTCAAATTTGATGTTGCCACTCTTGATGCTGGGTGTAATAAATAATAATAATAAATAGAATAAATAAATAAATAAAAAACAAAGTGTAATTAACATGCATTTATTACTGTAGGTTATTGCCATTTTAGCAAGTATTTCCAGGTCCCTACAGTACAGCCTGTAGCTAACCTGGCTGAAAAATGAAAGGGTGACAGGATTGTCTTTCAAAAAATCTAATGTTCCTCCTCACTCTGGTTCCATCTGCATTAGAATGAGATACCGTACAGCAGAGACCAACAACCATAATGCAGTCATCTTTCAAGTCCCTCTTGTTTATTGTACAGGCTATATGCCACTTTTGAGCTTACATGTAGGCATTTATGGAGCTTATTATGTTTTTAACCCCTCAGGGTATATAACCCTCCACACTTTTCAGATTGTGATAACAGAAAACTTCCCTCTGAGAGCAGAGAGTTGGGAGGTGTTGGAAGTGGAGAACATTCTGTACTTGTATTACTGCAATACAGCGTTATAAGGAAAGCCTTACGAGCACTTTCCAATACTACAATACACATTGTGCACACAAGTTTGAAGTTTGAAGTGGACAATAACTACCCTGCTTTTGCAAGTAAAACATTCTCGAGTTCAAAATTGCCATAGTTATTATAGTTTAACAAGAAATCGAATTGACTCGATGAGATAAACTGTATTTTCATTGATGATAAAGGTTTCAGAAATATCTATTGCCACATAGTTCACTGGTGCTTAAAGGTATGGGGTATGACGGATCCTCAACTTGATGTTTTTCTAGCTCTTTGTCTTATGTTCAGTATTACTGCACCTGCTTGTAAAGCGGTTTAGCCTGGTCTCCTGTGGTCTGGAGCCATTGATGTTTTCCACATTTACTGTATGTGGTCCAGGGAACCATATAATCCCAGCCGCTTCACACATGTTCAGTTCATAGATGATTCTACCCTTGTTAGGATCAATAGACCACCCAGGTGCACTCAACACAGTCAATTAGTAATTAGCCTGAAGCCATATTTTTAGGACTGATTCTATCGAATATATTCACATTTTAAGCTGAGGCCTCTTGGTTCTACACCATTAGATCCAACACAATTCTGTAAAATTACATCCTTGTCCTACTTTATTTTGAGACAGATAAGTATAATCAGTGATATTGGGTAAACATAATTGGCAATATCTTAATGCCAGATATTTCTGAAAACGTGTCTTGAATCATGAAGTTTGATGTCTTCTTGTAAATGGCATGTCATTTCTAATGTATATACTGGTCATATTGATAAATTACAGTTGTTTATCTTGAGATCATTTGCCCTTGCTCAGGCTTGAACGACCCAGAAAGCTGTTAGAACCGACTGCTTTAAAAAGTGGGACCGTAATCTGAGCTATCAATCAGTGTGTTCCTATTGTCAATATGCTGTCAATATTGAGTAGTGTTTAACCATACTATGACATTATTTATTTAACTAATGACATGTTTTCAGATAAAAAATCATGTTATTTTCCATATTCAGGTGAATTTTCGCTATTTAGGGTGTTTTAGGTCTAGAGAAAAGCTAGCTTTCCTTTTTTAACACAAAAAGGAAAAAGAACAAACGTTTTTCATGATATATGTACTTTAATGTGAGGTTAAAGGTCTTGAATGAAAAAGAGGTAGGCTTCAAGGACCTGGAGAGAAAAAATCCATTCCTTTTCAGAGATCCAGAAAGCCTTTTAAAGAAGGCATTGCATTCATCAACATGAACCTCTCCCATTGTGAACTGGCGGCATGAACAAATGCACCCTAAAGTGTTTACCCCAAGTCAGCACGATAAATGTCTCTATCAGCAAAGATGTGCAACGGCTAAAAACTCTTTCAAATATTTTGTTGTGTTTCTCGAGGAGTGAAGGTTCAAAATCGAGTTTGTCAGTGACTGGATTACTGATACAATATTGAAAGTGGAATGATCCGTGCACACATGAAAGAACTGTGGGTTGTCAACGGGATTTCAGCCACTTGCGTGCTATATTTGAATAAAGTTAGATGACAGAATCCTGCTGCCAACCTCAATTATGGAAGATGGCCTTTTATCTCTCTTCTAACTAATTAGTATCTTTCCATCACTTCAGATTCCTACTTTCAGGCTCATGGATGTATGGTCGACACTCACATTTCAAAGTTGATATATCATGATGAAAACACACGGACCAATGGAACAATCAAGGAACCATGAAGTTTAAACCATGAAGGAGAGGGTTTACAGTATATTGTAAGTGCATTTAAGTAGGTTTGGTGAGGCCTGGTTTGATTATCATATACGTGTAACAAAGTAGATGTACTTGTTCATTGTCTTTGTCTATGAATGAGCCCTTATCCATAATGTACACTGGTGTCAGCAGTGGGATGCAACTAAAGGCTATCGGCGAGGCGTGTCATGTGATGGACTTGGCATCGTGAAGTGTGAGGGCACACTCTCCCTAATGGAGGGGATAGTGTAACAACCCTGTTTAAGGCCCGTTAGCATCGCCGCCAAGGGAGTTAACTCTCTTGGTGTTGTAGCTAGCACGGTTGGTTTGTACCCGCTTAGGGCAAGATACTCTACCCCGCCATTTGCTACAGTATGCAGTGGAACTTGGTTGTCTACCATTCAGTTATGGTTGTATACCATTCAGGAAATGTTAGGACGCGTACCTTTCTCCATCCTCTGATTGGTTATTACCTAGCACCATCGCCGGCGATTTCGAAAAAATAGACCTTGATCCTATTCTGTCTGGTCATGCCAGAATGATGTTGCCAAGGATCGTATTGCCGTCTTCCAGAATGAATGACCATTGGTCATTTTGTAGCATCATGTCGCCCCATGTGTGTTGCTTTACCTGTACCTCTTTGGTTGCATCATCAGCACCAATCTCAGGGACAAGCTTGTCCTCCGTGGCCTCTATATAAACTGACAATAAAAAGTAACTTGTAAGTGGGCTAGACAGTTATTACTCCCAATGGGATATCAGTTTTGTTGAATTTCACTGCAGATGATTGTCAACATAAATTCTGCCGAGTATGTTGAATAAAGGTGGATGTGTTTGAATAAAGGTAGATGTGCTTTAAAGGCAAAGCTGACACTTTTGATTTGAAAATGTGCTTGACAAAAACCTCCACAAGACATTGTTGTTGGCCTCTCAAACCACAGAAAAGGAATGCATGCTTTGCCGGTACCTCTCATATACTGCGATAAGAGGCAGGGGCCAGTTTTTACATTCATGGTATTTAGCAGACACTTTATCCAAAGCGACTTGCAACAAATACATTTATCTAAGTGAGTGAATCATCTATCCATCAGTCATCATAAGAAAAAGTAATCTATGCAAGGACAAGGGGCTATTGGCAGTCACAATGCTAGAAGAAAGGAGGATTTTTTTTATTAATTTATTTTCAGGAAAGAAACTTGCACAGGGGGGTAATGGGGATGAGGAGGTGTTTAGGAGGGACAGTTAAGATGTAGCCTGAAGAGATGGGTCTTCAATCCACAGCGGAAGCTAGGTAGTGACTCTGCAGTGACTCAGCTTTTCACCCTTAGTTCACAACAATTGAAGGTTGGTAAATGATTTTCCATTGCACCTATTAATTAGAATTTGCGTGGGATCAACAGTTTGCAAAGTAACAAAAAAGATCACATCATGCAGTAAACAATTTACCTGAGAAAGGTTGACGAGTGTTCCTGAGATACATATTTTGCTCTAAATAAGTAGGTGCTCTAAAATACTTTAAATTACATTGTGCTGTACAAGACCATTGATCTCACACAACAATCAGGTTTCACATTACTGCGCAGCTCTGTGTAGTCATCCATCTCACAAGCTATATTTCAAAAACCCTGATTATTTTCAGAGGACATTCTTAAATTGTAATACACTTGGATGCAGTCTAATTTTGAGTCCATTTACCGGTACTCTCATCTCACACCCTGGCCCTTGACAGACGGCTCTCTGGAAGCCACAATAAATCTTTAGCATAAATATTGTGTTAAATCACCCTCGCCCCCGCCTCCTCCTCCGTCACACTCCACCAATAGGGGGCACAGCAAGGTGACAGAGAATGAGAGATTCTGTAGGTGGCATTCCAAACCGTTCTGCCCTGTGGTTTCGATGAAAATGACACAGCAGGGAGTTTTGTTTAAAGATAAATATTGTTGCTCAACAGCTCACATTAAAAGGACTGCTATCCAAGTTTTCCTTTTTATCTTTGGCTAATGAGCCTTAGGAGGTTTCAAGAGATGATAATATGATGGTACACTTTAAACAGTGCATTCTCTTTTCCCAACCGAGACTGTCAAGTATGAGGAATCTTCCTCATCCTACTGCTTCCCCTACTAGCCACCATTGGCCGCCAGAGACTCCTTTTATTATTTTCCTTGTCCATCTCTTTTATAATATATATATATATATATATATATATATATATATATATATATATATATATATATATGCCATTTAGCCGATGCTTTTATCCAAAGCGACTTACATTACAGTGAGTGCATACATTTCAGTGTATATGGTCCCAGCAGGAATCAAACCCAGTTAATTGTCCTCACCTGTGTCTTGTACATTGTCTGAAAAAAACCTGGTGTTTGCTACACCCGTTGTTTTGTCGTGAACTTACGTTCTGGCATGTACCTGTGCTACCCTGCAAATCTAAGTAAAGTCTACGTTTTAATTATTGCAACTTTTATATAAACAACATATTTTTATGCAAATGTCCTGCTCTTTGTGTTACTCTTTGTATGTATATATATAGTATATTGTATGTTGTATTGTATGTTGTATATTGTTTTCTGTTGCAGTCACACAGACATTTTACAAACATATTATAAAACACAATCACCTGCATCCACTCATAATCATAAATGAGGTAGTTGGCTGAGCTACAGTACAGCTACATGAGTAAGTACCTGTGTCTGAGCCCTAGAGTCATGTTAGCTCTGACAGGCCGGTGTCCTTTTCCCTCACAGCATTCTCTTCAGCCAGAGTATCAGAGGGGCCATCTGCATCAGTCATACAGTGAGATGATTGGCTGCTTCCCTCTCTCCCTAGGGTGTTAATTAGCCTGGAGTATTTGTCCCTAGGAGACAGGCTAAGAGACAGATACGCAAGAGCCTGCATCTACTATGCCAGCAAATAAAGCCTCCAGCAACACGCTACATGAGTGGCATCTCAAATTGTTGTTGTTGTTGAGTCAAATTTCAAATCCAGTGTATTTGTATAGCACTTTTTACATAGACAAATGTTGCAAAGTGCTTCACAACAAAAGCAATACTAAACAATATAAACAATATATACAATAAAAACAATATGATCTGAACATGAACACCAAACCATAGACCCCTAAAAAGCAAGCCAAGGAAAAAACTCAGGCACAAACTCTCTGGGAGGAAGAAACCTTGAAAGAACCAGTCTCCAGGGGAGACCCATCCTGATCAGGTGCTTAACAGTTAACTAATGTGAAATGTGGAATGTGGTGTGGTGCAAGAGTTCAGGGGTCCATAGTGAAGGGCATCTTCCTAGTGGGACCTGGGTGGGGCGGCAAGGACCAGGATATAGGGTGGAGTTGACTCAACCTCGAAGAATTCAGGTACTGGAGTCGGACAGACAAGCAGAAAGAGGACAACACAAGATTAGAAGCTGTTGCAAAATGAAAAATGTATACATTAAACAGTAGGAGAGAAACAGCATAAAACAGGTTGCCTGAAGCCCCCAGTAGATCTAAGGGACATCTAAAATACATCTAAAGGACAAGGCCAGCACCCGCTTACACCGTGTCCACTCTACAGCCCGGCCCACCAGAGGGGCATCGGGGGTAGAGGGGCAGCAGCAAGAGCCCGAGACACCAGAGCCAGCACCGTGACCATCCCAGCCTGCACGGTACTGGACTGTATGCCTGCACTGGGAGGGCCTACTGCAGCCACCCCAAGCTCGCACACCGCAAGAGCCCACCCACCACTGAACGGAAAGAAGGACCCAAAATCGGCCCAGGCAGCAGATGCCGCACCCCCAACCTGTACCAACTCGCTGGCACACCTGCATCAGGGGGGCCAACACCAAAAACCCAGGCCGAATCAGCCTCAACCCATCCACCGGCACAGCGCACCCCCCCCGCCCACAGACAATGACTGCAGCCAGACCCAGATTAACGCCCGGGGAAACCACCACCACCACAAGCCAGTGCAAAAATGCAAGTACTGGAGTAATGTGATCATACTTTTTGGTTCTAGTAAGGATTCTAGCAGCTGTATTTTGTACTAGTTGGAGAATTTTCAGCGAGGAGTATGGATAGCCAGATAATATGAGCATGTTTGAACTCTTACAGGAATTAGATTTTCTTTTCAATTTGAAGCCCTCCAAAATAAGTGCTGAGACTTGACACCAACAATTTATTATGGCGTCGCAATCACACCTTTCTTCTTTTCACCATCGCTTCTGATTCTGTAATTTCCTCCATTTGTAAACATGTGGATATTGCACTCCCAAGCATGGAGATATGGATGGCTCATTTATCAGACACAATCTCTGGCTTTCTTATTTGTTATCTTATTGCAATATCTTATCTCATACTGCACCACAAGTCAGGACCATGCCTTTTTCTCACTTCCGAGGCTTACAAACAATCTGTGTGAAGTTATACTTCCCCAGTTCCCCCTATCTCTTCACCACATGGGAGGTGAGGAGTTATTACAGCCTGATTAAAATAACTGCCTTTCAAACTTATCAGAAAGGATGCCAGACAGTGACTCTGTTAAGTGTCAGAGCATTGTATCTATGAGCATCATGTAAACCATTCAAAATATGGAACAAACTCATTTGGAACATTGGAATGAGCTGCATGATGATTTATGACATATTGAGCTGTCACATCACTGCTAAATTCACCCCCTTGTGCTGTATTACTCAATCTTTTTTCATTAGTTTCTCCCTAGTATTTGTTTAGGAGCTGTCTCATCTCCCATATATCCGTCTGGAAAGCCATATTCTGTGGAGTATGAGTTCTGTAGAGTGTAGTTATCCTCTGTCATCTGATGGCAGTTTCTCCTGCAGCATGTGAAACGCTCCATTACTACTCTAATGATTCAGCACTTGAAGCTCCCGCCGTTTGTTGAGCTGTTGTCTGTGACACTGATGTTTTTATAACTCATGACTAGCCTCTGACACAGCCTGTGCAGTCCCAATCTATCAGTGGTTAATGAGTGTTTGATGATGGTTAATGTGAAAGGTTTGTACGGGCAAGTCTGGAGTCTCCTAATGAGATACTGTAGAGAGGCTATTTATGGCCACTAGCTGATTAGCTAAAAAATGTATCTATTACTTTGCCTAATTGTATCCTTGACACACCTAGGCCTAACCTGAACTTCCATCAACTTGCGTGAGCAAAAGGTGACCCCTGGGTAACCACGTGCAGTACTCTGCTGATCCAGCAGGCGCACTAGGTTACCAATACGAGAAGTACAGGGAACGCGCCTCAGTCCTCAGCCAGCAAGCAATGATGCATTCTGCTGATAAAACAATATGCTTATGCAAGTTGTTTTTCTTTAACCAAGGCTAAAGTGCAGATAAACTGCAGTAACCTTAATACCTACATCATAATTATTGACATTATTATTATTGTTATCGTATATTTTGTTCTGACGTTTAATCATGTAGGCCCTGTTAGGATCAAATACTATAACAGAAGGAAAGCAGTAGTGTAATTTATTCAGATTCTGTGCAAATCCTTTTTTGTATTATTTATGAGAACCTCCTAATCTGCCTAGGTGTTCAAAATATACCAAGCGGTTATTTTCAATATTATTTCATGTTATTTCATCATCAGCTCAATTTATTGTCAATCCCATCTAGCCCACTAAATCTCTTTTATTCTCGATGTGGCCTAATCAGAAAAGTATAGGTAATGTGAGAAACTTGAGTACTGCATTCAAAGTTGACTCAAATGGTAATGATTTGAGAAATTAATTAACTGTTTGATCCAAAGCATATCAATCGCGAGATGACGGTAAAGTATACTTATAGAAAGCCTTACCTTCAGCCAGTGATTATCCACTTGATATCATCATTCTAAGTAAATTACCATCCCACAGAAAATATGGCCCAAATATCACCGAATTTCGAATAGTCAAATAAGCCTTCTTAATATCTTCAATCACTAGCCACGATTGACAAGTTCTTGATCTCTTGATGTTCGCTCATGGCAGTGTCCCTCAGTTCTATCAAGCCTTGATTAGCATTTCACTGTAACTGTGTGACAGGTGTGTAAATGCTATGGATTTATTTGAAGACATGACATACTGCATAACTAAAAGCCTATTTCCACCAAATGGATGTATAAAAAAATATGAATTAACCTGTCAAAGAATATAGGCTAACACAAACCTGGAGACTGGCAAACTCACAAGCCATTTTTTGGGGGGTTAATCCATGTGGTAGACCAATCACTAATTGTGTAGCCATTACAGTAAATGAATAATAATAATACAAATTATATGTACTTATAAATATAGAATCCAAAAGTTCTAGGGTTTTCTTTCATTTTCCTCAATAATTTCCTTTATTATTAAAAGCATTATCCAATCTTTAACGCATAGAATTCTAATCATACAGTACAGTATGTCAAAACCAGAAAAAACATCAACATAGTGCAAACATCTTAATCCAGTCTTCATGGTTGTTTGTCCTGGTCTGATTTCATTACACCTCTGAAAAAGAAAAAGTATAAAACTTAAAGCACAAATATATCAGATATAGTGATTGTAATGTATGCAACACCGTAATATATCTCATAATATTATACATAAATGTACTTTATTGACATACACATTTACTCTAGATAATGTAGTGACTTGAGTTTGAAGAGAATGAGAAAACATTATTGTTGTTTGAGTGTTGTACTCACTGCAGTCATAGAGCTTGTTGATCTTCAGGATGTCAATGTCAGATAGTCCATATCTCTGGCCAATTGGAACCGAGCGGTTAGGAATTGGAGTGATTGTTTCCATTCCGGCCACAATTGCAAAAGCGGTTCTAAAAAACAGGATATATCATATCAATTATTGCCATTGTGGTTTCAATAGATTTAACATTTAAAAGTTTGCTGACAAGATACAGTAGTTGTTTGTTATGTTTTATGCAATTATATATCATAGTTCAATGTGTCTGTGACAGAATAGTTTGATGTTCACAAAAAGATCATCACAGACCTAATGTGGCTGCAGAATACTGTAGCCTACAGACAAGACTCAGCAGTTGTACTGTATCTCATCTATTATGAGGAACAAAACATGATGTACAGTGCTTTCAATGTTACTTCACTGTACCTCGAATAGTGCATTAGCGAGGAGTAATCATACGGGGTATCAAGGTTATTAGTCTTCCGTTTCCTGAAGTTTAACTTACGGTCTGTGGATAGAACAAACATTTTTGAATATGTCAAATGTTAGACATGATGTACAGTTAGCTACTACTAATGTTTTTTACGGATGGTTTACTATTTCCTCATAAATCCATTTATCATGACCTGCATGTGAAAATGCTTGTACTTATGTTTTACCTGATTGGATATTTTCAAAGTTGATCTTCACATGCTCATCTCTATCACTCCGTGTGTGTTCATGATAGAAGCCCAGCGCATGGGTTAGCTCATGCTGAATGATACCAGTGTAGATGCAGCCATTAACAGACAGAGAGAGGTCCTGTCTATAGCCATACTTTCCAACGTCGGACGCGCATCTACAACATGACACGAGAAAATGATGTATGTTTCTCGTTACATGAGAAAATGACGCATGCATGGAGCTTAAATTCAATTTCTTACAGAAACGATTGACTCAAACACTCCCATAAATAATGTACTGATGAAGCACTCACAACGACTCGATGAATGTTTCCCTGAAATACACCACATACCCAAATTTACTCTCAATTGCAATCAGGTCTTTCTGTCCGCTATATGGGACAAAGCGAATACAGGTCTTGGTGTGGAACAACTGCATGGCTCCCTTTATCGTTGCCTCTTCATTATTGTCTGCATGAAAACAAATATTTCATGGAATTAATCATTGTGAGTTTTATGTCTATCATTATGAGGTCCATTATGGTCCTAATTCTTTGAACTCACTATATACGTCACTAATTAGGTATGGCACTTCAACCAGTCCTGATGAGGTCTTGGGCCAGAGGCAGCGGTTCCGATAGCACTTTATAGCATTCCTTCTGGTTGGCATCATTATGTCTCCTTCCATAAACAGATAGTCCATGGCTGTGCCAAGACACAAATAGATACATGTATTAATGTAAGCTATTTACTGTTTTATTATATACATGTGGAAACAACCCTCCCCCCAAAAAGGTACAGTACCTTTATTGGCTTTTAGAATCCTTGAGGAAACATCCATGATGTCATTGTCTTCAGACAGGTCTTCTGTATTAGAATCCTTATGAAGTCAAACAAGCAATAATTTGGATTCAGTCTGAGAAACTGTCAACCACGGATTGAATCTTGCATTCAACTCATTCATATCCTAACTCACATGAACTAAGTCATGTCATTATGCATTACAATGCCTAATCATTACCATACACAAGATATTGTATAATATCAAGATATTGCATACTGCAGATAAGAGCATGATATTGCACAGACACACATTAATATACTGTAGACATACAACAGAGACATTGTACATCACACATTTACTTGCTTGAAAACTGGATCAAATCAAAAAGGCAATTTTTGCTCTAGGTATCCTGTAAAACATTTTTTAAATATTTGATTTTCAAAGTTTTCAATTTTGATCTTTTAAGAGATTTGGTCTTGAATCTCTCAGGACTTACCGTCTCATTTTGAGCTTGAGAGAGAGTTAGACTCAGCATGAGAGCTAATATGATAGAGAGCAGTCTATGGTCCATCCTCAGTCAGTGTATGGGGTCACTCAGGAAGGCTTGTTGTATGTAAGAGCGTATTCTGACCTGTCTTGGAGCAAGGCTTTATATACTGTAGAAAACCGGTCCATAGATTAGTCAAATGTGGGTTTTAGGGGAGTGTATGGATGGATTACTGAACACCACACCTACATTTTCTTTAGTTAACACTTTTGAGATTACCAAGACAGAATGCATGTGTAAAATGCCTGTTGTTTGAATCACTGAATGCAAGCCTCTGTGCAATATGAATGTCATATGCGTATTGAGAATTATGACCATAAGACTGTTCCCTTTTACTACAGCAAGGTTATCTGTGCTAAAGTGGTTTGACTTTTATTGCAACTTCCAAGTAATATTACTATCGACTTGAAACACACAGAAGACATAATGGCTCATCTTGTCATGTCCAGGGTCCCTTAAGGAAGGTAATCAATCACACTGCTGCCCACTGCTGATAACATGTGTAAAGGCAAAGAAAAAATGTCTAACAGTATGGATTCATTCATTTGAACTTGGCAGGATGTTCAAGAGAAGATGATCAATACTCTTTGATCTTTCCTTTGGATATAAAAGTGATTAGAAGCCAATAAATCCTTGAGGATTCATTGTTAAAAGATGTTGGTGTAATATAGCTCTGTATAAGATATTCTCTCTTGGATATATAAACAAATAAGAAATCTGATAATATGAAAAATAACAATGTGTTTATGCTGAATAATCCATGCTCATACTCTGCCCCTCCTGTTGTGTTGGCAGCTTATTCAAGAGCACCAACATAAGACCCTTGGTAAACACATTATAATGTAGGCAGAGGACTCAAATGCACGACTTGGAGACACAAACTTAAATCCAATAGAATAGTCTTTACTATCAAAAAAGGGTCAGTACACAGGTAGGCAGTCAATGGGTAGGGAGATCATATAAAAAGGGGTAGGCAAAAGGCAAAGTCAGAAACACTAGGAAACAACACTAGGAAAGACCGCTGGAACGCTTGACACAAGGTACAAAGACAAACTGGGATAGAGACAGGGGAACACACAGACTAAATACACAAGGAAGGATGATGAGGAAGGATGAACAGGTGAAGCTAATCAGGGCGGGGTTGACAATCACACAGGCGGGAAACACACAAGGGCAGGTGGTGAAGTGTCTGAAATGAGAGACAAGGTGAGGAACACAAAACAAACAGGAACAAAAAATGAAAAACATGAGACAGACAAAGACAAACATAAACTAAGAAACAGGATGAGACGTTACCAGAAAATAACCAGGAAACACCGTCTTGGACAATAATGTAAAAATGGTGGGTCAGCGAGAGACACCGACACATTGACAGGTGCAGTTACAGTACGTTTCTTCAATTGAATTTTTGAATAGGTCTTTCGTTTCAGAATTTCTTCGTCAGGTTTAGGCAACTGTCACTGAATACCATTCTCTTGTATTTGTGCAATCAAAGCTACTCAGCTACAGAACCTTCAGTATCAATAGGCTTTGAATGTTGCCTTAGATAATGACATGCAAACTTGAATGAGGACTTTGCTTACAGCACTCTTACAGTCTGCTTACAGTCTCATTCAGTCCAAACCTATTGGATTCACTACAATATGTTGTTTTCAATTTTGAAAATTCACCCACTTAAATGCAGCCATTTAAAACGGTGACCTTACTGATGTCTCAGTCTGATTTGGATGAGATGAGTAAACAAGCACCATGTACTCAGTGAGGTTCTGAATAAGAATTTACACTCAGATTGCAATAACACAATGATTAATCAGACAAATGCTTTTTTGCATTTATTAGTTTATTAATCATCTGAAAACTCCTGACACAAGATAGCTAATTAATTTGGTCTGTAATGATCACATACATACATATATACATATATGCATACATACATGCATGCATGCATGGTAGGAAGAATGATATTTTCATAAAGATGTTTGGTGTGTCGATGATCATGAAAAATGATCACCATGTAAAGTGCATTTGGTGCAGTATATAATATATATAATAGTATATCACCTCCTTACAGTGAAGTACAGGACTATGCAGAAACAGGGAAACATCTCCAATAATGCTTTCATTTATCATGCTTTATGTCACCATGTGTCACCAGTCAACTTAAGTACAGTAGCCCCTTGGGACTCATTTGAATTGGGAAAACTAGTAGCTGGACTCAACAGGCAAATTATCCTTGAAGATGCAGAGTAATGGTGGAACTCTCCTTGAGAAGCCTTGAGGCAACCCCCCCCCCCCCCCCCCCCCCCTCAGAGAGGGCTCCTTTTCAGAGGTGTCCTCTTTTTAAAATGACTAAATAACTGTTTTGTTTTTCTGATGGTTAAACATTGACATATACTAATCTAATGTATCTCCAAAACACATTGCCTTTATCTTTCCCTAACTTGTATGCATTTCAACACAATGTACTGTGAACAAACAAACAAACAAATGTTGCATAACAATGCACTGCATTTTGGTATGGCATTGACATTGAGTTGTATTTGAAGGAGGAAAACTTAAATTCTGCCCCTATTTTCAAATGACCCTTCCCCCGATGGGACAAAGGGCTGAGGTCTTTTACAACATCTCAAGAATGTGATGATGTGGTTGTGTGGTTGGTTGTGTCTCCTTGCAAACAGCTCCTAATTTAAGTATTGTGGTTGTAGAGTGATTTAAAAGCAGAGGTCAGGGAATAGCTTGTTCTCTTTTTCTTTGTCCTGTTGTGAGGTTCTTGCCATGAGCTGAGTAGCATTGTCTGAATGTCCTGTGGTCATCTCTCTATCTCTCTCTTTCTCTCTCTACTCTCTCCCTCTATCTATCATTTACTATAGAGGGTAGAATGCAACATTTTTCTATGAAGTATTTGCCTTGTAATAGTTGTATAAGTATACAGTGTTATTAAAGCCTCATTTGATTCATTCGATTTGACCGGTCTTGAACTAAATCAGCACAAACTCAACAATTATTTGCACATAGTGATTATTACATTACTTGCAGTCAGATTATAAATATTAGATATGCTTTGCTATTAACAAAATATAGCCAAATGTCTTAACCAAACCTTCACATGGAAACTGACATTATTATATATGGTCTACATATTTAATATGGATGCTACAGTGGCCTACAAAACCGATACTGTATGTCACCCTCCCCTGCCTCCCTACACAATTTGTATTCTTAAATATGAGGATTTGCACTGAACGGTGCCATGAGGGACATACACTGTTGCTTCTGCCTGCAGCATTGAAAATTAGAGAGAGAGAGAGAGAGAGAGAGAGAGAGAGAGAGAGAGAGAGAGAGAGAGAGAGAGAGAGAGAGAGAGAGAGAGAGAGAGAGATCTCACTGGTACCACTGCCCTCCACTCTCATCCTGCCAAACATTCCAACCCACCTCCGAGTACACAACGTCAGGGAAGCCTACTGGCCTTTAACCTTTTTCCAGGTCGTATTCCATCTGCTAGCTGCTGTAGAGGTAGCACTTGTAAGCTATTGATGCTGCATGAAAAGTCAACTTTTATATGTGGGACCGGAAAGTGAAAAGCAAGTGAAGACGGAGTGGACGGAGCCTGCTCTTTAGGACAGAGCACCTCTGTGTGCCTCATGCCAGATAGGCATAGGATGGCGTGGCACATCAGTTCCTTAGACTGAGCCTGTGTGCTGTGGTGAGCTTAGGTAATGAGGTATCATTATTCTGCCCAAGGAAGAGAGGATGCAGACATCCAGGTGGGCCAGTGGGGGGGCCTCAGCGCCGATGAATCATTCAGTGAGTCATAAAAGATCAGGATTGCATTGTGCATGATGAGAGCGCCGGTCCATAACTTCAACATTCAAGGCAGCTTTATTGGCTCATGACATGATTACAATGAATGCAAAGGCACAGCAAGGTGCTTTCAGTCAAACACATTTTGTTCTGTTCTCTATGTTCTGTTCTCTATGAACACAAAACCAAGAGAATGAGTTAAGTTGGAGAACTCATGTTAGGGTTAGAAATAGGCTGAACTACTTACAGTTATGGAGGAAGGCAAGTGCCTCCGATGCTATTGCGTTTGTTTTTAAACTTGGGATCGACCAAGGCCATGTCAGCAAATATGCCATTCAGTTCTCTGGCCTTGATGGCAGTTCAAATACATCGATTGTAAACTAGAGGAGAGCAAGTGTTGACTGTCAATGAAGGGCAAAAGATGGACAAGACTAGAAGGTCACACAGTTTGAATGGAAGCCTTCTTTGAATTGGAAGCTTTGTCAGTTCATATCATACAAAACCTCACTAACATAGTCCCTATCGCTTTTTATGAAGGATTATTTTTTTTATTATCATTCCAATGCTGTAGTGTGTTTGTACTCGCATAAGCTACAATTGCTTACTATGCTTTACCACACACACAACAAAGTGCATAATCAATTGAATACACAACTGGAAACTGACAAGAAATACATGAAATACAAACATTAGTAATGTGCATTTTTTACCACTTCTTTGCTATTTAGAATTCACTGTGTTGGGTGGTCTAATTGCCACCAGAAAGTAAACTGCAGACAGACAAACAGTGTTTTCTTCCTTCGTTGGAATATGGTGGTGGAGGCCTGAGGGCATCTGTGTTCTACAGGGAGTGGCTATGGAGCGGGCTGCGCCAACACAGCATCATGAACCTGTTATTGTATTGACTTAATGTGGTTTCAGAGTGCCTTTAATTTCATTAGTTCTCCTCTCAAAGGAACAGCGCTCATAAGCCTCACACTTCCAAATCTGATTGTTTCACACTGCAATGAGTGCTCACACCAACGATGTTCAACCCTTATCTTCGGCATGGAACATGTGTTCACTTCATCTATTTATTTAGCATTAGAGGGTATTTTTGGGTAAAACTTGTTTTAGCTTGACGTGATATACTCTATTTTCCTGTCTTCAAAATGATGGTTCTTCTCACCATGCCATGTTTTATAATGCATTTATGAAGCATTTAAAGTGACACACACTCACACACACACACACACACACACACACACACACACACACTCTCTCTCTCTCTCTCTCTCTCTCTCTCTCTCTCATACACACTCACAGCTATGGGCATACATGGCTTTGCTTTCTCGATCAGCGTAATGAGGCGACAGTTGGACTCTTCACGCTTGGCCTGCTACTCAACCTTGGAGGTGCTTGTTGTTCTTTGGGCTTCCGATAGCCATGGGTGGAGATTTAACCTTGAAATCCATTTGTAACTCTTTATTTAATCGCCTGGTTTTAGCTACTACAGTATTTATCTTAAATGATGTAACGATGGATATTTTCTGGTACCTCAACGAATTCAGCACAATTGGTATCAAGCGGGTGCCAAAAGATACAAGTATAATTGATGTGCAATTATTAGCTTATTACTGTTTTAACCACTAATTTGTAAGTAAATACCTGGTAAATGTCAAGTAGCAAAATAAAATTGTAATTGTAATATAATAAATTGTGTTATTAAAAGATATTATTGAAGATAACAAGTATTTTACTGTACTCTTGAAGAATGTTTACCATTTTAGTATGAGAGACAAACAAATGGTCCATCCATCTGGGCAGGGTGTGGTCTGTCTCTCTCTGCATTATGCCTGTGGTTGAGGTTGCTACACCACAGAGTTAATGCCTTATCAAATATGAATGTTTATACTCAAGTTAACATGAAGGCATTACTTGTGTTGTCACACACTGTGCAGCACAGGGTGACCGGCTGGACCTGCTGCTCAAATGAGTGGCTTGAATATTTCATCCAGGCCTCTTAGAAAGAGCAAAGTACAAACAGCACAAATCACAGTTTTGTGTGTGTGTGTGTGTGTGTGTATGTGTGTGTGTGTGTGTGTGTGTGTGTGTGTGTGTGTGTGTGTGTGTGTGTGTGTGTGTGTGTGTGTGTGTGTGTGTGTGTGTATATGTATATGTATATGTAGGGTAGAGGTCTTCATATTACTGACCCCTCAGTAATATCCACTGACCCTCCTCTAACTCCACACTGCTGATGTACATATTCACCACCAGGCAGCACTCAGGAAGTGGAGAGTGTTTTTGCCCACTGCCCGCATGCTTGCCTTCCTGCCTGCCTGCTTGCCTGCCTGCCTGCCTGCCTGCCTGACTGCCCAGTTACTGGAAATTATATGAACCAAGAGCAATCAAAGGTTTGGAGAGCTGCCATCCACTTAACAGGACGAAAGCAGCATGCATCCACAGACTGTCAATACACATTTTGCATTGTGGCTAGTCCGCCATGTGAGTCATGAGCAATGCGTAGCCATTCATCTTGTCATTCACAATACAAGGCAAGAGACAACGGGAAGCAAGTTAGTCTGAGAGTTAAGTGCAATGTTAATAATCAACCACTTTTGGTCTTACAATATTTCAGTTCTTTGGTTCTACTCTCAGACAGATACTGTATATAAATTGTGACTACAGTATGCCCCCATCATAACCTGAATTATATAACGATTATATCGCATTTATATGCAGTTTATATACCTGCCATATCTACTTATAATACATTCACTAGCTGATAGTTCACACACGGAACTGGATGTATTTTGAGAGACCTTGAGGGGACAATCACTGCAACTGTTCGGAAATGAACTGTTAGCAAGCCAAAGGGTAAATTCATTGGGTAAAATTAGTCTTTATTTTTTGTGCCTCCTCACACACCTAGAAACCTTAATGATGTAGGAAAAACATCCACAAAACATTCAGAACTGCAGAACATTAATTCCCTTGCAGTTTACATATTGCAACTGAGCTTGCAGCAAAACCTGCCCAAGATGTTGACAGGGCCTGCCCGGGATGCGTCAGATTACCCTCTGATAAATTGTTTCTGTCTGATATAAATGTGAGTGCCCCTTGAAGAAATGGGGCCCTCTTTCAAAAGAGGCACGGATGATATACTCCAATTTGATTGGTATATTTGTTATCCATGAATTATACATATTGTAAAACCCCTGAAGTCCCTAACGCTGTACCTCTGCGGCTATGCTGGCCTCATTGAAAAAAACATGTAAAGTATTGTCCTGTCAAGCCCTCTGGTTTTAAAGTGTGACGGGTGATTAATTTTTCCATGATTTGGGCCACTCTGAGCTGAATTCACTCACATGCAACCTCTCCATGGTACAATATGATGACACTGAACTGACATACATTGTACATTTGATGACATATACCTCTGTCAACTGTCAGCATGTGTCAACTGTGATTTCATTCACATGAATACTTGACCCTGATGCATTTCCTTATTTATAGTGGATCAAAGACATCTAAAAAGCAACAAGTGAATATAGTTCACAATGCCAACACTGAGTGTGTGAATTATTTGCAAGTTTAATTCACACTCTCCAATTAACTTGGTAGCGAAGGCAGATATGTTCCACTCCCTGGGGGGACCTGCTGTCAGAGGTCAGCTGTGCTAGCTGACCTCTGCTCCCACCCACTGCTCCATAGGGGAGTACAGGGTCAGAGTTCACTATAGGAAACTGCCCATCAAACCTGCAAGCAATCTGGGGTTGGAGGTAGGGGAAAAAAACATAATTTGCTGAATAAAGGTTACATTTACAAACAAAAACATGTAGGAATGTTTCTGTATCCTCTGTATCACACATTGGTTACTCATAACAGAGCAAAGTAAGAGAAGAAAGGACAGCTGAAATCTCTAGAAAAGGTTTGCAGGCTCATTGATATGATTATTTATTTCTCCTTCTAACACTGGAAAGACAAGAAGGTGGGGAAGCCAAGCTATCTAGCACTACTAAGAAAAACCTCCTGCTGACTGTAGCACATCATCCAACATCATCCACTACTAAGAAAAAACTCCTGCTGACTGTAGCACATCATCCAACATCATCCACTACTAAGAAAAAACAGATGATTGATGTTTTGAGAGGGAGGCTACATTAAATATCAACATATTTAGGATTTATAAATCAAGTGTGTTGGATTATCATTCCTGCCATTGCAGTGGATATTGCTGAAGTCCCCAGACTGGCATGTGTCAGTGTATGTCATCATACTTGCATGTCATCATGTTGTTGTCATTCACAAAAATGTGAAATGTTGATGATGAATGTCAAAGGTATAGAAGTGAATTTTGTTTTGTGCTCCAGTTCTTAGAATCCTACTTTATCCTGGGGTGAACATAAGAAATGCATAGATTAAATTAACCTGTACTGTATCTACTTTATTAAGAGGGCAATTAATACATAATGAAGCAACATAAATAAAATATTGCTTTCAGATTCCAGTCGAAGTCTGAGTAGAATATTGTTTTTGACCAGAGCTGAAATTATTCAGAGGACCTGAATCTATCCTGGTTTTGGTTTGACATGGTTATACGTATCTAGGAGCTGTCATGGCTAATATCCTGTCTGCTCCATTTCTGATGCCAGTAACATGTCTACAAAAGCAACAACGTCACTGCTGCTTCTCCTCTTGCCACTACTGTTACAACTATACAGTACTACCACTGTACAGTATCACCACAACAACCAGAATACTGATGGAAAATTAATTAATTAATAACATTAACACATATCAAACCTGACACTCCTGAGGGCGTCACATGCATAAAGAACAAGTGGATTAATGTTACCCTCTATTTTTCAAATAGTGCGCAGAGAAGAATTTGGATGAGTCACACTGCCCTAGTAAAGCAAGCCCTACCTCCTTCACGACAGTCTTTGAGGTTGGTGGGAAAAGAGCTGGGATATGTACTGTGAGATTCAAGTAAGCATTCAAGTTTAGACTATCATGGATCATTCATATTCTAGGTTTGGATATACTATCCCAGGTACTGTACTGTATAATGAGAGATTTTTTTTATTTCAGACACAAATCATGTTAGTAACTAGTGTATAATGCATGTGCGTATGAGAATTTACATGTTTATGAGACTTGCCCATAAGGTTGACATTATTTTTTTAATATATTGACTACATTTTGCTTAACCAACTGCTTTCTCCATAAGAATGGTGTAATTATTTTTTATTTGTTATTAAATCTAACCACGTCGCATGTGACTCAAGAGACTGCTACAGTATGAGGGAAAATTGCTGAAATTTGTCAGGTGTTTATAACTACAACATTTTAAGCAGGTTGCTTTTGAGAAATGTCAATAATATGACTGTTTTTTTGATATTATGGTATTGATTTGGAGCATGTTTGTGTTTAATGATTCATGTGTTATGGAAATATTTTATGGAATACTCATTTAATCTATATTGACATATTGATACTGTACCAAAGTGCTCATTACCTGCATCATTAAAATCATTGATCATGATTGAAGGGGACAAGACATTTTTGTGCACATTTTGGATTAATACCCATGTGATGCATGATAACAACTTAAATGTCATTTTTCAGTAAAACAATTATTTACCTTTGTAGAAAATCATATGAACACCCCTAAATAACTATATTCTCCTGGAACTTCAATGATATCTTGGATGATACTATTTAGAAAGTAGCAGTATGCAGTATCCCATTACATTACCACCTCTTTTTGCAGTATGCTGGCAGATGCCATAAGCATATAATGTAAATGTATTCCCATAGGTTCTTGCTGCCTATAAACTGTCAAGAGAGGGCTGGAGTGAATTCCAACAGTAAAACAATAACAAGAAAATGAGAATGTCCATTGTAGAATATTAAGCAGATACTATATTCCATCCGTCTATGGTTATATGAATGTTAATTTGCTTACCCAGTAGCCTACTACAGTCCATTTTTACTATTAGATATTCAGGGGGAAGAGAATAGACATGCATCATTACACCTAATAATAATAATAATATGCCAATATTACATTGATTGGCCTTGAATCCGCACATTGATTTATGTGTGTCACCTTCGTATCTAGCAGGTCTCTGCTCATGGGTTTAGCCTTAATTACATCTTGATGATACATTCCAGCATAATGAAGAAAAATGGGAGGTTTGCTCTCAGTAGTTTAAACGTATTTATCCAAATATAATATATTATAATGTTATGAACCGTGCTGTATGACAATCCCAGTATGCAAGGTTTGTGTTTCCTTGGTCATTTTTAAAAGCTGTTCATATCATGTTTGGAAATGTCAATAGACAAAACTTAAGAAAGAGAATACTTTATTTGTAATATATTTATACTTTTACACAAGTAAAATAAAATGCATATTTATAATATACAGGAACTTCAGTGAACAAATAGACAGCAGTCATATGAGATTGCTACCCGTAACCACACTGTGACAAGAAAACAGAACATAGAAACATAAACTTTTCATACTTTTACACTTAAAAACATAAAAATAGCATTACATAAATCAATTCATCACTCTAAGAAAAAATAATTAACAAAAATAGATGAAGGAAAAAGATCTGTCACATCTTTGGGGTTGTCATGAAGGAAACCTCAAAACATTCTTGGTTTAAACAGCATTTGTGCTCAGTCCTGTTTCATTGTCTTTGTGATAACCAGTCACCACCATTGGCAGAGTAAGCTTAGAGAAGGGAGGACATCCCAGAGAGGACATTTGATAGCTGAGCAGAGCATACAGTATTATCTGGGCACAGATCCATTAACTATATACATTGGTATTGACATACTGTAAAAAGGCATCCATTTGTTGAATTGTGTTTTTTTTTTCTTCAGCTCTCTCATTGCTCTCTTTAGATTTCTCTTTGAATCCTTGACAATTGCAATGAGTCACACTGGCAAGTTATATCTTATGTGATTGTACTTCCTAACAGAAGTCTAAGGATAGCCAAAGAATGGGTAGAAAAAGAAGCCTTAACGCTCGAATTGTAGATCCATGGTCTTTGAGACATTCAGGGTCTGACAGATTATTTTTCGTACATCTCTTCTTCTTCTCCAAAGGGTCAGTGGAAGGGTCTAGGTCCTCTGGGGACTGGTCCACATTGATAGGGCCATCATTTAGACTCTGTTTGTTCTGACTGCCATTCTTCATCTGGTCAGTTTCCAAGAGTTTAGTTTTGGAAATGTTTTCTTTTTCCTTTAAAGGATTGTTGGTGATTTGTCTGCTATTATAGGAGGAGGGGTCTGGTAGCCCCTTGCTGGAGATGATAGAGGACTTGTCATTGTCTGAGAGGCAGCACCGGGGAATACCAGCCCTGAGCGGACTCTCAGTGCTGGGGAACTTTCCAGAACGGGTCTTGGAGCCGAATACACTAATCCAGGTATGATGAGAACTATCATAGCATCCCTCCAGATCAGTGTTCTTTAGCCGTTTAAGGTCTTTCCCCACCAGTCTGGCTGGAACATGACACTCAAGCTCTGAGCTGGACCCTTTAAAGCCCTTGAACCAGTCCCACAACGTTCTGGCTTGACAGTCACAGATCCACTGGTTCCCATTCAGACGCAGGTACTGGAGAGACACCAGGGGGTCCATGGTCTCCCCAGTCAACACCGTTAGATTATTGAAGAACAGAAACAAAGTGGTCAGCTTGCGCAGATCGTGAAAAGCCCTGCGTTGGACAAATGTCACTCGATTCTGATGCAGCAGCAATCTGTCCAGGCTCACTAAGCCTCGCAGCATGTGGTCTGTCACAGTCTTGATCTTGTTGTTGTGGAGGAACAGGTAAGTCAGGTTGGCCAGGTCCAGGAACGTATCATCATGAAGAGTCAGTAAGTTGTTGTCCTGGAGATAGAGGTGCTGCAGGGAAAAGAGTCCCCTGAAAACACCGACAGGCAGCTCTGACAAGCCACACCTGTGCAGGTGCAGGGTGTGCAGTCTGGACAGGCCACGGAAGGCCGTGGGGCTGATGATCCGCAAGTCATTGTCCCCGATGTCCAGCTCCTCCAGTCTCTCCAGGCCATAAAAGGCCCCTGCCTCAATGTGACTGATGTTATTGGAGTAGAGCCACAGCACAGTAAGGTTCCTACAGGGGCTGAAGCTGGTGGAGCGGACCGCAGTCAGCCGGTTGTTCTGGAGGAAGATACGTTGGCTGTGGATGGGGATCTCTGTGGGGATTGAGGAGAGGCCCTGTTGTTGGCAGGCCAGAGTGGGCCGCGGCTCACTGTGGCATATGCATGGGGCTGGGCAACCCTCCATCCGCGGCACTGATTGAAGCCAAAGGACAAGAAAGTAGAGTTCTCCAACTGTAAGAGAGGAGAACAAAAGTTGTGAGATTGTGTTTGGTTGTGCTTGGTACATAAAATCCAACTGTCTCCTGTAAATCATCCCAAAATAATCTTAAACTTTCGTGTGTATATATATATATATATATACCATTTATACCAGTATTGGCATACTGAAGATGATAAGTTATGATGTTTCATCATCATTAATTTGGGATTCAAACTAATATAAATAACATAACATTTCATAAAATAACTCAATAGCACACATATTCTACAGTTGCCTCTGTCATATGAGATATGAGATCTCCAACTATAGCACAGGAAGTTTCTCTTTTCTACAGCCATTTTTTGTAATGAAAAATTAAGTAAAAAGCAACATTTACTTGGTTAAGGGGGTATAATGCACTTGTACAGAAACCATCTTGATATTTCCCCAACGGGTGAAGTATACCATTTCAAACTATAAAGAGGAGAGCAGCAGCATTGTGCACCAGCTGGAGACTTGTCCTAAAGTGAAAAATGGTTGCTTTTTACCACTTAATATAGTGAGAACACAGAGTAGAGAGAGCGGGGAAAAGATAGAAGAAGGAAGCAAGAGCGAAGGAGGGGATGGGCTCTCGCAAATTAATAAAACATTGGTGTGTTGAGAAAAATGGCTCCACACTAACAGAGCAAATGGAACTAATCACACATGAGGACAGCTGGGAATTGCCCACTCGGCCTGTGCTAGAGATCTCAGAGGGGATTTTAATGCGTCATTGGGATTTCGAGAGGGGTGGAGGGAGGGGACTTAATATAGTACTGTTACACCAGCACTAAGATCACATCTATCTGAAGCATGATGTGTGTTCTGACAGAACTCATTTCTAGTGCAAGACCTTCCCCAAAAAAGTAGTTCCTCCTTACAGGAAAACAAAGGGCAACTCAATTTGATAGAACTGATGTTTTGCTTGCCATACAGACTTGTGCTCGTGCACAGAAGTCTTATGTGGCATTACAACCTGCCTCACAATCACTTTGCTTGGGTACAATACCTTTTTTGTGGGTAGGAGAAACTCTGTGCCTCAGAGAGAGAAAAAAGACATTGAGATTCTAAAGCCTCTGGGAAATGAGTTGCTCCACTTTCATTGACTTTCTTAGAGCATGAGAATCACATTCAATCATGGTCACTAATGATCTCTGCCAATAAGTTGTATTGAAGTGGATAGTACACTGTGGATACCCTGTAAGCAGCCAATGATCTATTATACTATTGGTGCCCTGGGCTATTGACCCTTCTCTCTGTTGATGACTGCAGCACATCAGTAACATTCTCTTTCTCACCAGTGGTCACTAACACTTGCCAATTCACAGTGTTAGAATTGACTGTGTATTGTAGAGGAACAGTAGAGTAGAGCAACGTGGGCATAATAAATGGGCTTGGATGGATTTAGAATGTGTGATGCTTGTAAAAGAAAAATCTGTCAGAGGCAGCAGCAAGGGTGATAGTCTAATAGAGCCCAGTTAGAAAACAAGAAAAGAACTGATAGGAGTCTGTTTCTCATTTGTAGATACAACACACCTTCACACCAGGTGTCTCATAAATAACAGAGAAAGAATGACTCCAAAGGTAAAGAAGCAAGCAATAGAAAAAGACAAACAGAATGAGACAGAGAGAGCCAGTGAGACAGAGAGAGCCAGTGAGACAGAGAGAGGAGGAGGGAGAGCAAGAGAGAGAGACAGAGAAAGAGAGAGAGAGAGATGATACCGAAACAGAAAATGCCTTATGAAGATAAGATTGCTATCAATTTAGCGAGTAGAGGTTGAGATACCCATTGTATGCATAATAATGTTAATACTGTTCACATGTTGAGCGTCGAGAAATGACCTCATTATGATCCTTAGACGATCAATCATAAATGGGTTTTTTTATTTTTTTTTATTTACAAATGTCCAAATGTTCCAGGATATGGCCATTACCCATTGGTCCTCATAGCGAGTTGATAGTAAGGCAGGCCTTGGTCCTCTGACGTAAATATTCATATGCAACCAAACAGGTGCCAGCTTTGGGACTCTGAGTCCAGTAAGTCTCACAGGAGATGCTCACACCAAACACATTTGTTCTCTCTGTCATTCAGGTCCCCCCTGCTAATTATCATGAAGCCATCACATCCCAGGGACTGAGAAGCAATTCCCATAATGAGTTGCAGCCACATATTTAGCTGCTGTGAATCTGCCACAGAGTGTCATATACATTTTCCAACCAAAAACCAGAAGCTGAAATACTATGCAAGACACATAAGATGTAGGTTTTCACATAGGCCTACTGTATACTTATTTGGATTGGAAGTAGATACAAAGCAACTTATTGTATATTGTTCCAAAATCAAATGTCGGTTTCATATGTCTTTATTATATCTGTTAAGATTTACAAGACCTCCATCTTTGGAAATCCAATGAAATTCACCTGCAGCTATGGTAAGGGTAGTTTGTAATTACTTTGTACCATTGAGAGAAGACCCATAAAAATACAGCTATTAGATTGCCTCCTCCCGGCACAATCCTCAGGGGACCAGAGACTTTCTCGTACTTTCTCACATGAAACCAATCTCTGCACCATTTGGGAGTCTATGGCCATTAAATGCGGCAGCAATCCCACTCGTTCTTTCCAAAGGCAGAGTAAAAGTTGCTTACAGCAACAATCTATGCGAAAAAACAGATGTTTGCTTGACAGTACAGTATAGGCCTTCCATTCTCCAGACATCTTAACTGGTGCATTGACATCTATGTTGATTGATGCAGATTGTCCCTGTCAATTTTAGTAAATAAAGTAAAGCAAAGACAGTCACACCTTGTTATTCAATCTTCAAAGTTGAGGTCAGATAACAAACAGTAAATGTACATACGATCAGAGAAGTTCAACCCACACAACCACAGTGTTCTGTACCAAAGTTACGCAATACTTCAGATGTAGTGTAATATCATGAAAAGCAAGAGGATTAAAGAATGATTAGTGTATTCTTGTAAGCATACTTGTATTATAATGTTACTGTATTATAACGTTAATGATTTTCATCTCTCTTACGTGTGACATTTATTTAATTTCGACTGTTTTGGAATATGTTGCTATCTCTGTCCCCAGATAAAACAGTGCAAATTCAGAGCAAGTAAAGATAATACAAATGTCATGAGAGAAAAAAGAAAAAGACATCTCTGTCAAAGTTGCACTGTGAGGTGAGTGAGTGGGCTCCAAACCATCACAAAAAACACCAAATAAATTTGAGTGCTCTAAAAAGGTTTCCTCAAACAGGCTCTAGTGCTCAGCTCCTATGGAAGGGGAAAGGCTGCTGCATTATTTACTACCTGCTCCTGTCCGCGTGCGCCTGGGTGCACTAAGCCCCTGTGGTGGAAAATGGATTCTGCAGTAAATAGGAGCGATAACGCACGAGGCTGTTGAACCCTGGTGCATTCCACTCCACTAGCTCATGGCACAGCCAGCCCTGAGGTCTCTCATCTCTGTGCTGATAAGAGACTTCTCAGCTGCAACCCTTTATTGATCCATCACCTTTTAATTTAAGAGGGCTGTCCTGCCCTCCACGGCGCCCCTGCTGGCCACCCATCACTCCTGTTCACATTGCCTTTTCCTCACACCCTTATCTCGCCGCTGAACAACAGCTAAAATGCAAGCTGATGTGAAATTCGATAGCGTATCTCACACACGCCTGGAGAAAGGGTAGGAGGTGTTGAGCAAGCCCGATGTAGTGTCGGCGATGATCTGATAAGCGGGTATTCGACAGACAGCAGCTGCGATGGTGGAGGATGGCGCAGCTGTAAGGGACCTTATCTGTTGCTTACCCTGTTCAGGCTGTCGGAGAGAGAAGAGGTTGAGTCCACAGCCCTTCTGCCTGCCACACAGGGAGAGTGAGCTGCCGTGGGATAAATAAGCGTGCAGCTGGAGACTGCACACTGTCTGCTCTTACTAGCCCCTACTTGGTGGCTTTACAGTTACACTGTGTATATATAAAGGATGTAATTAAGGGGGAATATTGTCATTGAGACGATTATCCATCATCCATTGTGTAACTGTTGGGGTTATTTGGAATGTTTGCAGTAGCCAAACCATGTTGTGATGTCATTTGAGCATGGGGAAAGGGTATGTTTCAATGTGGCTGAATGAATATTGGTATAGGTTTATTGTATTGGGTCCAAATAGCTGGCAGCCAAACTTTCTTTCCTGCCATTGATAATAGAACAAAGCTCAGAATATCATAGTTTTATATGGCCTCTAAGAGATGGAGTCATACAAGCTCAGTTCACTATCTATTATGCAGTGATGTTCTCCAAGAAAAGTGGACCTGAACTTGGGAAGTTAGTGAGCCTTTTGAATTCAACAACAGTGGTTAGCAGGTTCCTGCTGTGAGCCTTGTGTAACCCAACAATAAAAGGAAATACATCAGGAGCCACAGAACGAGAACTCACACAGCAAAGAGAAAAGGGAAGGATAAAAGAGCTGCCAACCCTGACAAATGATCCAAATTGTAGTACTGTAGGAATGGCAAAACAATGCTGGTTGCATCTTCTCCTGTGTCTCTTTAATCATACTGTGCTGTATATATTAGAAAACATCTCCATGATATCAGCTCTACTGGAAATCTTCACGCCATGCTGCCATTACTAATAGACTAGGATTAGTTTGAGAGTCACACTTGGCACATAGCCTAGTCTAGGAGGTCTAGGAGCTCTGAGTCGCTCTTGTTTTGTATCATGACTGTGAGGTGGCCCTTGAGTGGGGGAATGGCAAAGGCATTAGCATGCCCTCTAGTGTTTATATAAAGCTCACCACTGGTGTGGCATGGTGATCAGGCTGTCGGCCTGTCGGCCTGTCAACCTGACGCCTGAAGACGCACCATAGACGGTAGAGGCACTGTAGCGCTTGCTGGAGACAGCTGGAGACTTCTTAGGGACCTAAGAAAAGACTGCTTGATGTTGCATCGTAATGTTTTAGCACTCATCAGAACATGCTTTCCTACATCTTACATGGAGAACCTCTATCGTGCCTTTTCTTTTATCTCCAATGCAGTATATTGAGTGAAACATCGGTTCACAGAGATATGAATGCATCTCTTAGATCATTCAATTATATTGTTCAAACTATGTTATCTCCAGATGGAATTTGCTTTCTCGGAACAAAACACTTTGTGTTTTATGGCAGCTTGTATTAAGATTTTGCGTTGACAAGAAAGTGTGTTGACTCATCGCTGTAATAATCGCACGCTCTATCTATTTCTGTCTATCTCCATCCCTATCTCACACCCTCTCTCTCATACATCCAATACGTCTCTCTGGTCTTTTCCCTTGTCCCTCCCTCCCTTTCCCGCTCGCTCTCTGAATTCCCACCCACAGTGACCTTGCATCTATCATCTGACCTGTCTTGTCTTTCATCGTTGTACATTCACCACCACGCATTCAAGAGGGAAATGTGTTTGTATGTGGGCACCATCAACAACAGTATCTGCACTGGGATCTCCCCTGCTCTCCTCCCTCTCCCTCTCCCTCTCCCTCTCTCTCTCATCAACTGATGAAAATTTCACATTTTGTATTCACCAGAGGAAGACAGTAGATATCTGTGAACGTAGCCCCAGCGATACTGTGCTGCATGTATGCATCACATGATTAGAACACCACAGTCTCTGAGCATTGTTCATCTAACTGAATACTCAATTACACCCTAAATGCTGATGTGGAGCCAAGGGCACGATGTTCTAGTAGATTCGTATTCCCAGACACATAATACAACCTTTGATCTCCCAGATTTATTAGCATAGTATGTGTTGTATAATAAGTGACAGAATGAGTTTGAATTTCAATGACAGAATATGTTGCCTTACTTTTGACACTGCAGACATTGTACTTTTTAAAAATGAATTAGATCAGATTACTGAATCAATTCAAGGACACATTGTACATCACTGTTGTCTCAACGGAAAGCAAAAATAAACTGTCAAAACAGAGAACAATATCATATTATAAAGTGGATCTTCTCTCAAAGCTCAAAGTCTGGAATCCAAAGGCTAAAATCCTACACCAAGACATTGTGAAAACATCAAAGTGAAAAGGTAATCCTTTTGGAAAGTAAAATCCCCAGAGAGGCCTCTGTGGATCAGTGAATATTGGATTAATAACAGAACTATAAGACACTAAGATATGGCTCTCATGTGTTTGGTTTAGTAAACATGTGGATGGCCTGATATCTTTGCCCCTTCATCAAATGATTACCATTGTGAAAGGGACTACAAACAATGGCGACAGAACTGCCTGGCAGATCAAACCCTCTTAATTACGCCATTATGATTCACTCTGCAGAGGAAATGGGTCACCTGACTAAGAGTGAGGGAGAGGGAGTGTTGTAAAGTAAACATTTTAAAAGCAGCTTAAAATCCAGAACACCAATGACAGGATATGTTATTTTGCTGATTTAATGGCAGCCACAGTAATACACAATTGGTGAGATGAATATCTATATTTAGTTCATTAAGACAATTGATATTTTCAATCCCCATAACAATGGGAGGAAATGTGAAAACCCAAAATGGGCTGGAATTATGGAATTAAGTATCAAACATCTGAATCAATATCCAGAATAGACTCTCAGCTGTGTTGAGTAAAAGTATATAGATTTTCCTGGAATATACTGCAGAAGTTGACCATATTTGTGTGTTCGGGTACTTCTCTGTCAATAGTCTATTATGGGATGACCTCCTTACTAAATAACTTCATACCCCATTGCAATGGCAACAGCATTGTTAATACCTGAGATTCTTCCCTACCAAACCTATCCAATCATAGTGCCCCTTATTGGGCAGCCCTCCTATCCTATCACTGCTCTCAAATGGCCTGCTACCAGAGGTGGCTGTGGGGGAGAAATCTCATTCTACCTGATCCAATCACAGCTCCACTAAAATGAGGTTATGGTGCAGGGAAAATCAAAGAGGGCAGAAACTGCAACTCACCGTTGCTTCCAGCATCTCAGCAATGGAAAAGGATTTACTGAGGAATGGTTAGAAAATCCCATGCTGATTCCTTTAAAGCCAACACAGTCATATTCACTCAAAGTACATAGAGCACATTCATACATGCACATGAGGAGGAAAGTGCACACACACACACACACACACACACACACACACACACACACACACACACACACACACTTTGATGCGTTCATGCTATCAAAAGAATAAGCCTTTTGTATTCTGAATTTGCCTCTTGGTTCTGGGGTAAATCTAGCCTCCAAGCCCTGTATATCAGAAAGCAAAGTTGGTGCTATCCAAAAGCAGCCCATATAAACAAAATCTGACTCTTTTTTTCTTTAAATCCCTTAATCAGTACACTGAGAGGAGATCACAAAGATTACATTGAGAAGTAAATCAGATTGAAATTGCTTAGAGGTGAGTGATAAGCCCAGCCATCACTTGGGTTGTTTGTCTGTGAATAACAGTTTCAGCTCTGAGCTTGCAAGGTACTCTACATACAGTATAAGAACCCCTCTGGCAAGGTAGGGCATATACCTGATATGTTGTCATCTCTGCTTAATCTGCTGAGTGTCATCAAGACAAGCATATGCAGTCATAATATGCAGGGAAGGAATCCTCTATAAGAGCCATATAGAGGCCAGCTTTCAAGTGATAGATACTGAAAATGAAAACTAAACCGTCATGCCAAGTTGCTGCTCTTGTTAAGGGCAGGGCTGGAAGTGTGTGCTGCATGAGGAGAGAGGCATCAATATTCTATTACCTTACAGAATTTCCCCCTGAGAGAGAGCTTTTGAGCATCCTCTGTTCTCTAGCCATCCAAATTTCCTTGCTCCCAGTCCCAGAGAGCCTGAGATGTCCCTCTCCATCTCAGGCGATGTGCTGTGTGTAGTATTTTTAGGGAGGAATTCATTAAAGACAAAAACAAATGCTCAGGCATTATTTATGACACACATTGTCAGAGCTGTCTGGTAGAGTTCTGCCTGAGTTTGAAAATGAATGGGGCTGAAAGAAAGAGATATATTTCTTCAAACAAATCTGCAACACTGACATTTCCAGTAATTTGAAGGCTTGTTATCTATTGTAAAAGATGCTGAATGGCTGTATCTCGCATGGACTCCATGCAGTCTGACTCCAATTTTACCTATAGAAATAACAGAGAGATGGAGTGAACTCGAGTGTGAAAATTTTCCATTGCCTCAATGTTTAACACTATTTAGATATCTTGAAGCTATAGTAACAAAGTTGAAGCTATAGTAACTCAACTACTACTGTCTAGTGCATGCCATAGCAGCATGTTACGTCATGTTGTGACGGTAATTAACTCTTATGTAACTGTTTTTTGTCAGCTAATCAAATAAAGGTTACTGATGCTTGTTTGGCTCTTTGTGTGACATCACTTGCCATTTATATGTTCTTTTTATAATTTCTATGACTCTTTGGGGTGTCATTACCCCACATATTTGTTCAGATATACACTATATAGGAGGCTCCTGTGCTGATAATTGGTCACAGAGGGGACACAAGGTACTGTAAGAGACAAAATTCCAGGTTTTCTGAAGCTATTACCATGGATATGGAGGGGACATTAACTAACGTGAATGGTCAGCCAAAAAAACACAGCTACCTGTCAGAAGACAGAAGTGCAACTGTTCTAAATCTGGTTCTTGTGAATTTATTGATGTCCTGTTTATCTAAGAGAGAATACAAATACAAAGACATACCATTGTATAACATGCAGTTTTTTAACAAAATCCAGTTTGCAGCAAATCCTGCTCCCACCACTGTCTCTCTCTCAATCTCCCTGTTACCTAACTACCAGACCACTGGGATGCTTGTTCTTCTGCTGAAAGATGGAGGGGCACTTTCTTTGAACATCCTAAGATCTAAAATGGTGAGAGTTGGCTCTAGTCTCCATGCCCTTGTAGCTCGCTTATTGATGCATTGTCCATTAACAGCATGGAGGCCATCTGTTCTCATGGAGGTATGAGGTAAAATATGCTAATATCCTGAAGTGGACTAGAGGTACAGTAACAAGAAATCAGGATGTTTATAGTGTTATGATTATTGGTAATACTGTGCTGCAGCCAAACACATTTGACTAGCACAGCCATGAAAATAATCACATTTAAATCACATACACATACAAAAAGACACAATCCTGTTTCTCTGTGATAATGGACTATAAAGTAATCTTCTTCTTCTAAAACAAATCTTCCAGTGTCTTGTTGGTTTTATAACATCTTTTTTTTTTTATCCAAGAATGATGTTGACAACAGCCATCACAAGCATTTCAGAATGTATAATAATACAAGATTTTGCAGCAGTCAATGACACCTGGATTTCAAAGAAGCCGATGTTGCTGTGGGTGTTATGAAGCGTAATTGCTTCATCAGCATGGAAGACAGATGACCCATTTTCAAACATTGTCCTCTGAGAAAAAACAAAGCTCTTTGAAATATTGCTGAAACGCTTCATTGTCTCTATCGATCTATTCTGTGGAACGTCTGCAGAATTCAGATTTCTTTGCCCTTCTTGGAAGATTTTCATGTTTGCAATACTGCTTGGAATTCTTCAACCGACGACTTGCAGGAACTGCACTTTGTTCAAAAGAAATAGCAGCTCCTGACGGTATACTTGTTGTGGGGATTAAGTGGGAGTATAGGAGTGAAACTGTGATTACAAGAATGCTTTTCCTGGCAGATTGCAGAGATTGCTCTTGACAGGAAACAACTGGGAGCTTGCTATCACTTAAGTAAAGTACCCCTCTCATTCCCTTGACCCAGCCAGAGAATACAGGACAACTCCCACTCCCGCAAAACATTATATGTTCTACCAGCAGGGGGTGTTAAAGAGAGTACAAGAAGAAAATACACGGGCTCAATTTGAGATTTTCATTTTTTTTAAATGGCTTTTCAATATATTTCTTTTGATATTAAAAGGCAATCTGACTTATTTCCAAGGACATTATATATATATAATATATATATATATATTACATTGCTCAGACCAGCATTTTTTTATTAACAGGAGAGAAACTTGTACAGGGGGGTAATGGGGGTGAAGAGGTCTTTAGGAGGGACCGTTAAGATGTAGCCTGAAGAGATGGGTCTTCATTCTATGGTGGAAGATTGGTAGTGACTCTGCAGTCATGACAGCAGTGGGAAGCTTGTGTAGTCTTACAGATGAAAGTCTGTTTGTATGACATTGTCTATATTCATTATCAGTGGAAAGATAATTTAGGAAAATTAAAGATCAGGTCAGGCTTTTTGAATACCTTTTGGATCTTTTAGTATCCTATTTGATTTGGAGCTTTTTAGCTGCATTACTTCAATGTTAGTTGTCCTTCCTGCACCGTACTGAGGTGCGCCCTCTGCTGCCACTGCCATAGGAACTGCACGTTTTACTCGAATGAGATAGATATCGAGTGGAATGGCTGCCCTTAGAAGGGCTGTGACCCAGCTGACTCAAGCCAGGTTTGGGGGCAGCTGAGGTATCTGAGCCTGCTATACAGCCAGCATAGTACTTACAATCGTAAAAGCTAGGAGTTAGATCTAGTTCCTAGATGGGAGGGCAATTTTACCCTTCAAATCACAGCACAGCCAATGGGCTAGTGACATGCTGACACCAAAGCATACTCGGAAAAAAGCAGGTTTCACCATTCAGACCACTGCCCCACTCAAGTGGCTTCCCTTCATTATGAACTCCTGAACTCTAGCACCACAATACACCACATTCAAGATTAGTTTACGTTCAGCACCTGATTATCCAGAGGAGGATGGGTCCCCTTGGATTCTTGTTCCTTTGAAGGTTTCTTCCTCCCATGGAGTTTTTCCTTGCCATTGTGCCCTATGTTTTTTTCTCCCCTCTGGGGAGTTTTTCCTTGACTTGCTTTTTGGGGGTCTATGGTTCGGTTTATTTATTGTTTATATTGTTTATATTGTTCTTGTTATAAAGCATTTTGAGACAATTGTCTTTGTAAAAAGCGCTATACAAATACATTTGAGTGATCTGATTTCAATGATACTGAACAGTGCTCGAGTAAGTAAGGGAAGCTAATAGGATCAGATGGTGAGTTCATTCAAGTATAGAAAATGAATTCAGACAATTGAATCCATAGATATTCCAGCAGACATGACACTAATTGCCCCAGAAACAATAAATCGTGTTAACAAAACCAATGACAGAAGTGTATAAAGAGGGTCCATCATGCATGCGCGCACACACACACACACACACACACAAACACACACACACACACACACACATTACACCTAGACACGCCTCCTCTGTGTCCAAGGCTGATTGAACCATTAAGAGTCCACCAAGTTAATGAGAGGGGCCCACCCACAGCATGCTCACACACAGGGATGGATTTAACCCCTCTGCAATTACGACTAATCTGAGGCCAAAGGGGTAGCTAATGGATTTCAATAAAGGAGGCTGGCCGGCTCAGGCAATTAGGACGTTGATTTATGTGTGCTGAGCGGTAGGGGGAGAGTGGTTGAAGTGAAAGTGCCGGAAGAACTGTGTGAACATATGTGCAGATGCACATGTATGACAGGCTTGATCTACAGGATCTAGAGTGTCGGGTTTGAGATGTGTTGGCCTTTACATTCAAGCACGAACAACGCATCTCTTGAGTCCTGCACCAGAGTGATGGAGAACGACTGATAACATGTGAGCATGTGAGTGATCTTTCAAGCCGTGTGACTTTTATAACATAGCTGTAACTAAATACAGAATACTAAACATGATATTGCCTTGTTTTTATTTGCCAGTGGCAGTTGCTTTCTAGTGCATAGCAGTGTTCTAAAAGTCTAAGAGTGTTCTAAAATGTTCTAAGAGTGAAAAATACAAATAAACGACATACAGTGCAAAAGCATAAAGCACACTTCCTTTACATTTAGAAGTCTGGGAATGTGCCAACATTGGATACTGACATAATAAACATGTTGTGCAATGTTTGTCAACTTACAAAAGGGATGTGGACTCTCTCTCTCTCTCTCTCTCTCTCTCTCTCTCTCTCTCTCTCTCTGTGTGCTCTCTGTTTCTTACGCATTTTTCTTACCATCTGCTCTCAATAATTCTCTATGCCTTGAATCGTGCTGCATCCTGTCGGCATTTCTCTCTCTTCTCTCTCCCTACCCCTCTCTCTCTCTCTCTCTCTCTCTCTCTCTTCACACACACACACACACACACACACACACACACACACACACACACACCACTTCACACTATGCTCTCTCTCTCTGTCTCTCTCTTACACTACTCAGATACTTAGATTCACACTTTTCCAACTTAATCTTTCAACAATAAAAAAGTCAAATTGTCAGGAAAAAGACATTCCGTAACAAAGCCTCAACTTAAACACTGTGTTCTCTCTCTCTCTCTCTCTCTCCCTCTCTCTCTCTCTCTCTCTCTCTCTCTCTCTCTCTGCTTCCTTTGAGCTATGGGATCGTTTGATGTATTTTCAGCACTGGGCATTTGGTTTGGATTATTGTTAATTATTCAGAGCTGTTCTTCTCTACCCTGCCACCTGGTGAGATAGACAGGGGGACAGGACAGCCTCCCTCGGTCAAATGAATCATAGCCTATTGTTTGTATGGGATTTTAGACGATGATTTCCTCTTCAGGAAATGGAAAAATCAGCTGTGACACTCACTCACTATCGCACATGTGACAAGACAAACACATATAGGTACTGGAAGGTATACTATGCACACATGGTTAAAACCAAGTAATCAGACCCAGGCACTTTCATCGCTTTATCGGTTAAGGCAAAAAATGCCCCGCCCAATCCCCAACTCCCTATTGCGCGACTTGATGCAACTTGACTTACAATGCAAACAGAAAACCTGCGACAAATCAGTTTCGTCGGCTCCGTTCTTCTTCTTCAACAACACCAATTGGGAAGACAAGACTGATTTCTAATGATGCAAACAATTGTCTTTAAAGTCGTTATTATGCAATCCGGTCTTTATCTGGAAAGTTGCCATTGTATATTCACAGCCATTCTCTGTCACGTGCTACTGTACATTTTTCCAAATAGGCTACTGTTAACTGTGGCTTTAGATTACGACCCTTCAAGATGGTTATAAATGGCATGATGATTATTGTATTTCAACAATAACATTAAAACTGAATATAACTATATTATAAATGTTTATCATAGTCAATGAATAAAGGCAAAACAAATGTTTGCTTATTTCTCTAGTAGGCTATAATATATGGTATAGCTCCGATCATTTGAGAAACATCCAACTCCTTATAAGGTAATTTGGAAAGTAAACATTGAATGTGTTGTCTACGGTCGTATCCCTTATTAACAATCATTGACATTATGTTTCTTTTTTCTCCAAACCGTTTTACAATTCTCTGCATAGGAATCAGATTATATAAAACAGCATTTCGATTTGATGTAAACGTATAGTCTACAGCCTATACCTACCTCGGACAGAAATGGACTTCATTTTGGAAAAATAATCCAAAAGAAGGCAGGCACCCCCTTTTGTGCGTGGAAAAAATGTATTTGTTCTCTGCTTGAAAAGCAAAGATCCAGGTCGAGAGAGATAGCACTGTAAAATCCAGAGCAGCGTCCATGAAAAGTTTAGCCCAAGGTTCTCACATTGAAGTGGGCTGGAGAACGCAGTCTCCTCTCTGCGCCGCGCTCAGTCATTTGAGAGGTGCGCGGGGAGCAAAGCCTACGATTTACATCCGAATAGAGGTAACCCAAGAGAAGGTGTCCAAACGGACCACATTAAAACAAATTGGAGCAATCCGATTGATAATAGAAACAATAACAGAAATCACAAAACAATCCACGGTTACGAAGGCATATATCCAACCGTCCCCCGCGTGGTGTCCAACGCAGAGTTATCCTATCTGGTGCGCTGTCGGTTGTCGTGTTGAGGGTGGGGATTCAGAGATCTGCGTCGCTCTATAGCAGCGTGGAACAAGACTGGGCAGGAGGATAGTGCGTGGGTGCGCGCGTTTGGGTCACTTTCTGAACGTGAGAGGAAGCAGCAGAGCCAGAAATTATAGTCTTTTTGAACTTTTATGAGCTCCTCGTCAGAGGTAACTCTAATAGGACAAACACATTAGTTACCCCGACGCCAGCAAGACCGATGATCAAGTTCAGCGATGCGTGGTTCAGGACCCTTATGCAATGGACCGCAGCTCATAGAACATTCAATACCGCAGTAGCCTATTTCAGAATCTTGATGATGTTGGCACTGGCACTGTGAACTTCATATAACCTGATTGCAACAATGGTACAGAATGGTATTTTTAATAGATAGAGCCCCAGCACGGAGCCATACCGTATGCACTGAATTCTCCTTTTATGAAGTGTAGACCATCATGTAGACCAAATCACCCTACTATGTTGGTCAGAGACAATGCCATGCGCGCTTTGTATAGACAATAGGCTCATATTAATACAGGCCTATTTTGATAAGCAGATTTATCTGCAACTTTCTTCGCGAAAAAAACAGTGAATTGTCACATAACAGCCTACACACAGTTACTGCAAACTGTAGGCTACCCTTTGTGAACCGTGTAATTTGCTTTTCATCTGACTGTGTTTATGCGAATCAACACCGTGGAAAGCGCACGTAGCCTATCCATCGCGCTCAATTACCCCCTCTACGGGAAAACTGCACGCAATATTTTGTGTGAAAGAAAACAATAAACAGGTCGTAGATCAGGGCTTAAGAAATAGTTATTTTTCCACATAAAACATCTGTTTATGCCATAGCATAGGTCAGTGTGAATATTGTGAATCTAGTCTCCTCTATATCCTCTCTGTGCACTTGGCATCCATTCACATGACACAGACTTTCTCTGTTCCATGTCGACTGGAACCCCTCTTTAAAATGCAGATGCGCTCCGAATTTGCCTCTCCACTCCATGCTACATTGCATTTTAGAGAGAGAACCCAAACCTCGTGAACTTCTTGGAATTGAGACAATGTGAAATTGCTTATGTTAAGCTGTAATTACATATAATCATGCTATTTTACTCACTTAAAATTCGAATAGGATGTTGGTAATCAACTGTGCCTGTCTGCAGGCATGCTGTGTAGTAATTGCTCTGGCAGAAACATGTGCAGTAGAAGTCTCTGATGTGCCAATACTGTATGTGTATGAAGTATTTAAATCCTTGTCAGCCCAAAGGGTTGACTTATTGGTCTCCATAAGTCTACCAAAATTGAAGTTATCCATCCACAAATCACTTGTCTTCAGACATGTAGCCACCAGTCAAAAGGCACAATCCTTATGTACCATGCTCCACTACTTCCTGTGAACACAAAATGTGTTATTATGAATTGTTATGGCCTCAAGAAATCGTATTAAGCTGGTAAGCTGTCAATTATGTGTGTGAATGTTCATGGCATGACATGTGTATGTGTGTGTGTGTGTGTGTGTGTGTGTGTGTGTGTGTGTGTGTGTGTGTGTGTGTGTGTGTGTGTGTGTGTGAGTGAATGTCCATGGCATGACTGTGGGTGTCATCTCCACTGTTTGTTCTGTCCCTCTGACTCCAGCTTCATCCTCATGTTCAGCATTAGTATACAACAGCCTTTGCCAGGTCCATTTTTCTGCTACATGAATTAATGATGTCTTCATAAATTAAGCACGTTCCCTCATCTGCCAGGGGACTTGTTATAAAGACACCAGTATGTGCAAGGATGCATATCGCTCTGATGTGTAGGAAGAAATATTTGTAATTATTAATTTACATTGACATAAAACATGGGATTAAAACCCTATACACCATCGGACCTTTATGAAAATGTCCTGGATTTTGACTTGGGAATCTAGCAGAATATATATACAGTTTGTTCAAGTGAATCATCAAATGCATGTTTTCTTTACGTACAGTACAATCTATCCACAGAATCTCCACAATTCAATTCAACTCAACTCCCACTCACTCCCAATGATGTAGCCTGTGATTGAGTGAGGTTGTAGGCGTTTCAAATGTCTGGAGAGACGGTAAACCAGGAGGGGCTTTGTGATTCAGACCTTCTGAAGTGCATGTGAGACACTCTTTATACTGAGGCCAAATGATTTGTTTTATGGTTTGTGGACTTATTCATTCTGCTTGGGCTTGGTAAAAGAAAGCTCTACTGGGCTGTCTGAAGACATTGCAAAACACTTTACATTCAACCGAGAAACTTTGTGCTATAGGTTTATTAGGAAAAGAATCACAATATGGCACAAAGGCAGAAATGGACATGAAGCAGCAGGCACTAAGCACTAGCTAGAGAATGTTTTAGAATCATAAATTATTTGTATTGTAGCCATGAGCAGCAGCAGAAATGGCCTCTCAGACAGAGGCCATTTTCTGTACCATGAACTCAAACAGGAGCCACACAACAGTCCCTCTGGCAACTGCATCTTGTGTTCTGATCAAAATTGTGTAGGGATTGAGTGATGTAACATCTGTTTTTGGATGTGCAGCTATTAATATTCTTGAGACACACTGTTCAGAGAGGGAACCCAAAGCCTCTTAGCTAGGGGATGAACAAGTCAATATGAACATGAATTAATGAGTCCTAAGCTCATCAGCAGCACAGAGCTCACCAAGGCCGACATTTTGTGTACAGTCATTAATTACTGCTGTGCATACATCAGGAAGGAACACATTCATGTTTGACATTGTGGGACTTCCAATACGAGTTGAAGACACTGATGGCCCAGAACTCCAAACAAGAGTGAGCTTGCCATCTGCTCATGACGGAGATTCAAAGATGGTCACATCTGTTCTTTTCACCAGTTTGGCATTAGCATAAAATGTCCATCCAGGAGACACATAGGGATACATAACAGTTGGGGAAAATAAAAAAATAAATAAAAAAACAAGACAGCCAAAGCCTTGCCAAGATGTCCCGAATAGTGAGACTAGATTTTTCCAAAAAGTCAGTATGCTGAAGTTGGATTACAGATTCACAGAGTCGTGGTTATGTAAGGAAGATTATTTTGATATTTAGAAATGTACTGTAAGCATAACTACCAATGATAATTTAACAGTTCATATGCATGCATTCACATTTCAACCTGAAATATGCAGAAATAAATGGTATGCCCTGTATGACAATGTAACAGTGATGTGTTTGCTATGAGTTAAAACAACTCATTGCAAACACATCACTCTTATGTTGTCATAGCCAGGGCTATAGAGAAGGTTATGTGAAGTTCAGCGATTTGTCAAGCCTTATATAGAACTGACATAGACTTATGGTCTAGTGTGAGCCTTTCTCACAGTACATTACCTTTGTCAAGGTGCTTTGCATATACATGTATTTTTTGACTGACCTTTACAACAGTCAGACAAATTGCAAAGTGATGGTCCTCTCTGAAGGGTACCTTTCAAACTCAGATTCACACAGACCTTAAAGTCAATGACAATTACAGTATACTGACATTTTTAAGTATGCTTTGCATTACTACTGGGCAGATAATACTCAAGAAATGTATTAATGTTAAGAAGATGTTTGACCAGGGTTGATGATTATACTGCCAATTTGTTCAGAGACATGCTTAAACTATTTTATTCTTGTGTAGCACAGGTGTGTGACATTGTAAATATCCCAAGAGAACTCAGTGAAATATTATCTTTTAAAAGCATTATAATTGGGTCAGTTGTTTACCAGAGTGAACAGAGAGAAATGAGGCAAGAAAGCCATTTCCTTATTGAATGGGGGTTCTGAGTGCTTAGCTGACATCTTGGTGAGCTACAGTATTATATACTCAGGTTTCTCCATTCTGAGTGGGTAGAATAAGAGTGGAGAAAAAGAGGAAGAAACACTAGTTTCTGAATCATTAATTCCATTAATATATCTACTGAAATGTAAAGTTCAGATAAGATTTGATACAGGTTAAGAATCAAATAATGATGTTACACCTTTACTAACCTTGAAATGTGCTGTTATTAGAATCTGTTTTCACCATTTGTTAGTGCAATAGATTGCAGAGGTGGAATGCGATCCCTACTGTTGTATTAAATTACATGAGTACTGTAGATAAAGTCAAGTCTCATCATTTATCTGACATTCCGCAGAATTCTAACACCCACCACCTTTTACCAGAGTGTGAGGAAGACAGGTGTACTGGCAGGAGTAGTGAAGTAGAAGGCAGCAAGAATTCCTTGATATTGACCTGACGTCAGACAGTATTCGACGCACCATGTTTAGGACCGACGCGTGTTAATATCCCTATCTCCGGAATGGTGTCGCTACCGTGTCGGTTCTTCAATTCATGTCGTAGTTGGATAAAGGCAAAGATTGTACAGAATGTGTTACATATCCTTCTAATAAAGGCTTTAGTTGTCATTTGCTTATTCTTAAAGGTAGACTCTGGGATGTGACGTCATAGCAAGAATTAGTGGGGCGACGCTGCCAAAGACTTTCAAACGGAGATGCAACAAAAAAGCTAGAGCCCATGCGTCAAAAGTTTTGTTTCTGTGCAGTTATGAAACGAGCGAGCTCTGTCGTTCGCATTCGTTCACTACAATATATTAGATCAATATATTACATTTCACGGGTGTGACGTCATATCGCAGAGTCTACCTTTAAGATAACATGTTTTTTGCTGGTCAGTAAGCTAGCTACACTCCAGTAGCTGTCCCTCTTGTATTGTGGACGATAGCTAGATAGCTAGGAGTACTAGGCTACAGTATAACATTTCTTCATTACTTTTTGACAGTGTTCATTTTTGTTAACTTTATCTCTGTCCGAAAGCACAACTGCGAGGTGTTAGTGATTTGATTTATCCCATATCGTTTAATTGCACACACATGCATCTCCACGTCACGTGTCAGTGCGCTGTCAGCGCTGTCATCAGGCGGCTTCGCCTGTGAACGCGTACACACAAAAGGAATATTTGATCCAGCTTTAATTGATATTCATCTAATCCCTCCTCCAACTCCAGGCGGTTAGACATGCTAAAATCAGTGCAATCCCTTCTGCTCATGCCGTAAAGCCTTCTCCTGCTTTAGCAAATTGATGTGTGTCCCGGAGGGCTTCAATGCACATTAATCTGCTTAATCCAAATGTAATTGCTGCCTGCTTCCTCTCCTCTGTAGAATGGGCCTGATGGTTCCTCTGTTAATCATCACACCAGGCAGCATTTCCTTGTCTTTTGTAGGAGGGACAGCTCATTGTCATCCTTGCACTCCAGCTGATATGTTTCTGAGCGTCCAAGGGCATTACTTAATGCATGCATACAGTGTACAGAACTTTTTAACTGGTGTTGACTCTAGTTCTGCCTGCAACTGAAGAATCATCAGCTTCCCTTTTAACACATATACAAACTCCTGACCATGCATCAGCATGCAATAACATGGTTATGTCATTGCTGTGCTGAGTTAATTGACTATGAGGTAAATATGTTAAAAATTCAGCTTTTCTCTTATCTCCTTTGGAATGTCTCAGAATTATGAATGGCACAAAGTCAGACTGGAGAAAGAGGCACACCCTCTTTTGCTGACACCAGCAAAAGTGATAAAACCCCTGATGTGCAAAGTTTTCTTTTGAGGAAGACGTTTTGTTTTTGTATATAATCCTGTTTAGGAGGGAGGTTGCCCCATTATCGATTTTAGGTCAGCCAATGATGAATGTTACAATGTTTTTAAATGTTTACTTGAAGACAATTCATTATTCTGAGCTAACCAGAGGTCCACAAACCCTAAGTGGTGGGGCAGCCAAATTGGCCCTCCGCTTTCAGTCCAGTTTTGTATTAAACTCTTATCTAGTTCCTTTCACTTTTCACTACAAAAAAGGCCCCAAAATATCCCCTGTGAGGCTGACCAAGCTTTCCTTTTCTCATGACATGATGATTTCAAGATTCAAGGCTAAAAACAGGGACAATTCCACACAGTGGTTCAGTTTGAGGGGAAGTTTGAGTGGATGTTCCCCTTGGGAAGGGTAAAATGTGTTTTAAAGTGAACAACAGCTGTAGTGAACCGTCATAGCCAAACCTTGGTTATGACTGATACCTGATGATAGTGTTTCTGGGGGAGGGGAGATAATGTATCCTGTCACGGTTGGACCAGTCGGGCAGAGAGCGTAAGATGGCTCCCCGGCTCTCCACACCCACAGGAGCTCATTAGAAGTTCATTAATCACCACTATTGATCTGTTGTCACTTTCCTGAGCTGGTGTTGAGTGTGTCTCAGGGTTCACGTTCACAATGTCAGGCTCCAGGGGGATGAAAGACCCATTTCTTTAGGCTGTGGGAAGTCACACACACACATTGCTGTTTCACTGTCCTCTTTGCTCCACTATGACAAGACATGAAGGACTAAGACTAATGGTAATACAACAAATACTATGCAAATCCCATAATTTGTTTGCCTACTGTACCTCTGAAGTGAATGCATATGAGAGTGAGCAAATACAATATGAATGATACAAAACAGGAGTTTTATCAAACATTTATCAAATCATGAAAAAGTGTCCTCTCATGACTCATCTCTGCATAAATGCATTTTATAACAATGTATCCAACTTACCCTCACAATAACAGATAGAGAGAGATGTGAGTTTCATGTCCTTCAACTCTTAGAGCGGTCTTTGAAATAAGGGTTTGAGAAAACAACCAAAATACAGTCACCCGTGATCTGAAGTATTTTTCCTTTTGTACCATCCCTTTATCAATAACATTGAAGCTATGTTTATAAAGACACAATATATTACATTGTTATTAATGAATGCATGTGAAAACACTGTATTCAGAACTGTGTTGAATTCAAATTAAGAATTTAATTGTTGTTTTTATAGAGACAAGTGAATAATTACTGTTTATCTCAAGGCTGGTTCTAGTTGTTATAAATTACTTTTTGTCACTTCCACTGACAATTCAGACAATACAAGAAAAACGCTGTTATTCTCTCAATTCTCTTGTACATAATGTGCCTTGCCTCTAGTCTCTAGTCGTTGGGTTCTTTAACATCTACAGCTTTCATGTTGTTATCAAAGGGAACTGTCAACGAATTTCAACTCATTAATCTTCATCTTCATCTCTACATTCTGTCTAATTAGTATCAATTCTCTCTCCAATGGATCATTCCCTTACTTGAATGTTACTGTCAGAAATATAGATATGAACACATCAAAAGATCTGCTCTAATCTGTCTCTAAAACTAAAGTTTAGGGTACTTTTGTTGGGTTTTAGATCCAAGTTCAAATGAACTCTTACATAGGTCTTCCACCCCTTGGTTTGTGGTCTTTTTGTTGTTGTTGTTGTTGTTGTTGTTGTAGACCCTTTCACCTTTTTAGCATAACCAGAAATGTACATATAAAGTATGACAGATTTGTGCAAAGGTCTGAGGGGCTTAGGTTTCAACTAGCTTGCTAAACATCTTTTCTCCACTGATTTGAGACTGGTATTTCATTGATTTACTAGTAAAGAGATTCCCTAATATCCAGACTCACTGGTCCTCTCACTCCTGCCTCTGTTTACTCCTTCTGTGCTACTAAAATAGGTGCTCTGGTTGTGATCCATGTTAGTCCACCTCAGCAGCACTGTAGGACAGGGAGTACAGGGTGTTTGTGGATGGGAGCATCTGGGGCTTTGATCTGGAATGCCCTATATAGAGTGCAGTGGAGGCTGGTGGAGGTAGAAATCAAAGGACGGGTTCATTGTAATACATGGAATGGAATATATTCCATGTACAGTATTACAACAAGCCTGTCCTCAGATTTCTACCTCCACCAGGCCACCTGCTTTATGCTGATTCTCTCCTACTGTTTAATGTATCAGATTTTCAGTTTTCCACAGCCTCTAATCTTGTGTTTTCCTCTTTCTGCTTATCTGGCTAAGAGGCTCTGAGCTCCTCAAAACTAAACTACTCCAGTTCCTGAAATGTTTCTGGCTGAGTCTCCTCCTCCCTATATCCTGGTAAATCTCAAGGCAATGCCATGAATCTGGCCCTTGACTTCATGCTCTTGACTTTGTCCTTGTAAAATGTTTCTACATTAAACCCCTATTTATCCAGCCAGGGGACCAGGGGGAACAGTGTGGCTGTGCAATAATAAGATGTTGTGCAGTAATTCAAACTGCTATGTCAAAACACAGGAAAACAAAAGTCTAATGAGAGTGGTATTGAGATGTAGTTGTCGCCACTGGGATTGAGAACTGTGATGTTGTGAATAGGCCTGTCAATGTCTAGCCTTCCAGGCAGCATTCAGCCTCAGGCTTAGTGGTTTGTTCTGTCTCCTCTACAGTAGGAGCTCTCCCTTGGGTGGGAATGCAGTGAGATCATGCATCTTTCTCACACACAGGCCTAAACTGCCCATCGATCGCCCACTCTGACACCAAGACAAAGGCCATGATCAGTCTTCCTGCACAAAGAGGATTATCAGCTTGTTTGTATCTAGTTACGCCAATAATGATCTTACCTTACGATCTCTGCGTGTCAGTGTGGGAATACTTGTTCCCCTTGTGTGTACAACTCAGAGCCAAAAATACATTTTGGAGTGAGTCTGCACCCAGAGCAGGTAAGGCTTGTGAATAAGAAAGGGGCAGGTGTGAGGCCAGACAGTGTATCTGTCATCTCTTATTTGTGTAGTTCTGTGGAGATTGTGGAGAGGTTGCCTGGTAAATGCTAGTTAACCAACAGCAGAGCCCAGCTAATTTAGATTCTCACATGAGGAAGCTTGTAGTGGACACCCTCCTGATGAAAACACATTACCACAGTAAGACAGTTAAGACATTAACAGAGCCCAGATCAAGAGTTCTGCTGCATGCTAAAATCTGACATTATACAGACAGACTAATTAAAGCCTTGGAGGATTAATTGGTGAAGTGGTGTGGAATTAAACATACTCTTCATCCAGGACAAAATTAGCCATGTGGTGCAACAAAGAACAGGCTGAGCAGAGAAACCTAAAACTACAGTCCCATGTGATCAGCCAGCAGAAGGGAGATGGCAGAATAAGTCTCCAAATGTTTTGGAGGGCTCTGATGGCACTTTGGAACAAGCAAACTAGAAAACAGAAAAAACCCCAGATTGAATTGGACAAGAATGGCTAGCACTATTCTGAACATGTATGCTGGAGTGATTGAAGTAAACAAAATCTAACTCAAGATAATTGTGTGTCCTATACAAAACAAATACAAAATGTCTTTATGGAAATGTCCTAAAACAGATTAACAAGAAGACTAAACATCAGATAAAAACGAATGAAGCTTTTACTAATGATTGAACAAATGTTCACAAATTCTGCGGAGATAAATTGCCAATTGATTGAACTATTAAACTGTCAGGATAAACGGTGAATAGGCTAAAGATGTTCATGCATCACAACAATTTCACATTCTCTGCACGCACTACTTCA
>NC_139659.1:15399167-15497477 GCF_951799395.1 Argentina silus | reverse complement strand
TGCCAATACCCATTATCACCTACATTGCTGTGATTTTCATACTGTATTAGAATTTCCATCTAGCCATTATACAAATGTGTATTTCATCGTCAGCTTTTATATCTGCAAGTAACACATGCTGTGACACATATCAATACGATTTCACTATCACTCATCATAAGGAAGAGGTGTTTTTTTTCCTTTCACTGTACTTGGTTTAATCAACCTGGTTCATTATGTTGTTATTTTTTATTGAATAAAAACCTGAATAGATTTACATGACTACAGTTGTCTCTGTAGCTTTATTATGGCGACAGTAAAACATGTTTTTAATTGGCAAGTTAAAAGACAAATAATATAATTAATGTAATTTATGATGAGTGTCACAGTTATGCCAAAGGAAATGCTACTGTTGCTGGTGGCTGTAATACAAATCTAAAGTTAAAAGGGTCCAAACAAATAACTATCGTTATGGTGCAATTTTATAGTAATGGTGCACAGTATTGCACTAATGCACATTTGGATTCATCTTCCAAATAAAACTATGCTTAGGGTGAAACTAATAGAAACTCCGCTACATAAAATACTCTACTGCTGCAGGGCAAATAGTGGCATTTTTGACTCATCCCGGAATCTTTCTGATTGAATTGAACCTTTGTACAATTCACAATAAAAACCACACATTGTATGACAATGACATAATTTTGTTCTTGTGTAAGATTAGCTTCAGTGGGATTTATTATTAAACAAGGATGGGAATTGTTACTGTACTGTTATGTACTAGCACAAAAGCCTGTGTGATTTCCTCAGTAATGACTCTACTCATCAATGACTCTATTCTTACTCTAGAAAGAATCTTTAACAACTGGTTTCCAAGCAACAGATGTGTTCTTTGAAGGCGTGAATTGTGCTCTGAGATTGTCATGGTAACTGCCTTCTGGAGAAATCGCATACAAGGAGCACCAAAGACACTTTGATCACTGTCTGAATAGTTTATTTAGTTTTTGGTCCATCTGTAACTGAGTAATGGAACAAAGCATCAGTTATTTGAACAATGCTAAAGACAAAGTGAAATCCACCAAAAACTGCTAAACATGGCATGGCATCTTACAAATGAGTACCAAGAAACATTACAAAAACAATTAATGTCTTTCTCTATGTTAAAACCAATTGAAAGATTTTTCTCACTCAATGCATGCTTGAAATATCCATTATCCAATATAAATAAGTGCACTTCTGATAATCACAGGACAGGACATGGGGAGAGAGAGAGTGTAAGGTAGAGAGTGAGAGAGTTAGGAGGTGAGTGAGAACAAAAGAAAAAGAGTAAAAGAGAGTATACCGAGAGGGACTGATCTAAAGAAAACACTGTCCCTTCCCTCCTCAACTCAGAAACAGGCATGTATTTACAAAACATACAACCTATAAAGACTACAGACCACAAGGTACAGATGAGATTGAAGTGCTATGAATTTGCCCAATGTAGCTCATACACAAATGCAATTCTGAGTGAAATGTTTCCCGTTGGTGATTGTACCATATCTAAACGTGTTAAGTCTAATCACAAGACATAACAGGTAGTTTTAACTTGTCATTGTAGTAGTGCCTTTATGTACAAACAAATAAAATGTCAAGAGTATGCTCTTTATGTGTTTGTATAGGGTTATACACATAAATACTTTTCATAGATACACAAACAAAATATTTAAGCCTCGTGCATTTTTTGTGTTTTCAAGAACAGAGAGTGTTCTCTCAGGAACTGCTTTAAAACTAAACAATGCAAAATGCCATCTCCTAGATTCGTACAACAGGAGATCCAATAAACAGGAGAAAAGGTGCAAATTCTATAACACACATACACAAAAAATTGGCCATTAGACATAAAATTACATTACTGCTAAAATGACCTCATAAAAGTTGGAGGAAATGGTCCACTGACTCCCATCGTGTCCCTGGAAGCTCATCTACTTCCTGTCTTGTCACTTTTCCTAATGGTAGATGCTAAGTGGGATCCTTGGGACAACCCTACCCTGAACCCTAACCCTAACCTTAACCCTTACACTAACCATAACCATTACCTAACCCTCACCCTAACTTTAACCGTTTTAAATCTTCATTGGGTGACGTCAGAGTCGGGTCATCCCAAGCATCCCACTTAGCCTTTACCTTTCCTTCATGACCACAGAAACGAGAGGACTGGAAATGCCCCCACCTTCACCTCACTGGTTTCACCTATGGAATCAAGTCCTCACAAATCAGTGGCTATGATGAAGGTAGACTCAGAAATGAAATGATTCTAGACTACTGGGACGCACCTTAATGTGACCCTCTCTCACTGCAGCAGACGTGTGCTGCTCAGTACCATCAAAATGGAGGTTATGAGCTGCATCAGCCCATGAGAGAGAGAACTACTTTGGTTGTTCTCATGGTTGGGGTGGCTTGCACTGCTGCGCTCAGCTGTCTGCTTCTCCAGGAAACGTTCAGAGTAGTTCATGTAGAGCTCCACACAACGGCGGGACTTCAGCTGCTCCACCAGGGCAGGGTAACCAATTTCCTCAATGCCCACTGTGTCATCATCCTCCTGACCTGTATGGGCGTCCTGCAGGAGGTCCGTCCTTTTCAAGCAGGTCTCCATGAAGCTATCGTAGGACTGGGCCCGCGGTGGTGGTTTGTAGGCGTAGTCCCGGCCAAAGTCGTTTTCATCTGTGGATTTGTTACCATATTGGCGGTACATGTAGTTATTGTAGTATTGCTCCTCCTGAGGGTTGCGAAAGTTAAAGTGTGGTCGGGGGAAGCGCCCCAGCCCATAGCCCAGCGCCATACCTGCCACGGCCCCAACACCTGCAGCCATCATAGCCTTCTTGGCAAAGCCCTGGGACCTACCAGAGGGATTGTACCCCATACCCTGGACTGATCGTGAGAACGGAGACCCTCCTCCTGTACCATAACCTCCACCATAACCTCCCCCACCATAGCCGGGACTGAGGATCTTATTGTTTGGGTTCCAGTTGGGGTATCCTCTTCCTGCCCCACCACCTGGGTAGCCCCCTGGGTATCCACCTGCCTGCCCCCAGCCCTGTCCAGTATTTCCTCCTCTTACTGGGTAGCCACCTGCTGCTGGGTAACCTCCTGCTCCCGGGTAGCCTCCAGCTCCCGGGTAGCCTCCAGCGGCTGGGTAGCCTCCAGCGGCTGGGTAGCCTCCTCTGCCTGGGTTTTGGTTGGGGTAGCCACCTGCTGCTGGGTACTGGTTAGGATAACTTCCTCTGCCTGGGTTTTGGTTAGGATAGCCCCCCGCTGCAGGATAACCACCTGCTCCAGGGTTCTGTATTGGGTATCCCCCCTGGTTGGTACCCCCTCTCCCAGGATACTGCTGGTTAGGATAGCCGCCTACTGGATTACCTCCGGCTGGGGGGTACTGGTTAGGATATCCTCCTGGTTTGGCACCACCAACTCCAGGGTAATTACCAACAGGGTTACCTCCAGCCGCCGGGTAGCCCCCTGCTGGGTTCTGGTTGGGAACGCCCCCTTGATTGGTACCCCCCCTCCCTGGATAACTACCACCTGCTGGGTATGGATTGGGGTTCCTGTTGGGGGTCTGAGGCTGTCTGGGGTAGTTTCCTGCCTGTGTATTTGATGTTTTTGACGGCCTTGTGTTGCTTGATCCCCCCTTGTTACTGGAGGAAGACTTTTTGCTGCTACTGCTACTGCTTTTCTTGGCCCATGTAAAGTCAGTATGCAGGAGAGCCAGGAGGGTCAGAGACAACAGAACCAGCTCACACAGCTTCACCATCGCTGCCTGAAAAAAAAGATGTGAAAGGTTGGGTCTCAACAACAAAACAATGTTAAAGTGCTTGGTCTGATTGTTTGAAGCCTAGTTGCCTTGTTCTTATTCAGTCTGCAGTGCTAATGACTCAATATTCGCTGATAAGTTATTCTAAGGGGCTATGGTTCAATTTACAAAGCTTTATCATTGAAATAGTGGGGCAAAAAATGGGATACGCTTGGCCACTTCATCTTGGCTGTGTTAATATGCATGTTTTATTTGGACGAGAAGTTCCATCGCAAGATGCGTGGCTCTTACATTGTGGAATGGGCATTTTTGGACACAATCAATTATCAAACATGTTTTGATATTGATCTGGAGGTCGCAGATCGCAGACTGCGTTGATGAACCTTTCATATTACCATCCCAAACTTCATACGCGGTGCCGAAGGTTTCGAACCACATTCGCACATGCAGACCTGTTAGATTATGAAATGGCGTTCTGGGCCTATAGTTTTTTTACTGACAGAATAGAGCCGTTATATGACAACATCGAAGGAAAACACTGATAGACGAGATACTGGACATTATTCATTATTTTTTAATAGCCATTCTATGCAATTAGTGTGCCTAGACTATATTTCAGGAAATATGCCAAATAAAATCATGAAAAATATTTTCCAATAGCAGACACGAAAACGTTTATATGATAAACCATGTAGCCTATTATTCATCGTGCCATGTATTGTGAGACCTACGGATGAGGCCCTTAACAATCGTGTAAACATATTGTGACAGAGATCATACATCTTACCGTGATTCGAAAATGCAGTTTTTTCTCAAAGAAATAGAGTTCCGTCGGTTTGTTTTCTCCTATGTTTTGATTCTGACGTTCGTTTGAGTCGCTGCTTGCTCGGGAGCGGTCTCTCGATCACCGAACACAAATGCGTCACACACACATATACACACACACACACACACACACACGCACACACACGCACTATCAGCAGCAATGCTCCTCGGTGATTGTAGTACATTAGCTTTTATCAGAGTGTACATTATACCCACATCCAATGACGCATACCCTCATTGACATATCATTTCCCCATTACCATTATTGCATTTGGGCAGACTTTACAATAGCGTGCAATAGACAGAGTCGTAGAGATACAGTGATAGACAGTGATAAAACTGACATTTGTGTGCAACATGCATTTGTGCATATCTCTCATTGCATTTAATGCATGATTTACGCGTAAAGTGACAATTGCGCATACGTGGGCTATACAGTTTGAAGACATTCATCCCTAAGGAATGGGTTTTTCAGTTTATCGTCTTCAATATGGACCTATTACATAAACATAGATCGGACACTAGATGGCGACAAATGGATACATCAAATAGACTATACATTTGGTTTCATAATGAAGAAGACATGGAGACATGAAAAAGTTATTCTACAAGAATACTGAGAGGAGTACTGTAAGGTGTAAGTCATATTAGACTATGACAAACACATGTTTAAATAACAATGCACAGCCTAGAAGCATCTTGAACGTTTCTTGTTGTTGTCTGATAAATTATTTGTACAGAGGTGTGAAATAGCAGTAGGCCTGCACTCAGTTGACTCTTATCATGCACGTAGACATAAACACAAATACATACATATTTTCAATACAAACAATTTATCTAAGAACTATATCCACATTCATATTACCTGTATAGCTTGCAACAACGGCAGCACTGCAGGCAATAGAATACCATACTTGCAGAATCTCTCGAAGCAATACAGTTGCAGCAAATTACATTATATTACATTTTACTGGAAAATGTATTTTGCCTGCCCGCCTGTCACATGTGTGTGCTTTGGGGTGTGGAACCATGTGGTGTAGAATTTAACCTCTCATTTCAGGTCAGTTGACCTCTGGTTTGTCGGTTGCAATTAGCTCCTTAAGCAAAGCTACTGTCAGTGCCTTAATAATTAAGCAGTGTTTGGTATCAGTATCCTCTCACTGAAGGAAGGCTGATGCTCTGCACTTTATCCTATCCTCTATCCACTTTACATCATGGTCAAATCAGTTGAGTCAGATTACACTATAACTGCTAGATAAAATACATCCATATTCACCTGTCAAGTGAAATGCCATGAACATCATTTGTTATTAGGATCCCCCTGTGTACAAAGCAGTGAAACTCCTCCTTGATGATGTGACAGACCCCATAAACATCATGGATGAGGCACCAGGACAGACCTTACAGTGTTTACACCTGGGATGGATCCTACCTACACTATAAAGTATTTGTAGTATTTGCATAGGGCCACATTTTATGAAACCTGATGACCATGCTTCCGAAATAAGTGAATATTACCAAAATGTATCTCTGCCATAAACACAAGCGTGAGTTATAAGGTAAAGCTAAGTTTTAAGTTAAACTCTGAATTCATACAAATTCAAACAGTCCCTGTACTCTCCCCTTACACTAATCACTTTCTCTGTTTTCACATTTTCTAATTAACTTCAAGTTGAATAATGTTCTCATGCTTTTTTAAAGAGGTGAGGTCTATATAAAGAAGACAGAGCGGAGGTGATCGACCTGATGATCTTCAGGTCATCTCACAGGTGCAGCTACAGGAGAGGACTAGAAGAGGTCAGAACTGAACGTCTTTCAAAAAAAGCAACAGAAAGCATGAAGCTCTCCGGTACAGGTGAGTTAATTCACAGGCTATGTGAATTATAGGCGATCACCTTATGAGAGTCAACAGGTGAGCAGGTACAGATGAACGAGTAGAGAAACAAAGGTAAGCATATGTTTGTTTCCAATGTTACGATTGACTTATTTTGATTATAGTGCTTGATTTTCTTTTGTAATAAGTGGTTGTATTTTGGATATATGAGGTTGTTGTATTCAAATGTAAACATGTGTTGTTATGTGTTTCAGTGTGGCTATTTGGCTGTGTTTGGGATCCACTCCTCCATTGACCATGTCACATGAAACTTGACTATCTGCTGTCATTCATGGATTGGGTATCTGTTGTTGATTGAGACAATAACATTAATATGGCCAAACCCTTCCCCTCTCAAATCCCCTCCCTTAACACTCCATCCCCCTTGACCGCCTCATGCCTAGATGAACTGGTATCAGGTAGCAGCAATAAGGCTAATGGAATGATTTGGCTGATGCCAGGGTGCAGATATGTATACCAAGGTTATGGACTTGCAAGGTTATGGACTTATGTTAATATTAAGATGTTATTGAAATGATAAGATTGTATATATATATATATATATATATATGATTCATTAGTGCATTGAACAAAATATAATCAGCACTGTCTTAATCGTAGAATGCATTGAACAAGGGATATAACAAATGTACAGTTCTACAATATACATCTTAAGACTTGATGGTATCTATCGCTTTGTTTGTATCTGTCTAACATGTCTTTCTTATCACCAGAATGGCATCTACTTGAATCATTTCTCTATATGAGTTAAACATTTGTGTGTGTAACTAAACCATGTTTTATTCAACTGCATTTACATCACTCGAACAAAGAGTAGGAGATACGTCTATTAAAAAGTACTGAGAATCTCCTGATCAAAAAGAACAACTGAAACTGAAGCCTTATGCTCCTTGTTTATACACTCTAGTATATGAGCTATATTGATGTAACTGAACTAGAATACATTATGTTTAAGACTCACTTAGAATAAATTTACCTGGATGATCTTGGACAGGGGTCCCAATGCAGGGGTCAATTGTCAGACTAGGTTGACGTGCCTCATTTCAAACAGTAGGGGTCAGAATGGAGGGGCACTGTATGTGCAGAGATAAAGAGAGAGAGGACGAAAGAGAGAGAGAGAGAGAGAGAGAGAGAGAGAGAGAGAGAGAGAGAGAGAGAGAGAGAGAGAGAGAGAGAGAGAGAGAGAGAGAGAGAGAAACTGTAATCTGTGATTGCCAACTTCAAAGAGGTCCAAAATGGCGTTTGGGTAAATGTTAGCCTTGCCCTATGTTATTTTGAGTTTGTTGTCCCCAATCTGCATTTCCTTTTCTGCATTTCCTCTACTTCTAACTGATGTCAGTTCAAACCAGTTGAGTTATATCCTTCTGCAGCCATACCTGTTCATACTGATATCATAATTGATATCATAATTGCTGCATACACCAACTGTAGTGAAATGAAGTAACATGGTTTTGGAATCTATCTAGTGAGTGCTAAATATGGTTAATGTTATTACATTAAGTGTAAGTCCACTTGTGTAATAACACACACCGCTAAACTCCATTACAAATAAATTACCAATGGTCTATGTCATTGGATCTTAAAACAATGTTGTAGTAATTACAATCTAACTGTAACTATACAGGTATAGGGGCAACTTCATGTAAAGTGTCACCAAATCTCCCTTTGTTGGCAGAAAAGAAAATGTCACTTGACAATTGACATATCCCAGATGGAGGCACTGTTGTTGATATTTAATGCTGTACATCTTGCTGTTATACATGATATGTTGACAAATCACTGTTCTGCACAAACATACATTTGTTTTTATATTTTAAATAGCCCTCTGAGGGCCAATATCAGCCTTTAAGGAAAGCATTGCTTTGGACAACATTCAGCTAAGGGTATAAATCTAAGAGCCGGACAAGTCTTCTGGCTGTAGAGCTACTGCATGTCTCAGATGGCCTCTATGGTCTCTCCATGCTCAAGTCCAGAGTCAGTGTCATTACTCTACACCACAGATGTGTCTTCCAGTTGTGCAGTGTTTTGTCACGCGTGTTGTGTCCGGGCGTGCTGGGGGCAGGGGGTGTGCAGGTAAAAGCGAGACGCCCCCAGCCCGTAAAGTGATCCTGACACTATGAATAATGAAGGGCACTGCGGCAGAGAGGATAAGTTCTCTCGGCAAGGCTCCTTTTTCACAGGGCTTTCTCCCCTGGGTCACATGACCGCCATGGGGACAGTAATTTTTCATGAGCAGAGTGTGTTGGCTGTGCTGGCCCAGGAGGAGAGCTCCAGGCAGGCAGAGTTCCCCATGGCCCCAGCCTCCACCTCTGTCTGCACCCACACACCTCGTTCAGGCAGCACAGCACCCAAGGGCCCCCACGCTTCCCCGCCGCCACGGGTCAAATGAATTGTCTTACAGCTCAAGAAACTCAAGGAAGCTCTTACGAAACTGAAGGCCAGGGAAGTGAATGAATAAAAGATGCCCTCAAAACAGAAAAAAGCGACAGGATCAGAAGAAACCGAAGAGCTGGATGACGAAGTGGAGGAGAAGAAGCCAAATTCGAAAGGGAAGAGTAAGTCTGTCGCCAACGGAGACGGGTCAGACGGGGAGAAGAGTCGGAAGAAACACAAGAGCACTGAGGAGTCTGAAGTGTCCCAGGAGAAAAAAGGGGAGACCCATGATAAGGTGAAAGAGAAAAAGAAGAAAAAGAAATCAGAAGACCATGACAATGGGGATTTGGGTGATGTGATTGAAAATGAGGAAGAGGGTGATGAGCAGAACAACAATGAAACCACCATCAGCAAAACCAAGAAGAAGAAATCAGAGAAGCCCACAGAGGACGAGGAAGTGACTGAAGGTACAAAAGAGGAGAAGAAGAAGAAAAGGAAAAAGAAAGCATCCTCTGAGGACCAACAGGGAGAAGAGGAGATGGGGTCCAAAGACAAGAGGTCCAAAGATGGAGGGAAGAAGAAGAAGAAGTCCCAGGATGAAGAGCCTCTAATGGAAGAAGAGGAGGAGGAGGACTCCAAGAAAAAGAAGAAGAAGAAGCAAAAGAAGGGATCAGCCGACAGTGATGAAGAGCCTGTAAATGAAGAACAGGAGGAGGAGGAGGACTCCAAGAAAAAGAAGAAGAAGAAACAGAAGAAGGGATCAGCCGACAGTGATGAAGACAAAAAGAAAAAGGGGAAGAAGTCGAAAGTTAAGCAGATGGACTATGCTGAGATCTACCAGGCCGAGCTCATGAACTACCACACAGACTCATCTGACGGCTACGAGGACGAGTACCACAAAAGGAAAGGTAGGCCCACATAACTGCCCCCCCCCCAGCTTACAGCATTACAATATCATCCCACATAGTCCAGGTAAGCTACACTGTTCCACCTTTCCACAGCTCTACGCTGGGACAACACTGAACAAAGCTCTGTGATTGTCTCTGGATGAAAGCTCAGAGTGTTCCACATGAATGGAGCCCCAAAGAGACCCAGTGACAGGCAGGTGCTGCATCCAGCGCTGGGGCCAGGGCCTGGGGCCAGGGCTAGAAGTAAGGTTGGGGGCCAAGGGCAGAATTTAGGCCAGGGCCACACATACAGAGGGTGTAAGCCCCTGGAGAAGCTTTAAATATTATATTATGATATTGATATTAAGATATCATTATAATAATTTGTATCATTCTTTATAGCAGTGCAATTGACATGTTAGCAAGTGAATTTGATTCAAGTTCAGACTGAAACAGGCGTTGTTTATTTAGTCTCGTTTGTGGTCATGGTGGAGGTGCAGATCAGGTAAACGGTGTATCTCATCATTTAAAGCCTAAGTTAAGGATAGGTGTCTGGCTTCTCAGTTACCTGGCTGGCATGGCTTTTCTTCCAGTCTGTCTGACTCACTGGGCAGCAGGCTCTAGAACTCTGATCAGGGTTTATCAGAGATCACTTTTATCACTCTCTGACTTCATCAGGTGTCTTTATTTCTCTCTTATCAGGTTTTAATAGGTGTCTTTTTTCTCTGAATCAGGTCTTTATCGCTCTGATCTGGGGGTTTTTCAGGTCTCTCTCTCTCTCTCTCTCTCTCTCTCTCTCTCTCTCTCTCTCTCTCTCTCTCTCTCTCTCTCTCTCTCCCTCCTCCCTCCCTACCTCCCTCTCTGGTTTGACCAGGTCTCTCCCTGATCAGGTTTTACTGAACTAACGAACTCAGCCAATCTCCTGCAGCCTGCCATGACTTCCTTTCCTGGCCTATGCTGCAGCCATCAGAACACTGTATGAGTGTTCTTACTGTTTGCAGAGGAAAACCATATCTTCTACCCTACCATACAGTGTTCACCCTTGCCATGCAATATTTACCATGACCTGCATGTTACATAATCCCACTGGCTGGGGGGTGTGTGGTTAAGCTAAACCCCCTTGGTCCCATTCACCTAACCCCAGCTTTGTACTATGATCTTGAATTCTCAATGATTTAGAGAGAGCTTGACAAAGACCAATGTTGTTTTCAACAACATCAAACTATAATCACAAGACACCAATAATCATAGAAAGCAATACCAAAAAACAGACCTGACAGATAACACATTTACTTACAAGTAATTTAGTAGACGCTTTTATCCAAAGTGACTGACAAAAAGTATGTTTGTCTAAAGTAAGGGAATCAACTATACATCAGTCATTGTAAGTAAAACCTTTGATAAGAACAGGTCACAGTGCTAGAGGAAGAAAACAAGTTGTTGGGGTTTTACTTTGCTTTTACACTTGCTTTGATTATACACATTAACACAGACAAACAGAAAGTGACAGAGTAAACAGATTTGATAGTGACAGCAGACATGTGTGTGTCCACTCCTCCTCTCCTCCTCCACTCCTCCTCTCCTCCTCCACTCCAATCAGACGGGTGTGGAACCAACAAACAACAAATCCAGGAGGCTGGTGGAGGTAGAAATGACAATGAGCCTACGATTTCTACCTCCACCAGCCTCCCCTGTTGTCTCGTCCTGTCAGAGAGACAAGACAAATCCAGCTCTGAAATGTGAGAGAGCCACTGCTGGCACGCCGCCAGTCAAGGATTCACTGCAGATTCGCTGCATTGAGTTCCCTGGCTGGCAGCTCTCTATGGAAGGAAACATAACGCTCCTAATTATGGTTATGCATACACCACCCCAGTGTTTTTAATTGAACCCCCCCTAACCGTGCTTCTGTGTTTGTCTGTCTTATCACCTGATCAGCCTGTTATGGATTTCGAGATAGATGGGTAGCATTCTCATGCAGATGGATAGCATAGCACTGCAGATTCACTGTCTCTCTGTGTCTCTCTTTATCTCACTTTCTCTCTCTCTCTCTCTCTCTCTCTCTCTCTCTCTCTCTCTCTCTCTCTCTCTCTCTCTCTCTCTCTCTCTCTCTCTCTCTCTCTCTCCTCAGTGTACGAGGTGGTGACAGTCACAGGTGACGTGAGGGGGGCAGGCACAGATGCTAATGTGTTTGTCACTCTGTTTGGGGACTTTGGCATCACTCCAAAGGTGCATCTGGCCAGCAAGTGAGTTCAACAGCTTTTACTCTTATCTCAGATGTTGGTCTTCTAACATTTGGAACAAATGCAGATGCGGATAACAGGCCATCACTTGCCATAAAGTAATCCTGACTCACAGAGGGTCAGTGTGAGAGGACACATTTTCTGTCATCTTAATCCTAAACTCAAATATACTCTTTCAATATATTGTATCTTTAGTAGGAACTATTGTTAGCTCTAAATGACATATTGTGCATCTGGCATAGGGCCTACTGTATGTTTGTATGTTTTTTTTATATAAGTATAGAATGTCAATATGTATATGTATGTTGTAAATGGGATATATAATGTCTTTGGAGAGAACAACATATAGTAGAAATTAGGCTTCCATGTTAACATTAACCATTAACCATTGCATTTTTCTCTGATTCTCCAGCACAGAAAAGAGGTATTTTCTACCTAAAGATGATTATAGGATCACTTCCTGTGTTGTGTTGCGTTGTGGGTATGGTGCTGTATAAGAGTGTATTGCTGTAACTTTAAAAACCCATGAGCCTCATATGAACTGCCTTAAATATGCTGTTTAACCTCAACGGTACAACCAATAAACCAAGAAGGGTAACACAAAGCTACATTTTCATGAAATTCTCTCTAATGTTTACTCATTATGACAGTTTCTAAGGCATTTGATTAGAGACATGGCTAAAGCACAGGAATATCTCCTCTATACAGAAACATAATGGACAGACTATCTGGAGTAAGGAGGAACTATGTGACATGGCCGGTCTTCTTGTCATTCAGAGTAAATGGAAGAAGACCACGATGTCATTTCCTACTCATTTATGTTAAATGACTTACAGAGGCTGTTATCATGGTGGGTGTAAAGGCTGTCCTTATCACTTCATATGGACAGGCAGATAGAATTACACATACACTGGATGTAATGTATAGTGATCTACAATACACCTTATCATTCAAACTTCACCTCACCATCTCATATTAGACGCTGTTAACTCAATATATAACATATAATATATAATGCATATATCACTCAATATATAACATATAATTATACTCAGACATACATACATACATATATATATATATATATGAATGTTTTATATGTGTATGTGTCAATGTGTTATTACACATAGTTAAAACATAGTAATAACATTCATATCATCATCATTACTGAGGAGAAGTTTTGTCTTACTCAGATATTATATGTCCTACCTGTATTGTGTAATGATCAATGATAATTTGCATCATGATACAGGTAAGTGGGTGGTCTGGTTTTGAACAGATCTGCCTGATAACAATAAGGCAGATTAAATGCAACATTTTGGAATTCTAATGGAATTGACATGAATTCTCCAATGACATGAATTCCAAAGTTTGCATTGGGGTTGATTTGTACTGTATACTATAGTGTCATTCAACCATTTCTTACAGGTTAATTGTAAGTGCAGGCAGGTGTGTTGGACAGTCTTGGCAATTTTTTATTTATGCACTTTGCTTCTTAATTAGGGAGTGCAGCCTTGGCATTGTCACACAGAATTGAATATAGAGCATAATTGTGAGCAGGAGACCATAGACAGAAATGTGGGTCAGTGACAATGACAGGTGCATTCTCTATTGTGTCTGAGGATATCTGATTCACTGTTGGCAGACGAGGCCCTGCTCTGTCACTGTCAGGTAGAGGATGGGGCTAGAGAAGTGCCAGAAGGGCCTAGTGTCTGGTGTCAGAATCTGCCCATCTGGTAGAGACCACCAGTGTGCCTTGTCCTGGGCTGGTCAGTCAGGATCTGTCTCTCTCTGTCTCTCTTTACCCCCCATAGTCTCTCTCATAGTCTTGAGTCATGCAATCTCTTCCTCTCTCCAATATCATCTGTCTCTCCTCACGTTACAGAAGCCGAACAGCATTTGAGAAAAATAAGACAGACGTGTTCCGGATCAAAACACACAACGTGGGGCCTTTGAAGAAGCTGAGGTATGATGATGGGATCCAGACTCCCAGTGTGGCAGAGACGACTGATCTAATAGCTATACTGTGCAGTATATTACCAGCATGTAGTCAATACCCCACAGTATAGTCTCAGATCCATGCAGCTATCTAAGACTCTAGCTGAGATGATTGAGAGGGGATTTCCTCTGCGAGATCACTGAGTGTTATGCACCTGTTCTTGGGTGTGGTGTTGGGACTGGTGCTGCTGGAGAGGGGATCTGTGTCACAGCCAGTCTTCAAAAGTGAGGAGACACTGCTGGAGTATCTCTCACTGTAACATTCTGAGTGTCTACGAGAGCAAAGACCACATCTGCAACTCTATGGGTTCTCTGACAAAAAAACTCTACTGTAAGTGCAAGATACAAGCAGTTTTATAGCACATTATTGTCCAGTGCATTTGAATGGTTCATAAAGTAGAATTTACCTTAACTTGGCCTAATTATCAAACCAGTATCATCTTGAAATGTATATGGTATTTTAATACTACTATATACACTCACCAAACACTTTATTAGGAACACTATACGAATACTGGGAAGGGCCTCCCTTTGCTCTCAAAGAAGCTTCAATTCTTCGTGGCATTGATTCCACAAGATGTTGGAAACATTCCTTTGAGATTCTGGTCCATGATGACACAACTGCATCAAGCAGTTGTGACATGGTGCATTATCATGCTGGAAGTAGTCATTAGAAGATGGGTAAATTGTGGCCATGAAGGGATGCACATGGTCAGCAACAATACTCAAATAGGCTGTGGCATTCAAGCGATGATTGATCGGTATTAACGGGCCCAAAGTGTGCCAAGAAAACATTCCCCACACCATTACACCACCTTCCACCATGAGAAGGTGTACAGGTGTTCCTAATAAAGTGTTTGGTGAGTATATAATATCCATGCTGGAGATACAACTTAGCCCTGGTGTGTAAACCATGATTGTTGTGTCTTGTCAGGGCCACTTGTCAAACAGCCAGCTGTTGTTGTTACCCTCATAGAGTACAGTATGTACTAGAGGTAGGTGGTACATCTGGTACATACCCTACGATTCCTGTGTCCCGATGCAGGATTGAGCATGACAACACAGGGATGAATGCCAGCTGGTTCCTTGACCGGGTCATGGTGACGGACATGAACCGCCCACACCTCCGCTTCTACTTCGCCTGTAACAACTGGCTGAGCAGAGAGGAGGCCGATGCCCTGTTCGTGAGAGACCTGCTGGGCAGCCTCAACCCCATGGACGTCCCCAAACGTAGGATGCTCTGGAACGCACACCTCTACACAACACAGGATACATCAAGTCTACACTGTGTACTGTGCACTGCCTGACAACTAAATTGACAGATTCATTGAAACCTAGTACACTACTACATTTATTATGTTGCATTCTTTCTAAGGGATCTTAAGAACCTGTTTGACTTATACTACATACAGTATGTGTTGCATATTACATGCTGTACTGTATTTGCGGGTAGTGTTTAATTCTTGAACGTATCCCAAAGTTACATAATGTCACTGTTACTTGTTTGAACTCTGAGTCCCTACGCAGCCTAATCTTGTGGTAAGCCTTGTCACAGTACCAGAGCTCAGTGAGAGGCCAGGGTGTATGTGTGCCTCGGCGGCTCTGTGTGACCATGTCAGCACGCCACTCGCTCCAGGCTGTATCTCTGCTATTGTCACTGTCCCTTAAGTCCATTCAAGACCGGAGGAGCGGTCAGAGAATCTGCCTTATTCCATCCCCAAGCTGTTCTGACAGCATCAGGCACTGTGGCACGCCCACCCATCAACCACCACCCACCAATAGTAATCATAAATATTTAACGTGGAAACTGCCGTATTGAGGATTAGAGGAAACTCTTGGTTGTCTGTTGTCTATTGTTAGAGAGAGGCAGGTAGGAGACACCCACAGTCTGACTGACACGAGGCACAGGACTAGACTAGACAGAGGGGTGTTACAGTAGATCCTCTGGTTTCACTGACAATAGTTGCACACCTGAGAGGTGCCATGATGGTTGTGCCTCCTTGTCAGGCCATAAACAGTTCAAAATGGTTTGTTGTATAAGATTGAGGAATTGATTGATTGGAATATTGTATTGTATATTGTATTGTATACAATATCCTCCTATCTAATTTTTTTTTTTTTTTTTTTTTTTTTACAGTGAATAAGTACATAGTAAGTGTGTTCACTTCTGACCAGAAGGGCAGTGGGACTGATGCTGACGTCTTTCTGAATATCTTTGGCGAGAATGGAGACACAGGTGAGACTCAGAAGACCATTCTTCCCTGTACAAGCTGTAAATGTAGTTCTTCTTTGAGCTATTAGCTTTAGCTACGATTACTTTCATTGGCTACTATTACTGTCATTCTATATCACCAAAGGAGAGAGACGGTTGGACAGTGACAAAGATAACTTTGAGCGAGGGACAGAGGACAAGTTTACAATTGAAGCACCAAACCTGGGAAGGTTGAAAAAAATCACCATTGGCCACAACAACAGAGGCTCATCAGCTGGATGGTGTCTGGATAAGGTACACAAGCACACACATGCATGCCCGTACACACACACACACACACACACACATGCGCACACGCACATACACACACACTGTATGTTCTATCTTTGGCCAGGTAGTGATAGATGACATGGGGAATAAGGAGGTGTATGAGTTCCCAGTGAACCGCTGGTTCGCTTTGGATGAGGGTGATGGGAAAATCCAGAGAGACGTGCTGGTGGGAGCAACACAACCCATGGGTGAGCCCACCAATAGAGAGAGACTCAGCCCTTCACACACACAGCTCATAGATGGCCTCTTTTCCGCATCAGCATCTTCTTGTTGCATAGGGAATGATCAAGACACAGATTCATAGTTTATACATGTTGATGGCTTTTTTGAGAGCATCCAGCTGAGTGACCAATAATGGAACCACTCTGTGCAACTGGGTCCCAAAAGGGATTGTGTACAACGTTCAGGTGATGACTGGGGATGTGCGAGGTGGGGGCACCAACTCTAAGATCCACATGATCATGCATGGGACCAAGGGATTGAAGAACAGCGGGAAGATCTTCCTGGAGGGAGGTGCTTTTGAGAGGGGGCTCATCGACATCTTCAACGTGGAGATCGCTTCCCTGCTCAGCCCCCTCAGCAGGGTCACTATCGGACATGACAACGGAGCCGTCGGAGCCGGCTGGTACTGCGAAAAGGTGTGTGTGTGTGTGTGTGTGCGTGTGCGTGTGTGCGTGTGTGCGTGTACGTGTGCGTGTGCGTGTTGTAGTGGGTAGTGGTGAGTTTAACTCTCACAATGTAAAACGTGGTCTCATGGAAAAGCACTAAATTGAATCAATCTTTTACTATTGTTACTATGTGGATGGTAACCACATGGATCACTGTCCATCGGTGCCAGGTGACAGTGTACTGTCCATTCACGGGTGTCGAGCAGACGTTTCCATGTTGCAAGTGGTTGGATGAGGATGAAGGTGACGGACTGATCGAGAGGGAGCTTTATGAGATGGTCTCACTCAGGCATAAGAAACAGAAAAGTGAGTGACCTATCCATTCATATAGGTATATATATATATATATATATATACAGTATATACCAACAGACTTTGTGTATATACAATATACTGTATATATATATATATATATATATATATATATATATATATATATATATATATATATATATATATATAAATAAATAAGTTACATATATTATCATTTTATACTAACTCTGTAGCCTATAGGGGCTAACAGGACCCATTTTACCATGTGCCATCACAACTTTTCCAGAATTCCCGTGGTCCCTGTGGATCTGGACGTCGGATGTGAAGGGGGCGGGGACAGATGCCCAGGTGTTCCTGCAGATCTATGGAGAGAAGGGCAAGTCAGACGAGATTAGACTGGAGAACAACTCAGACAGCTTTGAGCAGGCTCAGCTAGATAAGTTCATGGTAAGGCATGGGTCAGTCAGGTCTTCTGTCTGAGGTGTGGCTATTTTTGTCAAAAACTGTTTTACTGCATCTGTTCTGCTGTCCTCCACTGTCCCAAATCAATATGAATGTTTAATCCTAAATGTGTGTTTTGGAAATAACACAATGCCCTTAATAACTTAGCTGCACTTCTGTCCACCAAACATCTATGCAATGGTTTACAACTATCACAGTTAATCTCAAAACCAACACAGCCTAATCCTGATGAAACCACCCTGCTAGACATCATCCTAACAAATAGGCCTTATACATATATAGCCAGTGGTGTTTTTGCTAATGACATCAGCGATCACTGTCCGATAGCCTGTATTAGAGATGAAAGGATAAACAAAAATCTCCTCCATGCTTCCTTACAAAAGTGTATTTGTAACAAAAACATTTTAGCGGGCAAGGTTTTTTACATGATCTTTATTGGTTGAATCTTTCCCTTATAAGCTGCATCCCTGACCCAGATTTGGCTCTAGAACATTTCTCATCTATATTTATATCTCTGGCAGACGAACATGCCCCCTTTAAACGCCTTAGAATTGAGAAGACTTGACTAATCCTAGGTATAGTGGATGTTTTGTTGTCTGAAAAGGCTTATGTCAGGTTATAACTAATCCATACTCATTTGATTATAGATTTCACACACATAACTTCGAGTGTGTGTATGTGTGTTAAACGTGTGTGTTTGATCACCAAAATGTTGGTGTGTACAGTATCTAGTCCTGACTGTATGTCTTTATTGCTGTTGGTGTTTCCTGTGGTGCACTCCTATAGATTGAGATGCCAGACATAGGACAACTACAGAAGCTCCGTATCTGGCATGAGAAGAGAAGTCCTTTCGCAGGCTGGCATTTGGCCAGGGTAAGATCTACTGCTGTGTTTGATCTGTCAACATCAACCCTTTATTCTGTAGCAGGATGAACTATACATAATCTGCCCTCTGGTGATCAAAGTGGCTTTCCCCAGGAACATAATCTGTTGTCTGATCATTAATATTAACTACATTATACTACATTAACCTAATGGTAAATAATGTGTTAGTACATTGTCTGGTAGAGGAGTGAAGATCATTGATTAATAATGGCTGTGTCCTTCCTCAGGCCACACTGGTGAAGACTCTGACGATGGACAAATACTCGTTCAGCTGCGGTCGTTGGCTGGACATCAACGAGGACGACAATGAGATCATCAGAGAACTGCCAGCCATTGGAGCAATCATCCCAGAGCCACTGCTATGTAAGATACACACACACACAAACACACACACACACACACACACACACACACACACACACACATACTCATACACACACACGACAAACAAGTACCCTCAAATTTCAAATTTTATATGGCAAGACTAGATAATATCAATGTCATGTTATGTGAGTTTCTGAGCATTGTGTTTGTGTATACAGTATACTGTGTTCCTCTTCTCCCAGTGATAAAGTACCGCATCACAATCTGTACGGGGAATGTGGGTGGCGGGGGCACTGATGCCAGCGTGTTCCTCAATGTGATCGGGGACCTGGGAGACACGGGGGAACGACTCATGTTCCTCAGCAAAAACAACGTCAACAAGTTTGAAAAGGGCAACGTGAGTACCTGAGTGTTCTGAGTATGAGGGATTACTGACCAGAGATCAGAGCCTGGGGCATAAGTACTGAGAACATCAGGCTGTGGATACTGAAACATTTGTTATAAAGTACAAAGTCATTGCAAGGTCCTGAGTTGGTATGTTTGTCTCCCTCTGTTCCCCAGGCTGATGAGTTCCTGATCGAGGCGGTGTCCTTGGGACAGGTGCACAGGGTACGCATCGGCCATGATGGGCGGGGTGGGGGCTGCGGCTGGTTCCTGGATAAGGTGATGGTGAGGGAGGAGGGTCAACCAGAGTCCCAGGCCATCGTGTTCCCCTGTTTCAGGCAAGACAATCAGCCAATCATGTCTTAGAACTTACTCTACTCAGGGCTCTTAACCAATCATATTCAAGCCATAATGGTTTAAAATTCAACCAATTACACACTTCCCTCCTCACTAACCCTCAAAAAAGAGCCAACCAATCAGACTGTGTTTCACTAACAGCTCAGGAACTACTGTCACCTATCCACGCCCAGTCCTCTTCCTAATGGCAATTCTCCAATGGCCTTGCTTAAGCAGTTAGTCAGCTGATAGACCAGCATCCCATTACAAATAGGGACTAAATACACTGTGGCAGCAAGATGTGTCTCCTCCAGTAACTGGAGATAATAAACCTCAAGTCTGAGGTGCCTTGTTGCACCACAAGGAACCCTTTCCTGTTTCAGTCTCTACATGGTTTACAGGGTTGAGGAAGATACTGTTGATATAATATGCTTATGCAGAGTTTATTCTATTGATAATATGTTTATTAAAATGAAATATGTGCCCCTTTCCTGCTAATATTTGATCAGGTGGCTTGACCGGAATGAGGATGATGGTCAGATCGAACGTGAGTTAGTGCCAGAAGGAGAAGGACTGCGTCTCCGTAGTGAGTGAACATTTAAATGATAAACTCATCAACCAAATGAAACATTATCAAATGTACAGTCACAGAACTGTGTGTGTGTGTGTGTTATGTGTGTGTGTGTGTGTGTGTGTGTGTGTGTGTGTGTGTGTGTGTGTGTGTGTGTGTGTGTGCGTGCGTGTGTGCGTTTGTGTGCATGTCATGTATGATATGTCTCATGCTTTTCTACAGATGTGGGCTACCATATCTCAGTGAAGACAGGTAGCATCAATGGGGCCAGCTCTGACTCCAAAGTGTTTGTCAAGCTGTACGGGGAGAAGGGAGACACCAATAAGATACTCCTAGTGGTCTCAGACAACGACCTCAGGAACTATTTTGAGACTGGACAAACTGACATCTTCACCGTAGACACGTTTGACGTGGGACAGGTGCGTTCTTTAAGTTCTAGAACCTTTCCCAAATAGAAAGGAATTCAATTTGCCATTATGATCAATTATCCACTGTGTTGTTGTATCTGTTTGTTAGGGTTTCTTGGTGCTGCAATGGCCACAGGTAGGTAGCCTACTAATAATTTTGTATTTTAATCTCTTCTGTCCGGATTCTTATTGGTAGATACACCGTCTCCTGATTGGCCACACCAATGAGGGGCTGCGTGCTGGTTGGTTCCTGGACAGTGTTCAGATCACCGTGCCAGTCCATGGGAAGCAGTACATGTTCCCCAGCCACCGCTGGCTCTGCAAAGACGAGGCTGATGGGAAGGTGGAGGTGGTGATCTACCCCAGCGAGACCCTGGACATCGAGAAATGTACCAGAGCATTTAGTATACACAACACACTCCCAGACCATTAATTTACACTGTACACACTACTGTATATAACAGAGTCAGCGGAGGCTGGTGGAGGTAGAAATCGGAGAACAGGCTCATTTGATACCATTCCTCATTCCATTCCATGCATTACATTGAGCCCGAAATATTAGTAGTCCCATAGCCTGATGTCCCATAGCCTGATGTCTCATAGCCTGATGTCTCATAGCCTGATGTCCCATAGCCTGATGTCCCATAGCCTGATGTCCCATAGCCTGATGTCTCATAGCCTGATGTCCCATAGCCTGATGTCTCATAGCCTGATGTCCCATAGCCTGATGTCTCATAGCCTGATGTCTCATAGCCTGATGTCTCATAGCCTGATGTCCCATAGCCTGATGTCTCATAGCCTGATGTCCCATAGCCTGATGTCTCATAGCCTGATGTCTCATAGCCTGATGTCCCATAGCCTGATGTCCCATAGCCTGATGTCCCATAGCCTGATGTCTCATAGCCTGATGTCTCATAGCCTGATGTCCCATAGCCTGATGTCCCATAGCCTGATGTCTCATAGCCTGATGTCTCATAGCCTGATGTCTCATAGCCTGATGTCCCATAGCCTGATGTCCCATAGCCTGATGTCTCATAGCCTGATGTCCCATAGCCTGATGTCCCATAGCCTGATGTCCCATAGCCTGATGTCTCATAGCCTGATGTCCCATAGCCTGATGTCCCATAGCCTGATGTCCCATAGCCTGATGTCTCATAGCCTGATGTCCCATAGCCTGATGTCTCATAGCCTGATGTCTCATAGCCTGATGTCCCATAGCCTGATGTCTCATAGCCTGATGTCCCATAGCCTGATGTCCCATAGCCTGATGTCTCATAGCCTGATGTCTCATAGCCTGATGTCCCATAGCCTGATGTCCCATAGCCTGATGTCTCATAGCCTGATGTCTCATAGCCTGATGATGGCACTAGTTTTGTAGAGTTACTGTAAGGGATGATGACATTTCAATGATGGATCGGCGGACATTTGTCTGCTCTCCATCATCTTGTCGTGGTTTAATTGCTGTTGTTTTGCCCTCTCGGTTACAGTGGTTAACTATGAGGTAATGGTTGTCACGGGGAACGTGCGTTCAGGTGGCACCAACGCCAACGTCTTCTGTCAGATCTACGGGGAGGAGGGAAAGACAGAGCTCATCAGCCTCAAGAGCAGGTCCAACAACTTTGAGCGTGGGACCACTGAGATCTTTAAGGTCTGGATTATGTTACTAAACCAGTCTCTGAGCTGTAACAGTAGCCTGTTTTGGTATATGGCTTTGAAAACATGGCTATGTTGGCAAGGCCATGAAACGGCTGTACTGTGTGAATAGAATGGATTCATGTAAAGTAATACTGTCATAGTTTTTCAGATGACTCAGAAACCAGTCATTCAGCCATTATGTGGAATGTGGTGTTAAAGGGGAGTATATCTTAGTAACCACTGCTGTTTCTGTTTCCCACCTTGCAGATCGAGGCCCTGGACGTGGGGAAGATCTTTAAGGTCCGCATCGGCCATGACGGCTCAGGCATAGGGGATGGCTGGTTCTTGGAGTCGGTCGACATCAAACGCTTGACCATGGCCATGGTGCAGATTGTGAAGGAGGTGAAGAAGGAGGACAAGAAGGACAAGAAGAAGAAAAAGAAGAAGAAAGAGGAGGAAGAGGAGGAGGAGATGATTGAAGAGCTCCGGGAGGTGGTGGAGACCTTCGCGTTCCCCTGCAACCGCTGGTTGGCCCGGGATGAGGAGGACGGGGAAATCGTGGTGGAGCTTCTCCCTGAGGACCCAGGAGACCTGGAGGGTGAGCAGCACAGCACAGCACAGCACAGCACAGCACAGCACAGCACAGCACAGCACAGCACAGCACAGCACTGCACAGCACAGCACAGCACAGCACAGCACAGCACAGCACAGCACAGCACTACACAGCACAGCACAGCACAGTACAGTACAGCACAATTTAGTTTTGAATACTGTGCTGTATGTATATTATGAAATTCAATTCATACAATTGAATCTGTTCCCTTAGGCCAACTGGAGTCTAGGATTGCAGCAGTGCATCAGTACATACAACACACAGGGACTAGATAGAAGCTATGAATTGACTATTTGAATGTGGATGTCTCACAGAGAACTCGTATGAGATCCACGTGTTCACGGGGACCATGTGGGGGGCAGGAACAGACGCCAATGTTTACATCAACATCTATGGAGAGATCGGTGACACTGGGGAGCGGAGGCTGAGGAAATCCAACAACTTGAACAAATTTGAGAAAGGCCAGGTGAGCCACATGTCAATCAATATGATGATGGCAATATCTGAGTTGCTGTTGAGCTGTGACCTCCCTTATTGACCAAGCTGTTTGACCTTTGAACCTTGGCCATGGTCCCCTGTGTGGATCAGGAGGACGTGTTTTCAGTCCCCGCCATCGACCTGGGTGTTCTAAAGAAGCTAAGGATTCGCCATGACAACAGCCAGGCTCACGCCGCATGGTTCCTGCACAGAGTGGAGATTGTGGACAACAAAGATGACACCACGTAAGCGAGGGAGTGAGGCACCTGATAAGACTGGCTTGTTCTTATCTGCTTATAGTTATTATCTGCTGCCTGTACGTTTGACAAAATGACTAGATTTGTTTTGTTTCTAACAATGTATAGCTCTGATCATGGATCAATGACAACACAACTGTAGAGCTCCCCTTGGTGGTACAAAACGGTATAAATGACTTCCCAGGCCAAGATCCACAGTGTCCCCCACTGTCCTTTGTTCTTGGGATTGGTCTAAAAATAGATAGGTTTTCTGGTGATGTAATAGGTGCACTCTTCTTAGAGGCTGTGACAGGTTTGTTGCTTTGACCAGTCATGTGAAGATGCAGACTTGAAGCCTGGGCCTGTCACGTTGAGGCTACTGACAGCAGGGTTTTTGTCTCAGGTACTACTTCCCCTGTAAACGCTGGCTGGCCATTGACGAGGATGACGGACAGATCGCCAGGGAGCTTGTCCCCGTGGACGAAGCCTTTATGAAGAAGGGGGATGATGATGATGAGGATGATGATGGAGTAACACTGGGTCTAGAGCAAAAGGGTGAGGCGATGGCTCTCACCAGAGCTGTGTCTCAATACTCATCTCCTTTCCTCATCTCCTCTCCTTTAAATACCACTAAAATGTCCGGATAGATTTCCACCGTGTATCTTCCATCTCACGATCAGTGGTCATGGAGGACAGGAGAGGAAGCTAGTTACAACTGGAACGAGATAATGCCCAGGCCTTTACTGTGGATAGACACTAAAGCGTCATTCATTTTATTGATTTTCATATCATTGTTATATATTTAAGTGTTAGGTTGAGCAATAACTTTGTTGAATAATGATTTGACTTATCATTGTTAAAGCATCAGATAATCAATACATTCTAATAATGTGATTGCATTAATGTGTCTGACAGCCATGTCCACCACATACACCATGAAGATCAAGACAGGCGATAAGAAGTATGCTGGCACCGATGCCAACGTCTTTGCCATCCTGTATGGCACCAAGGATGACACAGGTACTCCTTCTCTAAAAATACAGAGATAGACCATATACATTGGTATACATTTTGGTTTCTGAGTGTGTGTTTGTGTGTGCATTCACAGGCATCATCATGTTGAAAGCCTCAAAGACACATAAGAATAAGTTTGAGCAGGGCATGACCGATGAGTTTATAGTGGAATCTGTGGATATTGGAGCACTCAAGAAACTGTGTGTAGGACACGACAACTCAGGTAATGAAAATGCTCACATAGTATATACATACACAATGACAGTATATGTACAAACAGGCACATATACAGATACACACACACACACACACTATGTTATGTGTGTTGGGTCTGCAGGGGGCTCAGCAGGCTGGTTCCTGGACTGGGTAGAGATTGATGCCCCATCTCTGGGTCAAAGATTACGGTTTCCTTGTGGTCGCTGGCTGGATACAGGAGAAGATGATGGAGCCATCATAAGAGACCTCTTCCCTGCTGACCTCCAGACTGAGCTGTACACACCATGTAAGTACAACACTCAATGTAGATAACCCACCCATAACATCATCCACCATAATCTATCATAATCTCAGGCTACAATGTCATATTATTGAATATCAACTGGACACTGAGTATCGTACGATTTCTGCCATTGCGTTTTTTCCATAATGTGACTCATTTGTTGTTTCTCAGTTGTGCCGTATGAGATCAAGACGTTTACGAGTGACGTGTTTGCAGCGGGCACAGATGCAGACGTGTTCATTGTCCTTTACGGCCGGGACTCAGTGTGCACTCAGCAGAAGTCTCTCTGTGTCAATAAGAGGGAGAGGACGATGTACTTTGAGAGGGCGGCTGAGGACATGTTCATTGTTGAGGTGAGATATTCACCTCCTTAATACCTCAACAGACAAGAGTAATACCTACCCTAACCCTAACCCTGTGAGAAGAAATTATTAGGAAGTGATTAAGAGGATAAGGTGATGATGATGATGATGATGATGGTGGTGGTGGTGATGGTGAATGGTGATGATGATGATGATGACGCTTACGAAGATGATGATGATGATGATGATGATGATGATGATGGTGATGATGATGTGTGGTTTCTCTGCAGTTGGAGGATGTGGGTGAAGTCATTGAGAAGATCCGCATTGGTCATGACAACAGAGGGGTGAACGCGGGCTGGCACCTGGACAGGGTGGAGATCAGACGGCTGCTAAGGAAGGGGAAGGTATAGAGGAGAGAGGCTGCAGTGTGTCTTCTGTTCTGAGTAAAACTTTCCCTAAGGCACAGACAGCTCCAGGTGCTACCTCGTCTTCATTAAAGAGTAATTCCCAGGTCATTACTTATGAAGAGAAGGCTGACATTGAGTCATAATTCAAAACAGAAACAGTACCATCTTCAGTCACCAGATGGAGCTTCTCTCATAAATGCTGGGCACACTAGAACAGTGATGACCTCACTGGTGTTGAACAGTCACACACACACGGGCAGGCGCACACGCACACACACACACACACACACACACACACACACACACACACACACACACACACACACACACAGGTGCACACAGTCTCTGATGCACTGCTGCTCTGTCTGTCCAGGGATCTGAAACCATCATCTTTCCATGTGAGCGCTGGCTGGCCAAGTCAGAGGATGACCGGGAGACAATAAGAGAGCTGGTGCCCTCTGATATCATACAGGAGAAACTACTCCGAGATGGAACCCTGAAAGTCATTGAGACTGAGGTGGAAGATGCACTGGAGAGTATGTACAGTACACTCACACACAAGCACTCACACACCCGCACACCCGCACACCCGCACACACACACACACACACACACACACACACACATACACACATACACACACACACACACACACACACACACACACACACACACACACACACACACACACATACACACACACACACAGACTCACACTCAAACACAGCTGGCTATTACAGCAGAATCCTTTGTCTGTCTACAGTACGTGACAGGTGCATAATGAGACAGTTTTCTGCTAAAGCGGGGAGCCCTAAATGGGTGTCTCTCTCTGCAGTGGCAGCACAAAAAGTTGCCAATTTGCTCTTCCATTTGAACACTTCAGTCTATTGTTATGTTTATCATTGCTGCAAGCTGTCTCTGTCTGAGTAAGTCAGTAAATTGTGTCTGTCTGTGCCCGCCTTGCCCACAGCCCACACATACAATGTGTCTGTGATGACGGGTGATGTCTACAATGCTGGCACTGATGCCAATGTCTTCCTCACCATATATGGAGACATGGGGGACACTGGCGAGCGCAAACTCAGCAAGTCAGAGACCAACAGCAACAAGTTTGAGCGGGGATCGGTAAGAGGAAGCAATATTATTTGTATTGGCTGTTCCTCGCCCATCTGGTGTCATTCTGTTGGCTGTTCCTCCCCCTTCTGGTGTCATTCTATTGGCTGTTCCTCCTCTATCTGGTATGTCATTCAATTGGTTGTTCCTCCCCTCCAAGGTGGATAAATTCTCCATTGAGGCAGTTGACTTGGGCCAGGTGTTCAAGATTAAAATACACCATGACAACAGCATGATGAGTGCAGATTGGTACCTGGACCAGGTGGAGGTGTTTGACGTGGATACGGAGGAGGTGTTCCTGTTCCTGTGTGAACGCTGGCTCTCCAGGAAGAGGGAGGACAAACGCATCTCCAGGATGTTCTACGTCAAGGTAACAGCGGTGTGTGTTTTTGTGTGTGTGTGTGTGTGTGTGTGAGTTGTCAGTTGTATGTGACACGTGTGTAATCATTCAGGGTTACGAGGGGGAGAGAGAGAGTCTCCACAGCCAGAAGAAGAGTTCTGTCCTCACTGTGAAGAGTGTGGACAGCAACATGAACAGGAAGAGTAAAAAGAAGAAGGAGGAGGACATAATTGAAGAGGGCCCCAGTAAGCAAACACACTGGCAATCTAAACACACACACACACACACACACACAGACGTGCACACAAACATTATGCACATTCACATACATACAGTCAAATACATTGTGATTCGTATCTGTTTATGAATGTGATTTGGTAAGCCGTGTGCTCTCTCTCTGCAGTCATCCCATACCACGTTACCATCTCTACTGGTTTTGAGCGCGATGCTGCCACCACAAGTCGGGCCTTCGTGATCATCATGGGGCCAAACCACATCCAGACAGAGAGGCTTTGGCTGGAGGACCTGTCTGGAGGGGGAAGGGGCTTCGAGTCTGGCTCACTCAAATCCTTTGAGTCCCATGGAGCAGATGTGGGAGAGATTAAAAAGGTGGAGGTAAGAGCACCATTGCTCACAGAGCTCATTCAGAATAAAGTGTGCATGCACACACACACATACACACACACACACACACACACACACACAGAGTGTGTTTGTACCTGATGTGAAATGTTCCCTGCTCTCCCTGCAGCTCGGACACGACGGGGCCACTCCTGAGAGCTGCTGGTTGGTTGATGAACTGGCTGTTGCCGTGCCAACCAAAGGGGTCAAATACATTTTTCATTGCAAGTGCTGGTTGGCCAAAGACCGTGGTGATGGACTGACGTCCAGAGTGTTCAATGTGTTGGATGCAGACAGCATCACTATCTCTCAAAAGGTAGGTACAGTTACAGTATTACCACACCGTACACACACCAGTACTACAGTCCTACTGTTCCATTACTACATCTAAACTAGACCCGTGATTGTTGTACTACCACTAACACACATAGTCATAATAACTGTGATATATACATAGAGATGTCTGTCAAACATTTGTATATTGTCACATTGGTGTATGTTTAACATCCTGGTGTTGCACAATATTATTGCACTACGATTCAAGTGTGACGTGGCTAGCCTGTTTGTAAAGTTAGCATCCAGAGTCAAACATAACCCCCCTCACACCCTTCATCAGCTTTGTTGTGAAAAACCTTTCGTCACATTTTATTGAAAATCTGGCGTTACTTTCCCAAACCGCTCTGTGAATGACTAACGTACGGCTCAGTGCATCCGTTCTTTGAGTATTTTGTGAAGAAAAACCAGGAAGCAAAACTGTCTGGTGTGAGCCTTTAACACATGAGTTAAACTGTATGTGCGCTTAACAGTCACACATTGAGTGTTCTGTCTGTCACGGTCAGACCATCTATGAGGTGACGGTGGTGACAGGAGACGTTCAGAACGCAGGGACAGACACTCTGATCTACCTGTCTGTGTTTGGAGCCAATGGCACCACAGAGGAGATGCTGATGCAGAAGAATGAGGACAGGTTAGGAAACACACACCTAATACTGTACATACACATAACTACACACCTGACCCAAACACACTCACACACACCCAAACATACACCTGGTACATACACACTCCCACACAACCTCATACACACAATTTAAGACACACCTGATACATACACACTCTCATACACACAACTAAACACACAACTGACCCAAACACACTGACACACTCCGAAAACACACACTTGACCCAAACACACTCACACACCCAAACACACACGTGACTCAGACACACTCACACACAACCAAGCACAGATCTGACTAAAAGAAACACACACCAAGGCATATTTTACATATTTACCAGCACCATCTAATCCAAATGAGAAACCATGTTTATTGCGTTGTTATTATAATCATGTTTATTGGGATATATTTACTATGAGAGAGTGCATCGACCACCTTCTTGTGGTGGTTTGCAGGTTTGAGAGGGGTCAGGAGGACACCTTTAGTCTGGAGATTGAAGACATCGCTCCCTTGAGGAAGATGAGGGCCCGCATCGATGGCTCTGGCAGCCGACCTGATTGGTTCCTGGATAAGGTCAGTAGTGACAACATGTCACAGTCTAACAGCTTAATAGAACAAACTGGTTACCTTATGGTGGTAGAAAGATGTACATTATTATTACCATGGTGTAACTGGTTTTATGGCAGAAATACCAGAAAGATCATTCCTAATTAATGAAAATGGATATGAAAAAGGAGATATTTCAACAGTAGAACAATGATTGTCTCATATCCATGGTACAAGTCAGGCATGAGCAACACATTCATGTCTGTAAGCCTTGAGTCACAGGGTCATTACATCCCCCTCCTTCACATACACACTCACACATACACACACACACATACACGCACGCACGCACACACACACACACACACACACAGACACACACACATTAAATGCTGTCAGACAAACACACACTGGTCCATGTCTGCAGGCAATAGGTCACTGCAGGATTCAGACAAACACACCAGACACATACACACAACGCTGCGCAGAAGGGGTCAGAGGTCTTCTGGGGTGAGATTCATGTAATGGCACGTGAGTGCATTGACCTATTTCAGTCACTGTGGTGCTCAGGCATCAGAAGTGTAGCTGAGTCTCCTCTCCATGGATACACAGTCTCTTTCAGGCTCAGTAATGAGCTACAGCTCTGCACTCTGTCACACTATCTTGAGGATACTAAACAAGACTATCTCTGCCATGCTATACGAACACATTGCTAATAAACATACAGAATGCACTTAGAATTATGTCAATGTAGAACTATCACCATATGTAATCTAATACAGAGGCTGTACAAATGGTAAACATTACCGATCCTTCCCTAAATCATCTGAGGTAGCAGGAAATACATAGTATTTTCTGTTTGATTGTCAAAGTTGATCCTGTCAGGACACAATTACGTCCAGTCTCCATATTCAGCAAATGAAAGCCATTGAGAAGCTCTATGTTGTCTCTCCTCATAAGCATGTGCTGTGAGCTGTGAGCTGGGCGGCCAGCCAGAATGGTAATCCACTCAAATTAATATATTGATGGAAGGTAATGTCGTTTTTGCTGCCACAGCCAAATCAGAGTTAATGTTCACTCCCTGCTTACTTAGACCATGCCCTTGCCCTTGTGATCAAACACATGGGGAGTTAGATGATATACTTTACAGTATCTACATGCATGTATATATTTGCATACATTTCCATATATGCATATCTTTGCATTTATGCAGAATTGTGTAAATGAAATGCTGCCTGGCATTGAGCCACATCCATGAATGAATTAATGACTTTATTGACACATTTTAAATAAATTGAGTTGCCTCAGCCATAAGAGTACATACATACATACATTAAAAATGATCTACTGACTTATGTCCATTGTGGTCCTGGACAGCTAGCACAATTAGGCAGCTAGGACAATTGATTGATTGATTGATTGATTGAGTCATAATGTATAAAGACATACACATGCACATGTTCATTGACTTTAATGTTATTCATCAAACATATATTTCCTCCCTGTCAGATTATCTTGCGTAACCTGATGACAGAGGAGGTGTCAGTGTTCACTTATGAGGAGTGGCTGTCCAGGACCAAAGGGCCCAAGAGGACCATGATCTGTGAGATGGCTGCCGTGGTGGACGAGGAGGAGATGGTGGAGATCACTACCTACATCATCCAGGTCAAGACTAGCGATGCGGGAGGTTAGTCCAGAAACAAGTTCTTCATCCACACACAGTTGGTAAGACTTAAACTGTGTAGGTTATAGCTATGTACCTGTGTAGTAATGCTGTAATTACTCTGTAACATCACTGTTATTAAGCATGTGGAATAGAGGCTGTTCCTTATGCCACCTGTGTAGTAATACAACCGCTCTGTCCAATCACTATGCAATTCCAAAGCAATATTACATATATACTAATTTAGTATGTAATAAACATGTTAATACAGTGTTGTTACATATAGTAATTACAACATTACTGCACAGGTATAAAGCAACTTAATGTAAACATTTTTTTTTATTGAGTCCAGCATCTAAAGATGCAGAAGAGGAATACGTTCCATTTGACTCACGGGGCTAATGGAAGAAAAACTCCTGTGAAACCTTTGCTGGGCTTCTTCCCTTCTTCCCCATGCAGTTTTCTACTGTAGCAAGCAAGGCTGTTGATTGACATGATAAAGGAGGTGTCTGCGCTGACTTCAGAGGGCTTCTCATTCTGCCCTTGGCAGCTACAGTAACTTAAGACGTGGCCCTGTGCTTCTCACTGAGGCTCTGGAGGAGATAACGAGCCAAGCTGTCACACACAGCATCACACGGGCACTGCGGCTGCAGCTCGCAATATTACACACACAGGGGTTTAAGACGTGTCCTCTGAGTCAGAGGAAACAGGGGCTCTCTGCTCCTCAGTCATACCACACACCCTGTCAGAACACGTCTCTCAATCAGGGTCTGAAAAGACAGTGGGTTAGTGGTTGATGGGGGAGGTGTAAAGGGACAGTGTGCTACGGTGAAATTAGGTTTGCAAAGGCTAGGTTATTGGTGAATTCATTTTCATGAAGGTTGTCTGTGTGCTGAGTTGAGGTTTGAACAGGCGGTGTGGTTAATTGGTGGTTTTGGGGTGAAATTGGGGATTGGGTTTATTGAAACATATTTGTGAAATAGATTTTTTTTGTTTAATCCATACAGTATGTTTCTATTGTTTCTGTTTTGGTAGATGTAGATAAAGACTGCAGCATCCATTATTGGTAAATTAATTTGATGAAGGCTGTGGTGTCTGCTGACTTGAGGTTTGTGAAGGCAGTGCAGTGTTGATGGAAGGTTGGTGACTGTCTTGTCCCTTGTCTCTCCCTAGGGGCTGGCACTGACGCTAACGTGTGGCTCATCGTGTTCGGAGAGAATGGTGACACCGGGACGCTGGCTCTGAAGGAGTGCAGCAAATCCAACAAGTTTGAGCGCAAGCAGCAGGATGTGTTCCGTTTCCCAGACGTCCTCAGCCTGGGAGAGCTCTCTAAAGTACGGGTGTGGCATGATAACACAGGTGAGCCAATCAGTCAACAGAAATACAGTGACATCACAAGGGGAACCGAGCTGAATCAGAGTGGATCAGTCTGTATAATAAAATGCTTGTCATACCTCATTTTAATATGTAAACTGTGCTGCACATACATACATACATGCATCTATTGACATGCATCTATTGATTTATTGTGAACTAATGTGTGCTTTAATGTGATATCATACTAGTTAAAGTGATTATATGGGTCCCCTAAATAGACAGAAATATTGTCAAGAAATGACATGATTGGGCATACTGCCACACCCATATGTTACCCTTAAACAAAGGGCTGTGTGGTCTAAAGAGGTAAGAAATCAATTAACATAATATCATGAACCATGAAGTCAACATTCAAGCCAAAAAGTGATCTTAAAATTTGTGACAAACGTTCGCTCTTGTATCTTTAACTCATACCCATCATCTGTTATCTGTCACATTGATACGGTATACATGTGGGTTTCCCTATCCTCATATCATAATCAGGACCTGCCCCAGGATGGCACTTAGACTACATTGATGTGAAGGATGAGACTATGGACAAGACGTTCCGCTTCCCCTGCGACCGTTGGTTGGCCAAGAACGTGGATGACGGGCAGATCATGAGGGAGTTGGCTTGCGCCAACAACAACATCTTAGACCTCAATGACAAGACCAGTAAGATCAACTGCCTGTTACCAACTTCTCCAATCAGATCACAAAGAAATCCTAACAGTGTGCAGTATCATATACTGCATCATATGCACTGCTCATACATAGTATTCTACTATACACCACTGTATGTGTTTGCTTAATGTTATGATTGTTCATATCAAGAGTTCAGTTACCCTAATTCCTTGTGATTGTTTCTCTGTTCAAAAGAATATGAAATTGTTACCACGACGGCAGACACAGATGATGCAGAAACCAAAGAGAATATCTGGATCGCACTGGAAGGGAGGAAGGGGCGATCAAAAGAATTTGTGATGGAGAACTCATCAAAGAAAAAGAGGTTCTTGCGGTATGCTGCTCTTAAGATGAGTTTTAAGAATGGGGTTGTTTGTGTAAAGAAATAATTGAATTTGGAAGGTTCTTTATTATGACGACCTCCCCTGTCCCTCCGAGCACTTTCATGCACACTCTTGGATGAGTCAGGACCTTAGATCATCAGTCTACTCTGCTCTAATTTAATCAAATCAAGTAAACTCATTATGACTTTTCCAAACACGGAGAGAGAAGCTCATGAAATCTAATATGTGCCAACTTGTCTGAATTGACATCTTTGCCAATCAGTTTTGTTACATTAGCTCATAAGGCGATTTGAACATGTTTTTTTCTTGTTTCTCTTCAGTGGAAGCACAGATAACTTTGAGTTTTCTTCCAAGAACCTGGGTGACATTGCTGGCATCTGCCTTGGCCACACCCCCAAAGATGGTAAGAAGGTAAAGGGGGAGGCATTCTGGCATGTGGAGGAGGTCGTTGTCATAGAGAAAGAGCTGGGCAACAGGTGAGTGATCCTTTGTTGACCTATCAGTCTTAGTTTGACCTCCAGGTTTATCAACCACTGATATGGAACAATCTTCTTTGCTCTGTATCACCTTTTCTCCAAAGAATAATCTGTCCCATTTAACCACTTACCCCCTCTTCATCCTCAAACACATGCATGCACCACAGTTATTGAACAATACCATATCTTTCTTTCTCTGTCAATCCTGTCTCAGGTTCATCTTTTTCTGCAATGGCCTGATCCCCCTCTCCTCAAAGAGAGATGACTTCCTGACCTTTGAGTGCACCAAAGCCATCGAGAGCTTCGCTAGCAAGGCCCGCGGCCTAGTGCCGGTCAAATATGAGATCATTATCATCACCGGCGACGAGAAGGGGGCAGGCACCGATGCCAATGTCTTCATCACAATCTTCGGCTCCAATGGAGACTCGGGCTGCCGGCAGCTACGGCAGAAGTTTCGTAACCTGTTTGAGCGTGGGCAGACGGATCGTTTCCTGCTGGAGATGCTGGACATGGGGGAGTTACTGAGGGTGAGGGTGGAACATGATAACACCCGCCTCAGCCCTGGGTGGTTGCTGGACCGGGTAGAGGTCACCAACACTGCCAATGGTGTCACCACTATCTTCCTGTGTGGGAAGTGGCTGGACACCACGAGGGCAGACGGGCAGATCTTCAGAATCCTCTACCCAAAGTACTGATGGCTTTATGTTCAGATGGTTCACTATAACAAGCACTTCAGCCTTTCCATGTTGGACCATACATTATCTAAACATCTCCATGGTGGAGAGACAGATACTTAACTCTTGTGGGGCTTGGTTGTAGGCAGCTGCTTCATTTTCTAATGGACATTTTTATTTACCCAAACAAGGTCAAGATCTCAGGAACTGATGTTTATATATTTATTGTATTTTTGTATGGTATATATATCATTATAACCTTTGATTGCCTTTTGATTATGTGGCCTGTTGATAGTGGAGAAGCCATAATAGCTTAAGGTCCATTGGCCAGGTAACATGATTGTGCCACCATTTTTAAAGCAAGTATCAGGGATGGTATGTGCTCAGCTGCTTTATTGTAATGGGGTTTTTATAAGTGTGCTATTTTGTACTGCTCGTTTCAAATATTTTTTCTTTTCCATACCTGTCTGCTTTTTAGATTATGGTTTGTCAGATGTTTTAAGATGATGGTGAGTTTTCCATTACCTTGTGAAGGCAGACTCTGAAAATAAATCAGAATATGATTGTCACCCTTGTAAGCTAGCACATATGCTGTGCCGCCCAAACTAAGTGAAAGCATTTACTGTAGGGAAATTGGTTAGTTTTCTTTCTCCATCCATCCTGTCTAACTCCAAAAAAGATATTTCAGCTAGCCTCAAAGGGGTAAACACACACTCACACGCATACACATACACACACGCATACATATACAGTGCCTTTGGGAAGTATTCAGACCCCTTCACTTTTTCCACATTTTGTTGTGTTATAGACTCAATTTAAAATGGATTAAATTAGGGTTAGGGTTAGAGGAGGAATTCTGTATTTCAATTTTAACACATTTACTGAAATTTCAAAAAACGTGTTTTTGCTTTGTCATTCTGGGGTATTGTGTATGGATTGATGGCAAATTATTTTAATTTAATCCATTTTAAATTTAGTCTATAACACAACAAAATGTGGAAAAAGTGAAAGGGTCTGAATAATTTCCAAAGGCACTATACACATGCACACAACACAGAATAAAATCAATGCACATGCATACACATGTAAAAACAACAACTGGATTCACTTGCATTTTATCCAATTTATTACAAAAAGAGCACATACAAAAAAGGATAATATACAAGCCTTGAAATAAAATTGAAATTAAAAAAAGAACAGTTTGGGTTTAGCGATGCAACTTTTAAAATCATTATTATTAGTAGTAATAAATAAAGTACAAAATTCCACCAAATGTGAATCTAACATTTACACATAATATGCTCATCCAGTTCTTCATCAACACACTCATCATCATTAATGAGCTATTGCTTTAATATTAATGATAAATAGTTCTAATCTCCGATAAAATATCCTATATTGAAAAACATTGCGCAGTCACAGCTAAACAGCAGGTTCTCATACAAAGATGGCGGCAGCCCTTTCACTGGCACTTTTTGGGTTTTCTCTTCCTTCAGTTTTGTTTTTCAGATGCAAGCAGCAGCAAAATTAAATCATCTGTAATATTCTTTGTATATCTGCAATAATTTCACCATATACTTATATACCATTGAGAATATATTCAAACCTGAGAAAAACATGCATTTTAGTAAGGTTGTGCTTTAAGATCCTCTGTTTGTCATTGTTTTTCCCTAGAGAGAGGATAAAGTGATGCGAAACATTGGATGGGTTCTGAGTGGAGGGATGGACGGTTAGGTCAGGCTCAGAAGAGAGAAATAGAAAGAGAGGAGAGAAGACAAGGAAGAGAAGGGAAATTAAGAGAAAGGAATATTAGGGAGTATAGATGTAGTGTTTGTGTAGATGAACACAGTGAAACATGCCTCTTTGTAGTCAGAAATATTTCCATACTGTATAATAATAATTTAGGTAAAAAATGTCAGTGTTCTGAGTTAAATCCGAAACGATGGGAAACCATTAAGTTGTCATGGTACTCATAAAATGCTGCTTTACTTCATTTCATAAGGTAACCACTGAAAGCAATACAATGGCAGCGCCATCTTGAAGTTCCCACACTCCATCTATGGAGGTTGCCACCAAACTGCCTTTACCTTTCTAGTCCTTTCAAATCAGCCAGTGGTCACCTTATAGAAAGAAGCGAGGACAAGGAGGCTGAGGGAAGAAACACAGCATTTTATTTGGCCATAGCCTTCAGAATATCATTGTGCCTGTGTAGTGCAGAAGTGTGGTCTCTGGATGTGTCCCAATTCGGCAAGATGTCCTCTGGGTAAATTAGTCCCTACGACAGGAATGAGGTTGACTGTGTTTTAAAAGGTTAAAATCATAAGAAAATATCTCTTGACACTAGAAGCGAGGCACTTGTTGGGCTTAAAACTACAAGTTATTGTGAAAAATAGGGAGTGAGAAACATCCCAGGAGAGGAAGCAGGAGAAGGAAGATGCTTAGAGGACAGAATGGAGAAGTCAAGACAGTATGAGAGGCAGAGAGCTGCAAATGACAGAGTGTATAATAATAATAATCATAATCATAAATCTACGATCGTAACTGCATTATGCCAGTGAGAGGGTTCCCATGTTAAAACTAAGAGTGCAAAACAAGACAGAAAATACAAACTAAAACCATTTCACTCCATTGCAGTTTGTCCACTACATCACAGCATAGGGGATCAGAGAAATTGCATTGAATGGAATGTAACCAAGATCCACAGCACCACATGAGAGAGCAGGCTCAACGGCTCAGCCCAGGACAGTAAACATAGCACAGCCGGCTCGGGGAGGAGATTAAACAGCAGGGCTTTTTTAGTTTAGTCTTCGGAAAAATTACAACTGCATGCAAAGCATTCCCATAAAACAATGCAAAATGAGGTAATCGTTTTTTTAAAATCTTTTTTTTTGTTGTTATTTCTAAATAAATAAATTATGATTCAATTGCAAAAAAAACTATATAAAATTAAATACGTACCCACGATATCTACAGTTAGTAATAAATTATGATTGTTAAATACTTAAGGCATCTCATCTGACAACACCCTGTGTAAACTATCAAAACTTCCCATAGAAAACTCCACTACAGGAGGAGGCAGTATCAACACTGGCAGTGCAGAGGACACATGGGGTCTGTCCTAATCCTTTATAATTGATCCCTCAGTCCACAGGGCTATTGGGATCTGTAGGGTTTGTCCCAATCCTTTACTACTTGAGTCCTCAGTGCATGGGACAGTTAGGGTCTGTGCCAATCCTAAAACCCTGTTGAGTGGTTCATGCACACTTCTACTACAGCAAGACCTACAATATTACAAGAGCAACAGACATAACAAGGGAAAGAGCATGAATTATACAAATTTAACACAAAGTTAAGTCTTGTTTTTAACTACAAAAGTGTCATATTTTTCTTATCTTGCCCTATCGCTCCTCCTCAGTAAAGGTGCACTGTGAGGGGATACTGCCTCCGTCCCACAACATTCTACATTGTTGTTCTAGCAATACAGCATAGCAACCAGCATAGCAACCACAAGGGGAGATCTGTCACACAAAACACAAGATTCACACACAGAAGCTCCTCCCTCCGTCCAAACACTGCGTGTTTATATACCTAAATATACTGAAACCAACGCAAATGCAATACCAAAGAAAGAGGTTGTTGCTATATCTATCATCACATGTGCTTGTTCTTTAGGCAATAAGGTAAACGTCACAATAGGATTCCATCGTTGCCACCAAGGGTACATGGTGAACACACGCTACAGGTCAGGGACAGCCACTGACATCGTGCTCATTTTTTTTGTTTGTTAGTGTTGAGAAAGATAGTCACAGCTCAGATTAAGTCATGCACAGACATCCCCGCGCCCTGTCCTCCTTTTTATAAACGCTAACACAACAGCCCAAGCCAACATTGAAACATGCATTTTACTACACTGCTCAGCCAAAACACCTGCGCCAGGAGGTGGATGGCTCAGAGTCTCCATATCCAGGGCAGCTAACTCTCCTGTGTACCCAGAATGCCCCCTACCTCACTCAGTCACTGCAGTGCATGATAGGGGATGGGTCCTAAATGTTAGTTTTTTGCGGGTTTTTTTTATTCCTTATTTGGCTTTGTATTCTACAAGCTCTCCAATGCACCTTCAGCTAACGTCTATGTTTCTCTGGAACCCATGACACACACTTGAACCCGCACTTAAGGTTTGTCACACACCCACGCATTGGTTAAACACACACTGTAACCCACATACTGTATTGGGCAGAACACACACAGTGACCCGTGCCCGGGTCAAGCAACACCATAGCAACGCATTTGGTTAAACACACTCTCTAACCTGCGCATTTACTTAAACACTAACCCATGCGTTTGGGTCGGCTCACATGATAGCGGTGAAATAGTCCTATTAACATTGACACCACCAGTCCCAAGGAAATGTACTATTGCAAAACGTAGAAGCTGGGTGAGATCTGAACACTCAGTTAGACGCCCCTTCTCACAAAGCGAGGGGTTTCAAAATACCACTGTGTCTGCTACTGTACTACCACAAATGATCTGTAGGCAAACATGGCGAGAGGGCGTTAAGTGTTTGTGTTTAGCTTCCAGTTGTGGCAGAATCTTTAAAGTTGTGTGAGCGTAGCCAGCTGGCAGTGGGGTTGTATGTTCTCCACTCTCAGTACATTAAGTCATGGCTTTAAGAACATGCTACAAATACACAGACAGGAAACACACCTGCCTCCGCTACCTACAACAACACAACTGCAACAACACCTCACCTCCAACCAGCAAGCAACTAGTAAACCCTGTGTACGTGTGTGTGTGTACGTCTCTGTGTGTGTGTTTGTGTGTGTGTGTCTTTTTGCCAGGGATGTGCTTTTATTGAGAGAGTCTCCAGTCTCTCGTGCAGTAATCCTGTGTTGGCTCAGTAAAGCGTGAGTCAGAGGGTGATGAAGTCATATGACGTCCGGAGACATTTGGCAAAGCACCCAAAGGGGGAGGGGCCGGGGTGGAAGGGAGCAGGAACCACGCCAAGGAGAGTGACAGGGCCAGGCCCCTCCCCTGGGCCATCAGCTGTCAGGGTTCAGTTGCGTCTCGATGTCCACTCGGCAGATTGGACACTTCCTGCTCATGGTGAGCCACTGGTCCACACACCCCTGGTGGAAGAGGTGCATGCAGGGTAGCCTCCTGGAGAAAGACAGAGGCAAGGGAGAGCGTCAGTCCTCTAGCTGACTTTTCTGTCCTCTAGCTGACCTTTCTGACCAGCATCCCATTGAAAGTCAAAACCTAAAAATGACCCTAACCAAACTTTAACCAATTCTAAAATTCATCATGAGTTTGCTGGTCAGTTGTGTCCCCCGAGTATTTCTCCCCAATTCACACAGACTAGAAATAGTGACAGGAGGCCCCCCAATCCTAAGATCTACCACCAGTGGCCTTGGTATGATATGAAAGCCCATAGTCTCAAACAACCGCAGACATTCATACCATCGTATAATTATCCTACATTATTCCCCCCCCTCCCTATGCCACCTGACATCCTCTCCGTCCTCCAACATGGACAGGCAGATGGTGCATTTCTCATCCACGTCAGTCTCCTCGTCTTCATCACCAATCTTCAGATCCAGAGGCTTCCTCTGTGGACCAATCACATTACAGATCAGAATTAGAATCCAATAGAGTTATCAGAGCTTTTAGATACAAAACGCCCAAGAGGCAAGGTCAATTTCCTCTTCACAAATGGTTTTCGATGTTTTCTTGAATTCAATTCAATAAACTTAATTGGCATTTAATTGCAATTAATTTAATCCTCTCATCCTCAACCTTTGTTTGTACATCTAAGAATCTGCAGTAAACCTCCACTTGTGTGTATGTAACAGAGTTGCCTCCTCACCTTTTTGTATTTGTGTGGGAAGGTAAATCTCTCGATGGTGGTCTGCACAGCTCCTCTACTGACACTTCCCAACCTGTCTTCAAGCTGCAACAACTCCTAGGGCACAGGAGAACAAGGCTTTAGACAGGAGAGGCTTCCAACACAAACCAGTCAGCACAGTTAAAACAAGGTCAACTGGGGTCAAATAAACAACATAAAGCTTAGCTTTTAGTCAGAATACTAATACTGGTGGTAAAGGATGTTGAGGTTTTGACCTGGCGGTTACCTCATAGCTCTCCCGTACAGCAGACGCGTGGCGTGAGGGGTTCAGGCCCTGCAGGGCTAGCAGATGGAGCTGGGGATACGGATAGTTTCTGATCTCATGCACAACCTGTCAGAACAGATAGGAGAAGCCTCTTTAACAATCAACATAATACCGTTATAATACTGTTGGACAGTGTAAGAGCAAATACACAGCCCAGATGGGACCCAAGAGAAACCCTGAACCACACAAAAGACAGCAGGACAAAGACGTAAACAGTCCTGAACCTACCACTTGTGCAGAGGAGGTGTTCCTGGGAAAATGATGCATTCTGGGGGATGCCGCCAGGTAATGCTGATAGTGCTGTGGAAGCTGCTGGAGCTGGTACTGATGGTGAGAGAGGCCAGCATCCACACTGAGGTCCCTGCAGGCAAAGAGAGACACCTAAATCAACATCAACACTGAGGCCAGACAGATGGAGGGAGAACTTATCGTCTCCACAGGAACCTGCTTCATTTTCAACTGTGACTCACCAGTCTGTGCCCTCCGCCAAGTAGCGTGGCTGCTGCTGCTGATTGATTGGCTGGGGGACATGGAGGGGAGGGGAGTAGTCGTAGCCCGGGCGTAGCCTGTGAGGGTTCAGGGGAACACGTTCCTGGGTTCGTCTGCATGCAGGAAACATTTCAATCAGTAATCTGCTCAATCTGTATGCAAGTGTATGTCTTTATCTGAAAACATGTGGAAGCATACTAGAAAATGTGTAACTGTTCAAATGTGTGAATGACTGTGTAACTGAGTCAGCCTTAATTTGCATCAAATGTGTATTAAAGTGTGTGTGTGTGTGTGTGTGTGTGTGTGTGTGTGTTGTAGCTACCTGGAGTGTGGGAGGATCCTGCGGTGCTGCGCTTCCAGAAGCTGTTGCTGGATGAGGTATTGCTGGTGTAAGGCCTGAGGTAGGAACGGGGGGCCTGGGACGTCCTGGAACTGAGGGGGTGCTGGCAGGGCTGTGAGAGGAGGATGGTGTGCCGCTGGGGGCAGGTGGGGGGCAAGGCCAGTCTGGGGGGGCTGGCTGGCATGACCCAGAGGAAACTCGGCTGAGATGGGCGCCTGGGCAGCACCCAGGTGAAAGTGTCGGCAGGAGGTAGCATGGCTGTGCTGATGCCGAGTGAAGTGTGCCCCTGCAGGAGACAAATGCATCCAATCAGCATTGAGAGAGAGTAGCCCCAAGCAATCAGATAACAGAGAGGAACCAAGCACACAACAGACAGTACCCACACAGAGAACAGACAGACCACTTTCACACAGAATCATACAAGAGCCAAGGTAACCAATATGGACAACACACAGGAAAATCACACACTCCGAACACACACAGACAGCCACACACAGACACACAAAGTCACAATAGAGAGACAGAGCAATCATACACAGTCAGAAAGCAGAAAGAGTATGATCTCACCCAGGAAGAGAGAACACAAAACAGGTGAAACAGCAGATGGAGAAGACAGACATGGTGAGCCCCATGGAGGAGTGCCCTGTAACCCCACAGAGGGAGCCCAACTGTCCAGCTCCTATCTTGCACTTCTACAGGGTCAGCAGGGGGGGGGGGGGGTGACTGGAGTTCACAGAGCACAGACTGTCCTTTAGAAAGAGCCTGGCAATGAACAACTCAGATGTAGAACATTTGGACATGTGAACTGATGCCAGATACATGGTAGGTGTGTGGTAATGGAGCTGGCATTGTGGGGTCAGCTAGAGATCCACCAGTCACTGAGAAGGGCTGCACTTAATCCAGCCTCCTCCATTTCAGGCAGGGTAGGCTGGCGCTGGTCTACCCACCCTCCTTCCCTCCCCCCAGGGTGAGGGCCGTCTCTCTGTCGGAGGAGTGAGGTTCTGTCCATCTTGCTGAATCAGCACGCTCTTGGGCTGCAGCCAAACAATCAATATCCATTACACCCTGAGGAGGGAGGGAGGGAGAGGTAGGGGTGTGGGGGCAGGCCGGCAGCTGCTCCTTCAGCCCCAGTTATAGCCCCCCAGCTGTCTGAGCCATGGAACAGACACCAAGGTCTGGGGGGTGGGGGGCTTTCAGACACGCGTCTCATATGTGAAAAGCAAGACCAGGCCGCTGTGGCTATGAATGTCCTGGGAACATGGACATGCAGGATCTGTGGTGTCATCTATTTATCCAGCAAGCCTCAGGCTTTTACTGTATTACTGAGAGTCAGACTGTCTATGAAAGGTTTTTCTAATTTGATACTGCGACGGGAGAGTTAAACCACGTCTCTATTAGAGCAACGTTTAAGAGGTACATTTAGCATTGACTGCCAGTAATGATGATGACACAAAGGGTGGAGAGATCGTCGAACTTTTGTATACATCACATTGTATTACATGTTCATACAAAATGAATTTCTCTCATGCAGTTCAGAACTATTCAGTTACAAAGTCCCGAGGGTATTTCAAGTCATCTGTACATTTTGTTATCCTTTTGTTGTTCATACATCATAGTCTAATTTGGAGCTGTGAAAGTGACTGTTCTAATCACAGAACTGACCTATTTCTTTGGTTGGATTTTGCAACATACGATATTGCCTTGAGACACAGGAAGCTCCTGAACCTTGGAGCCGTAAGAGGAGAAATTATGTTGGCTGGGGAAGCAGAGTGGAAAATGTTGGCTTCTGGGTTTGGTGGACCAGAGGATTCTGTTTCAAGGCATTTTCACCCAGTTCTGACGGAATGCACTGTGTGTGTAAATATTCCAGTGACCTCAGTAATAAAGACGTAAACAAGACAATTACATTAATTGTATATTTTTATATCAGGAGAATAGGGTGAAAAGAGCTTAACTTGGTTTAATGATGAACTACATTAGGGGACTAGGCCTAGATTGCACCAATCACAGAGCCCCAGCATACACATAGAGCTTTAGTATTGTTATTGTCTGTCTGTCTGTCTGATCATACTTCCCTGTGAGCTGAGCTCTGGACGTAAATCTCCTGACTGGTGCAGATCTGCTCTCCCAGAGCTCCACCACCACAGCCCCTCCCCCACTGTGTGGCTGCGGCATGGCTCCTCTGTCTGAGTGACAGCCCTTTAGCCCTGCCCACCCATGACTGCAGCAGTCTGACGTCCTCCGACCTGTCTCTCTCGCTCTGCAGCTTTATAATCACTGCTACTACTCTCCAACATAATCTCCCCCCCCCCCATTCCCTCTGCATCCTATTACTTTACATCGTTTAAATGATGGGGGGAGGGGGGCAAGGCTATGCAGTACCAACCAAGCCTGAATGTTTTTAAAATGTAGGGTCTGATGTAACAGCATGTAATGTGCTTAAGTGCAGCTGGTTGGTGGAATGAGCTTGAAAGCAGAGGGTGGTTCTCTAATAAAACCAAAAACTGTTAATTCTTGTTTCCATTCCCTCCTCATTCTAATGTTTCAAATGCAGGTGTAATATGAAGTCTCAACTAGCTGCAGAGAAAATGCTACAATCCATCTGCAATTATTCCATGAAGCACCTATGCCTCCCTTAGGGGCTGTGGTGGTAAGACACCAACTTTGACCTTCACTGTACCCTCTAGGGGAGAGAACTGAACTGTAAATATAGAACTATAACCCTGACCTTCATATTACAAGCCTCTTCACAAAAGCAACATATGTGAAACAGGCATAAAAGTAGAATAACGGGTCATATAAATAAACTGACTTGTATTGAGTAGGCACTGTTACAGTGTAATCTCCAATTCAGCAAGATCTAGCATGATTTTCCTTGTTATCAACATGAGCCTATCTCCAAATCTACCTTTGAAAACTACCACCAGTGAAAATGTCTTGGTTTTTAGAAGAGGGTGAGGATCAATGTAGGCTTTAATAAAATGCTTCAGACTGTCTTGGTTTTTACTTTTCCCATTTGTATATATTTAGCCATAACACTTCTTTAAATTGAGGTTGAAATGGTTATGGCCACACACAGTTATGGGCCAAATCAGACCAAGTGAACAGGATATTAGCTGCTGTGCTTTCACAAAACATTGATAGCCTAACAGTTCAGTTATTTGATAGCTCTAGTTAACCCGAACAGAGGTCAGTACCGATCGAAAATGAACCAAAGGGTATTGATGTGAATGTTAATGCAGGCTCAATGTTTTGATAATGTTATAGTGCTGAGATGTAACCTCATCTTCTCTGTGTACCCAGTATTTACCTAAATATATATTATTATTTTTAGAGATCGTTGCTAATGTGTAACGACTCTTTTAAAAAACACCATAGTAATCAGAACTGGCAAAACCTACAAAGCATTTAGATCAGTGTTTTATGTTGTGTAAAATGAAGAGGGACTTCAAGGTGCATCCTGATAAAAACGCCAAATCTCCCGTCCAGTTGGCAGTTTCTGAAAGACACAGTCAAGTCTCATTATTTTGCAAAAGAAAAGAATGCCAAATTCGTAAGTTGGGCGTGACTGTAAATACATATGTAAATACCTAACAAGTGGACATAGGCCTAATAGCCCAAAACCAAGGAATGTCGAGACTGACAAATGGATGAAAGGAGCCGGTTTGTTCACTCCACAGCCAACGTGCCAAAGCTGACAAGAGTAAAATACAGATGGAATGTGTATTGATTGAAAAGAGTGACTGTATGGTTCCAACATTAGTCCCCATCTCTAGGTCTAAGTTAAAACACGTTTTCGCAGCAGGACCAAGAGATTTGGCTGTCCCTAATCCAATGATTCAGAGCAACACCTTGAAGTGCCTCCACAAGAGAGAGAGCTGAGAGATGAGAGCACAGAGAGGGGGGGGGACTGCCTCAGTGACAGCACGGTGGGGGAAACACACACATGGAAATCAGCAAAAAGCACACTGAAGGTTAGGAAAAATACTACAGTCTTTATTGGAAAATATTAGTATGTGTGGCACTGTGTGATAATCGTAATAATATAATAATAACTTCATGCAAATAAAGACCAAAGGCAAGGCCTGACCATGCTCTGTAGGGTTAACAGAACAGAAGCAGCATCCAATGAGTAGATGTGTATGCTACAGCACATTTCAGTACAGCAGGGACATCTCTACACAAAGATTACATTGGAATCTGCTGTTCAATGTGAAACAATAAAAAATGACCATGCATTAGGTTCTAGTACAAGAACATAAGGTAGAGAACCACAACCAAAGAATAAAGACATTTTGATTCTAAAAGGAGTTCTACAGCAGTGCAGGATATAGACATCCCTGTAAAATGGATAGCATTCTGGAGGTGTTAGAGACTAGGGATTTAGCATGACAGTGGATCACACAGGGAATTTTAAATGGCAAGTTGGGTTAGGCCTAAATCTCGCCAATCCTCTGTGGCCAACTAAATGGGTTCATTCAATTAGCAGGAACAAAGCCTTGTACACATGGATAGGATTATGACTGGCAATTTAGCCACTAAAACAGGTGCAGTGGACCATCAAAGGTGACAATTTCAGATTGTTTGGGGAGTAACAGCATGCAAATTACTGTGCCGTTTATTGCAGTTATTGGCCAATTTGTTAATCATTATTAAGATAGCATTTGGGGGATATGAATGTGATTGGTTTCAAAAGGTTAGCCTAATTTTGTTAAATTAACAAATCTGGATGTAATGCTGGTACAATGCACCTTTGGAAAGGGGATTGAGACAGCTATCCAAGAGTTCGATCAAGCCTGGCTATAATCGAAATGGGGGGGGGGGGTTAAATGTATCCACTTTACAGAAATTTACAGCAGAATGTAGTCTATCCACACTGAATGGGAAAATCACAATGACATTTTGTAGTAATATCTAATGCTACAATGGGTTATTTACTAAAGAGCAACATGACAGTTTAAATAAAGACAAACTGTTTTCTACAGAAAGGTGTTATTCTTTAGTCTGTTACACAGAAGGATACGGTATGAGTGGGAACTCGGTTTTAATGCCAATGTCGTCTTCAGATGGAAAGAGGAAATGAGGAAGAAGGGGTTCACAATACAGCTAGATGCAGAGAACAGGCAGAGGCTACGGCAGACAGCAGCAGATGATCGTTAGCTACACAATGGAGGGGGACAAAGGTCTGAGAAATGCGGAATGTAGAGCCAGCCTCGATACTATGGAACAGGAAAAAAGAACACAAATAAAAGCACAATGAAATCATTGGTGCTACTGCATGTCTTTTAAAATGTACGTCATTATTATTATTACATAATCAGCACAGATAGCCTACTGCATATATGGATGATGTTATTTTTTTATAGTGTAGAAGCCTTTTGATAGTGTTTGATATTTTTCCTTGAACACAATTTTAAAATGAGAAAAGGAGATTTGGTCTAGCGTTTGAGACAAAAAAAACCTCATCACCGCACCTTGGTGCTATCTATAACAATATAATTATGACTGTGTATGAATGTTTTTGTTTAATATAAGAAATGGCGTCATCATAGCACATAACCCAGTGCCACAAATGTACAACACAGATCTATTAGCTACTGATCTTTCAGCGCGTTTATCGCATACTGCAAATTGATGTGTATTTGTATTACAAACAAGGATAACCGCATGGCCAATTAACCTTACATACAATACGTCAGGAAAAATATCCAGTTTGAGGCAACTACTAGCTAACCCCACCATGTTGCCAAGAACAGTTTCGCCATAACCGTAGCTAGCAGATACATAATGCCTGGGTAAACAATCGCATGATGATGTCGGGTTCGGTCACAACACCAGCTGCTTGGCCAGATTGAAAACAGCACAGCCAACCATGCTATATGTTAGTAATATAAATTGGTGGTATGATCCCGTGTGGGCTAAAGGGGGGAAATGACGACTAATGGCATTTTCTAATTGACACAGTCTCTGATTCAACTTGCACTGACCTGATGCAGCAACTGTGACAGGCTGTCTTGCAAGAAGATGAACTAACAGCATAGCTAGCTAGATTGCTACCATTTTGCGTAGCCAACTTGACAGGATAACATTTGACTTTGACAATACTAGATTTAAAATTAGATTATATCAACAACGTCAGAGAAATTTACATGCCAAAACATAAGCGACTCATTCGTTATAACTAGCCAGCTCTATACATTTTCCAGCTTCGTTTGACATAGAACAACGAATACCCAATTGTTATTCGCTCAGAGCTGAGGAACATAGCTATTAGCTGGCTAGCTAACCTTAGCTAGCCTGCTGGCAAGCATATTTACTAGCTTGGCCATTGCAGATGGCAGGTAGCTAGCTAGCCATAATGTTAGACACGCTGGGACCTTGAAAAGAACATCCACATTTGTAGAATAAAAAAATAACTATACCTCTATTTCTTACAGATCCAAAGACGGGGAGAACCAAATATCCGACATGCACTAACACCATCCTGGGTCCTTTGTTGTAGCGGTAGCCTGCGAGACAGATGGTCCATGGAAATGGTCCCTTCCAATCCCTGCACATTCAAACAGGACAAGCTTCTCAGCTGCCTCGCAGACAAAGACAGAATGGACCAATCATGGAACACCTCTGCTAAGAGGACTCTTCCTGTGGCATCCAGAACAGCCAATCATAATAAGCAGATCAGGCAGCGAGTCTTTTGTGAATTACAAAGAGGTGGAGATGTCTATGTTCCAATGCTATGTTCTCGACGCCCACTAAAGTCAATCACGCTCAGATCCTGTGTTGAATAAATGATTGTATTTCTTTATAACTAATGAACAACATATTGTTATATATAAAAGTGTAACTTTTTTGGTCATATTCCTGTGTATGTATGGGTGAAATATCTATGAAATATGTTTTTTTGTTTTTTTTGTTTTTTTACAGTTGTGACGATCTGACCCATACAATTGTCCTGGACAGACCACCAGAATTAAGACGAGGATGGTTTGACATGGGAACAGATGGGGACGGGAAGTGGAGGGGATCATTAAACTCAGTTCCATATGTCATTCTCTCGCTAGCTCTACTCACAACTCCGAGCCACCACCACCATACGCCTCTCGTTTTACACAAAGGACCCTGAGCTGAGCTCTGGTCCTGCAGCACCCCGGTCTATTGTCTATGGAGGTCATGCTACTGCAACTATTACCTCATCTCCTCTATGCTCCCAAAGGATACTGGCCATCACTCCTCTCATAGTCCTACCAAATGGACCATCCATTCAATGACACAATTAATCATATCTAATAAGCAGATTTGCTTGTTAGAAAAAACTAAGAAAACATACTCAGTTGTTCATTCCCATTTATTGCACCCCAAATCAATCAGAAAGACAGCAGTTGAGAAAATATTTTGGACTTTAAAAAGAGGTGCAATACATCTCACACACGCTCTCTCTCTCTCTCTCTCTCTCTCTCTCTCTCACACACACACACACACACACACACACACACACACACACACACACACACACACACACACAGTCCTCATTTGCCCTAAATTGTCATTGAATAAAAACTTTTCCTACAAACAAGTTTACTTTAATTCTTTGCTGACATGTGTAAATATTGTTGTGTATATAATGGCATATGAAACTCATTACAAATTCAATGCAAAGTGGCAAAGTTGCCAGCAGTTGGTTCCGACAATTGTCTTCTGGTAGCAGACCTGAGTTTAACTCAACACCATCTTCACAACAGTATAACAAACACCCCTCCTGAAAATAATAATTCATTAATAATAGTTGAAATAGTATGTCCACAAGTGAAGCTTATGAATGTATCAAAATGGCAGGCAGATAAACGCTTTGGACCTGTAGACTGAGAATGTTTGGTGTAATAATGAGAATAATAGCCCATTCTCACATAACGAAGACCTGTTTACTTTCATTGACAAAAAAGCAAATATGGAGAAATTATTTTTTAAGATTTCTGCATGGACATGGCCCTCTGGTGGTCAGGTCTGCATCTTACAGTCTCTGTATATAGATTTGGATAGTAGGCTGGGATAGAAAACTGCAGGAAAACTATAACTATTCTATTCATATGCAAAGTATTTGTAAAAGTGTCCCCTAAAATGCCAGCACTGAATGCTTTCACACCTCTCCTCTTGACTAGTGAAACATCTACAGCGATACAGCCAATGACAAGGGACTCGTGCCCACACAAATTAGCATACAGCTGAGGTTCTGCCCTCAAGATGAGCAGAGATGACAGAGGGGCTTTAGGGTTGGGGTTAAGGCAGGCAGATTGCACAGCTCCAGTCTTTGTCCTCTCCATTCAAGCTCCACATGTCCCTCTAGCGGCAGGTGCCCCTGCCTGACCTCTGAACCTGTCCTTTTGTGGGTGAGGGGTCGTATTGTTCAAAGAAAGGCACTTTGTCTAGACAGCCTGGCCATAGGGCAAAAGCGAACAATGAGAAATCCCGTAACCCCCACCTCCGTAAACTGCTCAAGCAAACTCACTCACAGAGAAGCACATACTCATACACACCCTCATACATGCGCAATATCATGCATTGATAGTCAAGCACTTCTTGGTCATACACACAAGCATACTTATGCATTTGATAATGTTCACTCTGACTGGGAGCATGGCATTAGTTTCAAAGTGAGACTGGCCAGTGTACATACATTTCAGGATGAAGAGTAGCTAATGAGCCACTTATGTGTTTCCTACCACAGGCAGATCATCTTGTGAAATGAGGTAAGTGAAGTGAATATATTGGGACACCTAACCTATCAGCGTTAGCTGGCAAACTAGTTTTACAAATACAATAGACAAAGATATTCAGTAAATAATCCAACTGGTAACCAGGCTACACTCCCTATAGTTACTCTTACAGCCAAAACCACTGATACAAAATACTCCTTTCACTGCACAATGAGGAAATAAAATGCACAACACAGTCTTTAAATAATACTCTATTTATTTAGTTTTAAAATAGTTTCCTTTTGTTCTACAGACATATCATTTCAAGGAAGCCAGGGACTTGCAGAAGCAACAAAATATTAACACTCATTTTTTTTGTTAATTTAAAATACTGACAGTAAAATAAATGAAAATAACAGAACATAATGGTTAAATTCCTGGTTGGGAAACAATGTTTTACATTTGGATAAAAATGTAACAAAAATTGTATGTGCAACCATACTTGGGCTTCAATGCCCTAGTTTCTTACAGAAAGCAAACCACTAACCCTAAAGGCATGAGCAATGTCTCACTTATCTGACATTTAACAATAAATCATGAGGAGGAGCTACACAACAAAAATGGGTTTTGCGGGTTTGCATGCAATGGAAGAGGTCTGGAATAAAAACGTACATATCAGTGCTAGCTGCATACAGTGGAGAAAACTGGCCAGTTAGAAACAGTCAAGGTGATGCTTGAAGTTAAAATAATCATGATGTCATCTAATTTACACAGCATTTGCTCTGGGAGGGTTCAAGTTGAAATCAATTCACTTAAGAAAATTCTGCTTCAAAAACATAGAGCAAAAAATATGTCATCCGTGCAAAGAAAAAAAAAAACAGTTGTCAAAAGCTTAAATATCATAAGTCTTTAGGTTTTAGTCTTTCATTGACAACAGTTCCATTACACTTTGGTTCAGTTCCTGCCGGGTTCAAGGACTTTCCCTTTCTGTGACCAGCAGGAGCAAATGAAATGCTTAAATAACCATTTAGTGAGGGAGAGAGACAAGGGGGTATATGATGCAGTAAAATGGAGCTGATGTGTCAAATCAGATCATTGATAAAAACTAAGCAGGCTTGGCTGCAGTCTCCCCAGGTCTGCAAAGATACACATAAGACCACAGGGAGAGAAAGAGCCCTGAGGATCAGGGTTAAAACAATTCATACATAAATATGTCTCTCTACTATAAGCCCCCAAGTGGGCACAAACTCATCAGCACTTTACTTCTGAATATCCATGTCGTAAATTCACATCTATTATTAAAATATCTCTTGTAGAGACGGCAAAATCTGCCGTGTTTAAGGTAAAAGAATATACATGATTCTGAAAGAAAATAGTGCACATTCCAAGGCATTCAGGCCATCTTGATTTGCAATGTTCAATGGAAGATACATTTCCTCAGTTGTCAAAGGGGTCCAGAGAGGTTTAGGAGGGAGTTCTCATTCACACTGACACACACAAACCAAAAGTGCACCCAGTCAGCACTGCAGGGTCATACTGTACATTCACTGACTGGCAAAACGACACCTGGGACACTTTCAGACCTCCTCCATAGCAACACCCTGGCTCCACAAACAGCAGATATGCCTTACAGTAATAATAGTACATTACCTGCATTGCCCGTGTGCTGCAGCACTGCTTGAGTGCAAAGACTGCAGCACTAAATTAGACCATTACCCCCTCCAGGGGGCATCACCTAGACCTTTTTTATAACAGGAAAAAGGAACGTTTATGGAGCTTGCACTTATAGAGACGAAATGAACTGTTTTCTTTCTTAACATTGAGAAATTTTCTGTATTAAACAAACACATCTACTGTATGCCCCAATTATTGACAGAACCAGATATACAAATGGAAAATTCTACTGTAACTTCCTTTAAGCAGAGAATGATAAAACAATGCAATCAATATAGTCTGTATATCAAGTATGGAGCCAGTGGTAAGATTCTATCGATCTTAAAAACATGAAGCTAATGTGAGGTTAGAGTGCAGTAGTGGGTCAGCCGCCAGCCCCCTGTCAGTGGCCGGTCTATTGTACTCCAGAAAGTGTACCAACTGTCGTTTAGTATTGACTGCAGGTGACTGTTGATAAAAAGCCCAATCCAGTCTGAGAATAGGCCACAGCAAGACTGTAGTGTAGCACAACAACAGTGACGGCAGCCTCAGATCCTGCCCCTCCCCTCATGCAGCAGCTTTAAGTCTTATTTTACAGCTAGTGTGCACACAGTGCCTACCAAAGACAGTTCTCAGGGTCAGTGAGGTACTAAACAGGGAGAATATTGCTACGCTTACTTTGAAAAACGTCTGTATGTTCCACTTGCACTATCTTGCGCTGAGTTTTAATTAAAATGATAATTTTTTTTTTTAGAAAGAAAAAAAAAACATATGATTAGGGAATCACCTTCGTAAAATGGCTTTGATACACAAGGTTCTACAGTAGGTTAAAAACAAACAGCACTAAGGAACAGGGAGAGTCCATGAGTTACAGGTGTGTCTGTAACAACAGGTAGGGTTTCCGCCGTGGAGGGGAGGCTGGGGTGGAGGAGGTGTAGGAGGGAGTCTTCAGTGCACAGGTTGCTTAGAGAAGGTATTTGTGTCTGGTGTCCTCGTCCAGAGTGAGGTCCACTACCTCAGGAGGGGACACCCAGTTGGGCTGTGGGGACACTGTAGTCCAGAGCTGGGATTGCCTTGTGCTGTTGAATTGCTCCACTGAGTTTGGCTTCCAAGAAGACAGGCTCTGGATAACACCTCCCCGAGGATGGGCACATCTGTGTGACATCAGCGTAACATAACAACATTAAAGTAGCAATTTGGTGACATCAAATATGCTGAAAGATTGCATGTAGTCATAAAACATCAATCAAATTCATATCAAATCATTGTTAGCTACAAACACTTTTTCAAACTACTGATGCTCTGCAGAGATTCCAGTGCCAGCAAGACTGACTCTGCTTGTGTGTTAACCAAGAGGAGGAACTAACTCACCTTGTGTTTTCTTGCACTCCTACTATTTCCACCTCGCTGTCTGAGGAGGGGATGTTGATCTGGCCCTTGTGAGGGGGTTCCCTGTGGGACAGCTCTGCCTCCATATGACCTGGAACACACAACACATCACATCACACTTTAGAGTGCACAGGTATACATACAACACACTTAGGGTGCGCAGGGACACGTACAATACACACTGGGTCGTTAGACATTAGCTTACACCTAAGGTAATACACTGAAGTAACAAAACTAGCTGCGATAAACACAGGGACACAAAGCAGTTTTTTCTTGGTGTCGGGTTGGACACAGTGTTGCATGGCCTAAACAGTTTCATTGCACTTTGGCCAAAGCGGACAGAGGGATCTTCTGTTTCATGTGTTTTAACAATACAGGCAAACTCCCAAGGACGCACGCTGAAGATTCCACTCTTCAGCTTTCGGAGCACAGCAAAAGGTGTTTTATTCCATTGATCTCAAGACTACAGTTTCAAATATGTTTTATCTTTTCTGAAACCCATACGACTTTTGTGCTCACTTGTTGCACAGAGCCTAAACCTAGTCTAACTAATGCGACTCCCCGCATGTGTCTCCTGGCTTGTGTCAGAGACGGGCCTAACTGAGTCTTTGAGAAGGAGGACATTTTCAGTTTGATACACTGGGTTTGTAACTGACCTGAGAGGAAACACAGATCCTGTGCTCTGTTTGACCCAGAGTGTGCTCCCATATCCTGGTCTCTGTGTGTTTTTAGCTCATGTGTTATCACGCTGGTCCGGACTCTCTCCACACTTAAGATCTCCCGGTTAGAATCAGTGTCTGAAATATCAAAGTGCCCCACTACAGGAGGCCCGTCTGCAGAAACACACAGAAAACACTTCATTATTTAAACCATGTCTCTCTGACTGGAGGGGACAGTGCAACAAAGCAAAGCAGGTTAAAAACCTAGATCATAGGTATTACACCAGGTTATAGCAGTACACTGGAGCACAGGGCACACTGATTGTGTATCATCATAGGTCTGGCTTTCTCTGTGTTGAACAATGAGACACCACTCACCACTGCCACTTTCAGGCTACATCCTACAACATTTTATACGTTCTCAAGCATCTGCCATGCATACACTGCATACCACCAGTCAAGAGGCTGTGGTGATGAATGGTGCACAACCTTAAGGCCCAGATCTTATTCAACAATATTCTTAGAGTAGGCGTAATCGTTGTCAGACTGAAGAAAATGTATTTGATGGCAACAACATCTGAGACTTCTTCTGTGTGTGTCCTACAAAGACGAACCCTATGTGAAATTGGAAAGTACATAACAATTAACTTGAATGCTTAGGTTTACGATTTTTGCTCTAGCCTACTTTGTGATGAAAATCGACGTATCTTGAAGAGAAATGCCTGGTTCAATGCATTGAAAAATAGGCCACAAATGGATCATTCCAAATCTGATGTAATGCATCTAGCCTAAAAGGTGCATATTCTACAGTTAATTCATAATCAAAACAGATTGAACAATTTATTTTGTGTATCCTTTTTAATGCTTTTCAAATTACAGCCATTCACAAAAAACTACTACAGGATGCAATCATTACAAAAATCAGTCAATTTTCAGTTCAAAATCTGTAATTTCATCAAGTGAATGAAATAAGGCAAGTCAATGTAATAGAGCAGTAGTTTGACCAGTTATCAAAAAACAACCAAAAACAATGTCTCAATGTAACAAAGAGTGAAACGTTGCCATGGTGATGAAACCCTGATAGAGTATTGGGGAGGGAGGAACATGCTTGGAGTGTCTCTGCTGTACCCTGTAAGAGCAGTCTCTCTCTCTGTCTCTGGGAGTTACACACAGCCCACAGCACATGCCTGAGGGTCATCTGGACACAATGTACTATGGGAGTGCAGTGTGGGAGTCTGGGCAGAGCAGTTGGCGGTACCAGGGGGTACTGAGGATAACTTCCCAATGGAAAGCCTATGTAGTGAAGACAAAAAGGACTAATATAAACCAAGATTATCTCTTTGGTAAACATCATACCTGTCCTCAATGGAAACCTATGATGTAGGCAACATGCTTGTAAAAAGGGCACTCTCTCCTGTGAGCTGCTGATATGACTGACATACTGTTGCTATACTGGAAATGTTAAGAACAATGTGAAGGTAAACAAATGGAAGACCACTCTTCCAAATTAACTGTCAGATTAGACCTAACTGTGTCATTAGGCTACATGTGGTGGCAATATTCATATGGCAAATGTCCATTTTGAAATTGAACAACAATGGCAGGGGGTAAGATCTGGGCCAGGAAAAGAAATCAAAGGAATATGTCACTGCATTTCAAGAACATAATAGAAAATGTCTACCTTGCACACAAGCGAATGAAAATGAATTATTCTTTGACACTTGCACATTTTACATAACCACAGGGAGGTTAACATGCAAACAGGAGAGTGAAAACATAGTCTATGTAGTACATTTTTGCAAATTGCAATGCTCTGAACATTCCGCCCAACTGAATAAATTCCTAGATATATTCCTTTAGCAATGTGTCCTTGACAATTAGGTAGTGTTTGAAGAAGTCGGGTGTGTGCATAGCACTAAAAACACCTTATTCTCTAAAAGTAGCTGGAGAGAGTTGATCAGTGAGGCAGGGGAGACCTACCTCAGAAACCACAGGATCTGAACCAGAAAAGGCCACTTTGTCACCTGCATGTTATGCATTTGGGAATCAGTATTAATATGCCACAAATGTTTCAGCTTTACTGCTCTGTAACCCAATCTCTGCTCTCATATTGTTTTAAACCTGCTTTCAGTGTGACAATAAAAGTCATATCAATACAACTACTAAAATAGGCAGCATTTTCTTAAAGCACAGGCCAAGTTGGCAGACAAACACACGCCCTACAACAAACCAAACCTGGCATGAGCAGATCGGAAGAAATTTGAGGCTCTTGAATATTATAGCTGCTATCCAGAACCAAAGACCACATACCTTACTCGATGCCCACAATTCACACATAAAAACTGCCAGTGTCTCTCCTTACTACCATCAGTGTCAGTATTGTTCATGGGTATCAGTGCCAACACAATGGCTAATCACATAAAAAAAGACATTTACTGCTCTACCTACAGTACATAGAAACATTGGTCCGTCTTATTTCAACATCCAGATTAATTGAAGGTATTGTATGGGTTGAGTATATTGCATTAAGAATATAATCATTTTCTATCATGTTTGTTGTTAGTAAAGCTATGCCACCAAAGTAAAGGCTGTAAAAGAGTTGACAAGTCTGTAATCAATTATAACCCCACTGAGTGAGGGGTCACCCAGTGCCCTGGATGTGGCTCTGAGTAAATGGCACTATGATTCTCCAACACATCATTCCCAGCATGAATTCAGTATGACAAGGCACATGCTATGAAGTAGCAGCCCCCTGCCTAGTGGCTGACTAGGAGCTGTAATGCACGTTTCTGTATGAATAACATGAACTGACACAGTGTGTGTGTGTGTGTGTGTGTGTGTGTGTGTGTGTGTGTGTGCGCGCGCGCGCTGGTAAACAGGTATACTCTTGGAATAGGCCATACTGCAAGCAAGTGAGAGCCCTGACGGATAGTCTCTTTAGAGAAATGTGCATTGTCCGTGTCAAAAATGCTCGTCAAGCTAAACTAGTTGTACAAGTTGCTGTAGAAACAAGTCATTTGGCTGCAGTGCAGTAACAGGTGAGTTGTTTAGAACGCATCCTAGAAGACCTCACAGTGATTCAGCACTGACAGGTGCCCTGAGCCACAGGTCCCTCACAGCCTGGAGGATATAGCCATCATTCAAATGCAATCAACCGTGTCTAACTGCAGTCGATTGTGTGGTTTTGGTTCTTCTACTGTACTCAAATAAAACTCCTATACATGGCCATGCTCACTGTGTTAATGGAATACCACACACCTAGGATTTTCAGTAGAATAAAATCCTAAACATAAGGACTAAAATCCACAATAAATGTGGACATCAGATAACCACACCCACCATAACTGTGTGTGACGGTACTGGATCTTTATCAATTTCTAAACTGCATTGCTAAAGCAGTCCACGAGTGCAACAACAAAATCTAAACGTTCAAGAGATTGGGGTCTGGAACTTCCATGTTTCCATTTTGGGTGACCACTTCAGGCAGGATGTTATTGTTGAGAGGGATGGGCACCAAGTTGGTGTTCTCTCGGGCCAACATGTACGCGGCCATGGTCTCCTGCGATTCCGAGGAAGGCAGAAAGGAGCTGGGAGGGGTGGGGCGAGGCGCCCGGTGGCGATGGCGTCGCCCCTCTCTGGGGTCGCTTGAGTGTTTGGACGAGTCGTCGTCGTCGTCCGAGTCGAGGCGCGTGAGCTTCTCCATCCAGACACGGAAGCGCTCCTCAGTCTGGCGCTGCATCACGGCGAAGCGCGTCATCGCCTCCTCCAGAACGCTGCCGATGCTGTTCCTGTCCCACGAGCCGCCATCCAGCAGCCCCTGAATCTGAGCGCTCACTCCGGATCCCTCCGCACGGCTGAAGCCAGCTTTAAAGACATTGAGGCCAAGCCATAAGAAACACAGTAGCACTTTCATGTTCGCTGGTGGACTTTTTAAGAGAAAAAAATGACAGGTTGTGTTGCGTGCAGATCGACTTTTCATGCTGATGGACTACGTCATGCAGTAGTAGCGGTCAGGTCTGTGTGCGAAATGCAATAATGGTTGATAACATGGAGTTCTAGAGATCCGGTAGACGGTAGCCTAAATGGTGTTTTACAAAATGTAGGGCCTCATTTCTCGTGTAAAACAGCAGAGAATACTCTACATTATGATTTATGTTGTACATTGTCTTTAACTATGTTTTTGAGAAGAAAGTTGATTATTCAACCAGAGTTTAAGTAAACAGCGTGAAAATGTATTGCACGCCATGCAATTGTTAGTTGCAGTATTCTAAACTCTCACTGGATTATGTCCAATCCCGTCTGCTACGAATATTACAGTTATAAAAGGACTACTTTGCTCACTTCTTGGGACTGCTCTCCCTGTGTAGCCCTATGCAGTTCTGCTCTCCCAGTGTAGCCCTATGCAGTTCTGCTCTCCCTGTGTAGCCCTATGCAGTTCTGCTCTCCCTGTGTAGCCCTATGCAGTTCTGCTCTCCCAGTGTAGCCCTATGCAGTTCTGCTCTCCCTGTGTAGCCCTATGCAGTTCTGCTCTCCTTGTGTAGCCCTATGCAGTTCTGCTCTCCTTGTGTAGCCCTATGCAGTTCTGCTCTCCCTGTGTAGCCCTATGCAGTTCTGCTCTCCCTGTGTAGCCCTATGCAGTTCTGCTCTCCCGGTGTAGCCCTATGCAGTTCTGCTCTCCCGGTGTAGCCCTATGCAGTTCTGCTCTCCCTGTGTAGCCCTATGCAGTTCTGCCCTCCCGGTGTAGCCCTATGCAGTTCTGTTCAACCTTGAAGTAATGAAGCAAAATGGCCACCTGCAGAGGGGATAGTAAGCAACACCTGAGAATTGCCATATTCATCTAAAAGCTTACTTGAATGGGAAAAGCATTGATTTTAATTAAAACAAACAAGTTACCTCAAGTTATGTACATTTCTCATTTAACTGTGCAGATTAGGTAACACGGTTTTAAGACTACCACCAAATAACACCAAGTCAAAAAACGTAATAGCCTGTCACCAACCAGTCATCTGCCAACAATCGTTAAGATACCAATGGAATATAAGTTAAATAGAGCTTAGCTAAAACAAATAGGCCTATACCCATGTATTCTTTTGAAGTACAGTACTAGCCAATTTATATTTGATTTAATAGGAAAGTGAGGAACACTTTTGAAATTCAAGAACTCACTCTACATAAACCTTCACTCCATTAACCAAGAAATATAAATTCACAAAGAAATTAAACGGGGGGGTTACATGTGCAGAAAAATACAAGCTTTTCTTTGCTAACCAACTTTGGTGGCTGCTGAGTGCAACTGGTGTTTCCACACCTCAGCCTCACTCGGTGTAGCCTAGTATTTTTTACAATCTTTGTACAGTAGGCTATAGCCTAGGCCGTGCTTGAAAGTAAACAAACAAGAATACAACAAACAGGTATTCATCTCAAATAGTAATGCAGTATGAAATCCAAAGACATCCTATACCAAAACACAGAGCCTTGCAAAACGGCTGCGGACACCGCAGAGCAACTGCACTGAAACAGCTATGGCCTATGACACATCAGGGCCTTGGGGAAATCAAAGGGGGCACAATCATATTAAACAGAATTTCCCTACCTGTACCAGCAGGGTACATCTGGCTGATATGGCAAGGGTAAAACTAATTATATTCAGCCTCTCTCTAAAGGCAAAGGTAAAGTAAAGACTGAACATTTAGCCTTCTATGTGAATGACATGTTACATGCTGCAGTGGTATGTCCCAGTAACATTGAGCTACTACTATGTTTATGTCATAGGGTTATCTACTGCACACTGTTCTCCCAGTTAGCCTAATACCACATGATGAGATCACATAGGCTAGGCCTACTCTCTGTTTACAGTGGCCTAAATGCAGTGGTAAAAATAGCTCCCTAGCCTATATGGAAGCACAGAGCAAAGTAGAAGACAATAACCCAGTTGTGACATTCCGCAAATGATATCGACATTCCCACAACATGCAAACAATGACAGTTCGAAAAGACCACTTCCTACTACTGGTGATTCAAGTGGATGCGGTAATCTTCAAAGTTATGGTGAATGACGACAAATGGATAGTGACAAAGTAACACAAAACATTCAATGTGATGCCTGTGCTAGTATCCATGTGGGGGGTTATGCAAACATAAACCAAGCAGCGTGTGTATTGGCCTATGATGCCTAATGCCTGTTACTGGGGGTGACCATGACAAATAAGTGTCGTAGTGATTACTCTGGGATGTCTGTGGTGAATGGGAGTTACCTGCTCCGTGGCAATTGTGGAGTACTTGTAATCTGATGCCTTGGTACATGTGTACTGATAGATGGGCTGTGTGTCAATGTAGGTCTATGAAGTCATCTATCTGGATGAGTCAGAGATAATTGTTACCTGGGCTGTCTGTCAACAAAGTCTGTAGTATGCATGCTACTTGGTATGTCTGGGTTAAATGTACGTGATGAATGTTAGCTACCTGGGTGGTGTCTGGTAAATGTGGGCTGTGTGTTGACTGTTACCTGGGATGTCTGTGGTGATTGTCTTGCTACCTCCTGACGCCTCGTCTTCGTCGTCTTCAGAGGAGCTGGTGCTGGAGTCACAGGTGAGGTCGCTGTCGCTCGTACTACTGTCCTGCAGCAGGTTATACTTCTTCCGTGCCGCCGCCTCGCGTTTCTGTCTCAGCAACCGCATGCGATCCTTGTGCTTCTGACTCCGGTGACCTTTGACCTTAGCCAGCCGGCCATTGGTCTGCTTCTCTGCCCCTCCCGCCACAGAAGGCTGACAACGATTCTTCTTTGCTGCCATTGCATTCGTGGACATCTCACTTTCAGAGCGTGAACGCCGAGACTTCCTCCCCCCTGCCACTGTCGCTGATATTTGGCCCCCTGTCGCCAGCCCAGGGTTGGCTCCTCCCTCTGTGGTACCCCCTTCCCCTGCTGCACGTGAGGCTGCCCCCTCATCCCCAGAGGACAGTGTGTCTGAGTCGGCCAAGTGGCCGCTGGAGGATGGTGAGAGCATGCAAGGGTTGGAGTCGCTGCTCTCGTAGACACGACCAGAAGCAGGCTTGTCGCTCCCGGTAGAGGCATGCTGGGACTCCGGGGAGTCTCTGCGCAGCTCCTTCATCAGGCAGGGCATGGAGAGCAGGCCAGGCTCACCCTCTGTCTGCAGGGGGCTGTCCCCCTCCTTCTCCCCCGGTGGCGAGCTGGTCGTCGTTGTCGTCTCTGTTTTAAAGGGCCCATCTTGCTCCCCCCTGACAGCAGCAGCTGACCCCCTCTTCGTGGGGCACTCTGGGAGGGTCTTAGCATCCACAAACTCATCTGTCTTCTCTATGTCTGCCATCTTCATGCTAGTTGAGCACAGAGCCCCTAGGTCTGACTGTCATAGACGAGTGTGCCTGGACAGGAACTCACCTGGAAAAATAATAAATACATCCAATCATATCTTACAGTTCAAGAGTATGCCCCCCGCCCCCCACACACACACACACTGTATATATCATTTAATCCATGAAAACAACAAATGCAAGTGACTAGCTAAGCCATCTATTAAATGATACAATGCAAAAGACATGAGTTTGGACACCATAGACTAACTTGGTATCAATATGCACGGTGGATTTGAACTGCTACAAATAGACTCTCTGTAGCTGGTGCACAATGTACTGTAGCTGGCGTCAAAATAATGGTGTCATGTTTTAGTCCTGCGGTGGTGCCACTCTAGATCCACCACCCCGAAACTCAAGTCGAGAGACTGTACGCAACACCTACCTAGCCATGATCCCGGGATAACAGACAGAGCTTCATCTATCATGTATGAACAACATGGGGCTGAGCTTATACTTTTTCCAACTAGGCATGGTAGCTAGAAGCCACAGTACTTCACCTTTACTTAGCGGCTGGCGAACTAATGTCATCGTATATCGCCTCATAAGGCGGTTGCACTAAGCTGGCTAGGTCACCACGGCCAGCAGGGGAGAGATTGAGGGCGTCGTTAGCTGGCTAGTGTCTGCTACTGCAGTAATGTGGCGTTAATGTATAAGTATCCAGCTAGCTTGCCACGTTTTTATTGGGAAGTTCTGAATGGGTACGCTAAAATGATGGTCCGTTATCAATGTGTCTGATGCCTGTTATTGCCAGCTGCCTAGCTAGTTATCCCCAAAAAATGGAGTCAAAGAGTTAGCTAGATAGTCATGTATGCTAGGCGTTAGCCAGCTCGCTAGTTCTGACGATGATGTGTAACGTTAGCTGCTTCTTCTAACTTAGCATAAGAACTTACCTGAATGTTATACGCTTGTTTTTGCAGTGTCCGACTTGTTTGACATCTTATCTGTAGCTTCTTAACTTGGCACGCATAAGTAACGCACAATTACTTATCTGTGTCTATAAATTGGAACGTGAACTTGGGTCCACTATGGATATCTTATTTCCAGCTAGCTACTTATTTCAAAATGTCCCCATCAGCCGTTGTTCACATAAAAATGTATGCGCCATTTCCGTGCTGCTGCTTAAGTGTCACACTTTGGAAATCTAGCGCCCCTGACCGTAGTGGAGGAGGATCTTTGATTGTATTTTATTTATCACATTCTCCATCAAACCTATGGTAAAATACAAATATGAAGCCAATAACAACTTTAGATGAAACATTTATTACAATTAATTATGTTTACATTATGCATTTTATCATTCCAATCCATCAGCAACAGATGTGTCATTTTAAGGGTTGCCCTTGGCCTTTAGGCATTGAGGAAGTCCACCTTCAGCTCGAGTTGCGCATCGATTGAAGCCTTGGATAAAGAGAAAATAGTTAATTTTAAATGCAATTCTGACAGTGTGTACAGTCTTAAAACAGCCTTCCCATTGTCAAACTCACCAATTCTCTTTTTGCCTCTTCAATTTTCACTTGAGCAAGAGATGGACACTAATGACAAAACACAGCACAAGTTATCAGAACAAATCATGCAACAAACATTTTGGAAGATCAAAAAAAAGTCATATAAAAGTTAAAGAAACAAAATACGTACAGGGCTCAAGTCACTGTAAGGTTCCAGTTTCTTTGTCAAAGGTCCAATTTCTTGTTTTAACATTGCAATTTGCTGCAGATTCAGAGGACAAACACGATTATGATACATTTCACAACAATCCAGAGCAACAATTACACATGTTTTTGTGATTACCCCAGAGAGCTCCATGAGGGCTTGGTGTGAGAGTCGATTCTCCATGTGTCTGGATGCCAGCTGATCCTGTGGGCATGAGAGCACCATGCATTGCTTATGTCACAAGGACCAACTGAATATTATGAATGAGCTATCAAAAAAACACAGCATACACAAACCCCCCCTCCACATCAAACATCTCAAAAAACAGAAACTAACCTCAGCAATCTTATTTCGGTATGACAGATCTTTGGCTTTTGCTTTCACAAAATCCATGTTCAGCAGTCTTTCTTCCGCTTTGGCACTCTCCACCTTCTGAGCTTTCACTGTTTTCTTGATGTCCCTGTAATGAGATGAATATGTACATTTATTAACTACCTTAGCTGACAACCTCAGCTTTTTGCATGTAAATCTTCAGTTTCATCCTGACTGTGATCATCTTACTCTTGCAAGGTCTTCCGTAGAACCAGAGTGGCCCCAAGTCTCTTTCTGAGGGCAGTGAGCTCTCTGTCAAGTCTCCTGTCCATCTTCTCAGATTCCAGAAGTTCATTGGTCAGGTTATTTATTGCAGGCACAAAGCTAAACAAACAACATGGAATTTTAGCATGAGAATTTATTTGCATGACTTTCTGTCAGTATTTTGTTGATGATATCGGTCAAATGAATTGCATACATAAACGCAGAAGTCAGGGTGGCTCTCTTTAAACTAGGTAAGTTACTTAGCTACCTGCTTAAAGATGTGTCTCTGACTCCGAGCGCCATTGCATTGGCCACCAAGTTTGACAGGTAGTCTGATGCAGGTTTTGCCAAACTTCCAGAGGATAAACCCACTCCTTGTAAAACGACATCCTGTAGATGAACACCTGAAAGAGAATCATAGACACAGCATGATGTCCCTACTCCCCATATCTCAATTATTGTATGAACCACTTTACAATTAACGGTACATCAAGTTATCACGTTACCATCCGCCTGGTATTCAGAGGTTTTCTGTTGATGATCATCTATGAGCAGGGAAGTCTCATTGCATCGAGCTTCACTTGTTTCTGCAAGCTGGAACAGTATGTCAATAGTCCGTGTGTTAGCTTCATATTGGGGAATAGTTTGATCTCCAAAAACCGCGTTGAGCCATTTGTTAACCTGAAAAATATAAACAAGATCGTTAAATAAACAGACAGGTCTCTGAGTAATCCTGTATATAAATTAGAATGCAATCTATAACACAAAGATGACCACTCAAACCTTATCTTCCTTTTCACACATGTCTACGAGCAGGCAATATAACCTGTTGAAGAAGAGGGTTTGAAGAGAGAAGATCCTAACAACTAGCTCACTGACACCACAACAACGACACACGTTTCTTTCGCGCCCCTCATTTCATTAAACATCTTCCGGCTTTAGCTCAGCCAATGGGAACTGTAATTGCCTCTACTCAATGCCGCCTACTTTTTACGTACCCATTCAGCACTTCACATTAGCCTTTTTTCCCACAGAACATTCCCTCAGAATAGAGATCTGAATGAGACCAGTTGAGCAGTGCAATCACAGAGTGATGTGAATAAGTGTGTCCAAATTCGTGAAGCTACTGTTTATTTGAAAACAAAATTAGACGGAAGTTTAGTGAATTGTGGCTGATGTTGCTGGTCAAACATGTTGACACCAACTGGCTTTTTTTTTCAAGTCATCTCAATATCAATATTCATAAACCCAATTAATCTAAATCAATCCAAATTGTTGAAGTTTTAATAAATAGTCAAGTGTTTCCGGTTCATAATGACCTTTCTATATTCATTGCTGTGTCCTCCATCTTCCTCACTCCCCTCTACGCGATTCAGCCGGTCCGTGTAGGACAGACCCGCGTAGAAACATCAAGATGTTTTCAGTTCGCGTCGCAGCGGCCCTTGCCCGTACTCTCCCCCGTCGGGCTGGATTTGTAAGCATTTTTTATATCTTGCTATGCTTGAATTATATTCTTTTACCAGTTAAAGTTGACATATGTGCTCGAATGGCAAATGGCGAGCCGTGCATGCAGACCGCCATCTTGCACTTGAGGGCCCGTTTTGTAGCCCTACCAGCGCGTAGCATTGACATTTGATGACGTTACTGACCAGTTGAAGATCAAAGTAATTTATGAAAGTCGCAGATGTATAATATGTTGTTATCTACCGATTACGTGCATTGACCATACATTCCAATCCAAAGAGTGAACCGTTAGCGAATGTCATCTGGTAGCTGGCTAATGTTAGTGAAGGTCAGGTTTTGTGATAATCCATTGAGTGTTCCAAATGACAGCTGTCCACAACCATTGTTCATGCACGTTTGTGTGTATTGACAGCTGATATGGCAATATTAAATGTTATTTGCGTTTGGCCAGGTCAATGGATTTCATTGATTGACTGATAACTAGTGCTAACAAACAGTTGACTAGTTATCTAATTGAAACTGCGTAAGATGAATACTGAGCGTGTGGTCATGTCGCTTTGATTATAAATGTTAAGGTAAAAGTAACCGTGTACATTTGTTTGCTTGATAACCGTAATCAGTCTTCCACGACTGAAAATGTCATGACTTTTTGCATGCATGACAATTTCAGTTATGCAACTCAAACACTTCTATTACAGGTTTCCAAAAATGTTGCCGCTGCATGTGTAGGAGTCAATCACCTGCACACAACAAGACCATGGCTGCAGAAGACAGGTAAGTGTTTTTAACACTTTTTTAAATGTATGTGTTTGTATAGCTTTGAGGTATGGCCAGCCTCTCTTAAGTGCTCCTTATTGCCATCCCCCAACTACAATACTCTACTACTCTCTAACTACTCTGTTATGTCTGAACTTAAGTAACTGTTGTAAATGTGTTGCATCTGCAGGCACTGCAGAGGTATCTTCTATTTTGGAGGAGAAGATCATGGGAGCTGACACCAGTGCAGACCTGGAGGAGACTGGCCGTGTGCTGTCAATCGGTGATGGTATTGCCAGAGTGTACGGGCTCAGGAATGTCCAGGCAGAGGAGATGGTGGAGTTCTCCTCTGGGCTCAAGGTGAGCCCGGTGTCATGTTGAGGCCCGAATGTCTGTGGAGCCAGTACTTGCAAGCTTGTCATGACTTGTCATGACCATTTTTGTTGGGGTGGAGGGGCTGTCGCAGTAGCAATAAGAATTATCATGTAAAGAGCAACACTGATGACATGCCTGCCAGAGAATCTGCCTTAGTTGATTATAATTATGTTGATTTATATTATTTTTTGGAATATGCGATATGCAAAACTGAATTACCATGTTTCTGGTCCCTCTTTTTTACAGGGTATGTCTCTGAACTTGGAGCCTGACAATGTTGGTGTTGTGGTGTTCGGTAACGACAAACTCATCAAAGAGGGTGACGTTGTCAAGAGAACAGGAGCCATTGTGGATGTCCCTGTTGGTGTAGAGCTGCTTGGGCGTGTGGTGGACGCTCTGGGAAACGCCATTGATGGCAAGGTCAGGACCTATTCAATGGATGAGTGACTCTTGCTGCATCTTCTTGTGCAGATTGCTGATGAGGGATATGATTCAACTGAGAATTTAGTATGTGGCACCAATGATGGTGCTGGGTAAAAAGTAATTACTTCCCCACTGCCTGTTTAAGGGTCCCCTTGGGTCCAGTATCCGCAGGCGTGTGGGGCTGAAGGCCCCTGGCATCATCCCCAGGATCTCTGTGAGGGAGCCCATGCAGACTGGAATCAAGGCTGTGGACAGTCTGGTGCCCATTGGGCGTGGACAGCGTGAGCTCATCATTGGTGACAGACAGACTGGGTAAGAGGATGTTCCATCTGGTGTTAGCTTGTGGCAAGGTTTAGTATTCAATGCCTAGAGCAACCGATCTTGAGTTACTTTAGTAGAATGGTTACTGTATATGGCAATGTAAGGCAAATAAGGTCATGTTAAAAGTTTGCCCAGCACTTTTTGTCATGCCTCCATTTTTTTACCACCTGTTCTTGTTATTCAAGACAATCAGTTGAAGTCTTTTTAACAACCTCCCAGTGTTTAACATGGTAGATACGTCAGCGAATATTATCGTTGGTATTTAGAAGTTAAGCTATGCAATCCTTTTTCAGCAAAACCGCCATTGCCATTGACACCATCATCAACCAGAAGCGTTTCAATGAAGGTACTGATGAGAAGAAGAAGCTGTACTGCATCTATGTTGCCATTGGCCAGAAGAGGTCCACCGTGGCACAGCTGGTGAAGAGACTGACTGATGCTGATGCCATGAAGTACACCATCGTGGTCTCTGCCACCGCCTCTGATGCGGCTCCTCTGCAGTACTTGGCTCCATACTCTGGCTGCTCCATGGGAGAGTTCTTCAGGGACAATGGCAAGCACGCCCTGATCATCTATGATGATTTGTCCAAGCAGGTCAGTTTAACAGATGGGCAGGGAGATTGATCTGTTAGATTTGATCCTTAGCCTTGTGACACTAACCTTGCTTCCCACCCACAGGCTGTGGCCTACCGCCAGATGTCTCTGCTGCTGCGTCGTCCCCCTGGTCGTGAGGCCTACCCTGGTGATGTGTTCTACCTGCACTCCCGTCTGCTTGAGAGGGCAGCCAAGATGAACGAGAACTTTGGTGGCGGCTCCCTGACTGCCCTGCCTGTCATTGAGACACAGGCCGGTGATGTGTCTGCCTACATTCCAACCAACGTCATCTCTATCACAGACGGACAGGTATGTTTGTGTCCTTGATTTTATTGTCTGAGTCGTAATGCTGAGCCAAACTCTAAATTGCTCTTTTTCTCCCCAGATCTTCTTGGAGACAGAGTTGTTCTACAAAGGTATCCGTCCCGCCATCAATGTGGGTCTGTCTGTATCACGAGTCGGCTCTGCTGCCCAGACCAAGGCCATGAAGCAGGTGAGCTTTGTGCATGTGTATTATCATCTAGTCCCAGGGTCTTGATGATTAAAAAAAATAATGATGAAACCAATCTCCTCATCAGGTGGCTGGTACCATGAAGTTGGAGCTGGCCCAGTACCGTGAGGTGGCTGCCTTTGCCCAGTTCGGTTCTGATTTGGACGCTGCTACCCAGCAGCTACTGAACCGTGGTGTTCGCTTGACTGAGCTCCTGAAACAGGGACAGTACAGTGAGTATCTCCTAGGATAGTGTAGTAAATTCAGAAGATCACTAATGTTTGCCCTGGAGGCTAAGCAGTCATTCACTTGCTCTGACTACACTCTCATCCAATGGTGGCTAATTGTGTGTTCTTCCTGCAGGCCCCATGGCCATTGAGGAGCAGGTAACAGTCATCTATGCTGGTGTGAGGGGACACTTGGACAAAATGGAGCCTGGCAAGATCACAAGGTTCGAGAAGGCTTTCCTGCAGCACGTTCTCGGCCAGCACCAGGAGCTGCTGGCCACAATTAGGTAATCCAAATTCAAGACCGCTGTATGTTGCTGTTGCAATTAATTGTATTATCAAATATCAAATCGTGTGTATGATTGGACATGTCTTAACCCCAATTTCCTCTTACAGGGCCGATGGCCAAATCTCTGAGACGGCAGATGCCAAGCTGAAGCAGATTGTCTTGACCTTCCTCTCCAGCTTTGAGTAATGTGTTAATTTTTGGGTCAAAGTGTTTTGTCAATGTTTGCATAGTGCACCGGTTAAACTTTCTATGAACTTCAAGTGGCACTTGATCTTTAATGTACAGATATCTCCTGACAGAGAATAAAATGTTCCTACCCCAGGATTCTTGGACTCCTTCCTTACTGTGACTTATTTTAAGTGTAAGACCCCATGCTTTTGTAATGCCTTACAACATTGAGACGTCAACTTAAGAGCTTCAGTCTGAAACTATATCCATTAGAAAATGTTGATCATGTGACATTTATCATGAAAAAATGTAATAAAGATTGATTACATCTACAATAATACGATTATGTAAATGAATAATATGGCTACTGTCCTTTCCCATAAATGAAGAGTTCCATTTCATGACAGCAATAATTTTGTTGGGAAGAAAATGCATTTGACAATTGTGGATATATAGTGCTTTGGAATGAAACTCTTCATCTCTTTCAAGACTCTTTAATTGTTCTAATCTAAACACAGTTCGGGCAATATGGAACAAATGGGAAACGACTTCACATTTTACTGACGGCAAGAGGCAGGAACACACTTCAACTGCAGCGGTTTGGTCTGTCACTGGTTCTCTGATAAGATCTTTGCTTCCATGTTAGTATCTCACTGAAATCCCTGCATGTGTCCTTTTAAAATAAAAATCTATGGCCAGAACTACTTTATTTTCTCATCAGACAGATTGTATTTGAATTTCAATCATGAATGGTACATCAGTTATTAGTTTTACATTGTTATAGATTGACACGGAAGAACAGATCTTCTAGCTGTAGTGTCTCAAATGACGCATGACATCTGAATCTAGTAAATTGATGATTTTGACTTTGATTGGCCTTCCTGGCACAGGTTGACTTAGGATGAACTTCAATCATCACTCACATTAATGTTGGTGTGGTATTGTATTGTTTTACAGTACTCTCTTATGTTCATCATGTATTATTTGCCTATTTGTATACACCTTTGAAGAATGAATAACATATTAATGTATGTAAACATGGGAATCAACCTGACCTGATAATAAAGCAATGATAAAAAGTCATATCAGTCACAGAGCCACCTCATAAGTCTTTTCAGACCAATGACAAGTTGTTACTAGGAAGAAAATACAAAGAAGCGTTACCTTTCCTGATTGGCTCGTTGACGTACTGATTTTCCTCGGTACTTTACCGCAGCGCAGATCGAAGCTAGCTACTGATTATACTAGTCGGCGTTGCACTCAGTTAGAGAGGGTAATATACATGAGAAGGCTAGAAAACTAAGGAAACCAGAATTACTCTTCGAATATACCAGACGGAGTACCATGGCGTCAGGAGGAGAGTAAGTTGTTGTTGCTAGCTACCTAGTAATGCTTAAAAGGCAAGGATCCAGTTACCAAGATAACGCGTTAGAATGTTCGCTTTGTGCTAAACAAGTTGGTTGGTAGACCGGTTAGCAAGCTAATGTAGCGAGCACCAAATCATAACAGTTATGTATCGAGCTAGTTGCCTATCTGAGCTTGGCTTCATGGCCTGATTATGTGCATGTGTCAGAGGGTTGGAACCCCAAGTTAGCATAAATTGTAATCATACTAGCAAGTTATTATCAAACGCTAGCTAGCCTGTTAGCTAATGACAGCCTACTTTCGGGCTCTCTGTTTTTCCTGCTGTGTCACTCATGTGGGCCTGCGCAACAGTGGCTGTTGTCTTTGTGGCTTTGCGTGTTTGAGAAAATGGATAACTTGTATCCAACATCCAGCATATGTAATTTTCCCCCAGGTTCAGGTTTACTGCTAAGTTTAGGTAGCAACATCTTATTAGCAAATGTACATTAATGAACATAATTGCTGTTACGAATCTCCCCTCAGATCGAAGAATGATGACCTTTCCACGGCGATATTAAAGCAGAAGCCCAGGCCCAACCGGTTGATTGTGGATGAGTCAATTAATGAAGACAACAGTGTGGTCTCTCTGTCCCAGGTGAGGGGGTGAATCTGATGTTCAATCACATAAGAAAGAAACAACATAAATATATACTTTTACTCCTCTGTAGTAGTTGCTGTAGTAGATTTAAAAAATAAATAAAAGAAATGTATTTTTATTTAACCAGAGAAATCACATTGATATATACATTGATATATATATATATATATATATTTTCATGTAAGCCCTGCCCAAGAAAGCAGCATATATATATATATATATATATATATATATATATATATATATATATATATATATATATATATAATAGTTATACATACACAAGAGACACAACACAGCATACAACATATATCATATGATTATGATTCAGTGTTTTGATTCATTCCTCTGTCCTGTCCTAGGCCAAGATGGATGAGCTACAGCTGTTCAGGGGAGACACAGTGCTGATGAAAGGGAAGAAGAGACGGGAGTCTGTCTGCATTGTGCTCTCTGACGATACGTGCTCAGATGAGAAAATCCGCATGAACAGAGTGGTCCGCAACAACCTTAGAGTCCGTCTGGGTGATGTCATCAGGTGAGATGTAGAGAATGTTGGCATCAGTGCAAGTAGGTAGAGGGCACTAGACCACTTAACTTGACTTAAGTCACTAGGAATAGCTTACATTGTGCAATCGAAATGTATGTACATGTCAATGTACTCAACACACATAATTCAGCTGTGATGGGATGTGTTCCTCTTCATATATATCAGTATCCAGCCATGCCCAGATGTGAAGTATGGGAAGCGCATCCATGTTCTGCCCATTGATGACACCGTTGAGGGGATCACAGGCAACATTTTTGAGGTTTACCTCAAGCCCTACTTCCTAGAGGCCTACAGGCCCATTAGGAAAGGTAATATTCATGCTCCGGGTCTTCTGATTTACTGTTCACTAACAATATCTCTCTATTCAAATAGAGAGTAAAAAAAGTACAAAGGCATGTTGTGATGTACAGTACCAGTCAAAGGTTTGGATACACCTTGCCAAGAGTGTGCAAAACTGTCAACAAAGCAAAAGGTGGCTACTTTGAAGAATCTAAAATATAAAACATATTCTGGTTTATTTAACACTTTTTTGTTTACTACATATATCCATATGTGTTCCTTCATAGTTTTGATGTCTTCAATATTAATCTACAATGTAGAAAATAATTTAAAAAAATAAAGAAAAACCATTGAATGAGAAGGTGTGTCCAAACTTTTGACGGGTACTGTATGTGGGGGTTATCGTCATGATCGTCACAGCCCTTGTGGGGGGTGGCCATGGTCAGTGTTAGGGGTTGTGTGTTTATGAGTAATCTCTGTTGCTTGTAGGGGACATCTTCCTGGTGAGGGGAGGTATGCGAGCGGTGGAGTTTAAGGTGGTGGAGACAGATCCCAACCCTTACTGCATCGTGGCCCCAGACACTGTCATCCACTGTGAGGGAGAGCCAATCAAACGAGAGGTAGGTCTGCATTCAGGACCAGTACCACTGTTATAAAAACAGGACTGGGCTCTCTGTGCTGATGGATCTTGTGCATGAGAGGAGGATAACGTTGGAGCTGTGTGTTTAGGATGAGGAGGAGTCTCTGAATGAGGTGGGCTACGATGACATTGGTGGAGTGAGGAAGCAGCTAGCACAGATTAAGGAAATGGTGGAGCTGCCCCTGAGACACCCAGCACTGTTCAAGGCCATTGGAGTCAAGGTGAGAGAAATGGGTTTTTTTCTGTGACTTTGTGCGGCACATTTCTGTAAATGGGGGAATTAATTGGATGTGTTTTGTATTAAAATTAATCATCAATATGAATCACCCCTCAGCCTCCGAGGGGCATCCTGCTGTACGGACCCCCTGGAACAGGAAAGACACTGATCGCCCGTGCTGTGGCCAATGAGACAGGAGCCTTCTTCTTCCTCATCAATGGTGAGATACACTTTGATACTCACTTTGTTTATTTTGGGTGAGAATTACGTCACTGGTCATGGTCAGGAAAAAGTGATCTCAGTGGCACTCTGTTTGCCTGCTAAATCTTTCAGGGCCTGAGATCATGAGTAAACTGGCTGGGGAATCTGAGAGTAACCTGAGGAAGGCCTTTGAGGAGGCAGAGAAGAATGCTCCCGCCATCATCTTCATTGACGAGCTCGACGCCATCGCACCAAAAAGAGAGAAGGTGGGCTCAGATCTTGATAAACATGTTCTTCCAGCCAGCCGATCCACTATGACTTCAACCCCCTTGAGGCCCACAGAGTGTCATTAACCCTAATTATTGTCCTCTGCAGACACACGGTGAAGTGGAGAGGCGCATTGTGTCCCAGCTCCTCACACTCATGGATGGGCTGAAGCAGCGAGCACATGTCATTGTTATGGCAGCAACCAACAGACCTAACAGCATTGACCCTGCCCTCAGGCGATTTGGTAAGATTGCCAAATCAGTATATATTATATTTATCCAGGGGTAATGTTAATGGTGGTTGGAGATGTATGTGACGGTGACTTTTTTGTTTCTACAGGGCGCTTTGACAGGGAAGTGGACATTGGCATCCCTGATGCCACAGGCAGACTGGAGATCCTCCAAATCCACACCAAGAACATGAAACTGGCTGACGACGTGGATCTTGAGCAGGTGATTGTGTAGCAAGTTGATTATCGATTAACCTCACAGCCATATTGAGGCTCTGTGTAATGTTGGGGTGTTATTTGATGGTGTGTTTGTTTGTGTATGTTTAAGTTGTTAGCTGACTTTGTCTGAATCTTCCAGGTTGCCAATGAAACTCACGGCCATGTTGGTGCTGATCTGGCGGCTCTGTGCTCTGAAGCTGCCCTGCAGGCCATCAGGAAGAAGATGGATTTGATCGACCTGGAAGATGAAACCATAGACGCAGAGATCATTAGCTCCCTGGCAGTCACCATGGACGACTTCAGGGTGAGGACCTTTTTTCTCCTCTACCATGGCAACTTTAAATGTAAAGTGTTGTAACCCTGTGTAAAATGCACTTATAAATAAATAAACACTTACAATGACCACCAGTGAGCGTTAGTGGCTATAGTAGCAATGAATCTCTAAGTCAGGATGAACACGTGTCTTTGTTTGTTTGCAGTGGGCCCTGAGCCAGAGCAACCCCTCTGCCCTGAGGGAGACCGTGGTGGAGGTGCCCAATGTCTCCTGGGAGGACATCGGAGGTCTGGAGGATGTCAAGAGGGAGCTACAGGAGCTTGTACAGGTAAGTCATTGGTTCACTGGGAAATTGTTGGTGAAGCCTGGCAGCTTGACTGGCAGCTTGTTTAACCTTTTGATGTGCTTTTCTTGTTCCAGTATCCAGTGGAGCACCCAGACAAGTTTTTGAAGTTTGGCATGACCCCATCCAAGGGAGTGCTCTTCTACGGGCCCCCAGGTTGCGGTAAGACCCTGCTGGCCAAGGCCATCGCCAACGAATGCCAGGCCAACTTCATCTCCATCAAAGGACCCGAGCTCCTCACCATGTGGTTCGGAGAGTCCGAGGCCAATGTCAGAGAGATCTTTGACAAGGTAAATCTTAACCCGAATTAGCCCCTTTTTATGAATATGTATCAAACTTTGTGATATTTATGTATTTTAAACGTGCAAAGGATTGTATGTGTCACACGTGTACTAAGGAGTTATGACCGTCTGTGTTTATGCTCCAGGCTCGTCAGGCTGCCCCTTGCGTGCTGTTCTTTGATGAGCTGGACTCCATCGCTAAGGCACGCGGCGGTAACGTTGGAGACGGTGGAGGAGCGGCAGACCGGGTCATCAACCAGATCCTGACAGAGATGGATGGCATGTCCAGCAAGAAGAACGTCTTCATAATCGGAGCCACCAACAGACCTGACATCATCGACCCGGCTATCCTGAGACCCGGACGCCTGGATCAGCTCATCTACATTCCCTTGCCTGATGAGAAGTCTCGCATTAATATCCTCACCGCCAACCTCAGGAAGTCTCCCATCTCCAAGGCAAGTGTCTGTCTGTCTGAGTCAGCATGCTCCTTTACCAGGTGTAATGGGTATTGATTGTGAAGTTGGTCATGGTAGTATGGAGAGTGCTGTGTGCAGAATAAATCTCTGAAATTGATGTTTATAATCAGATCAAGGTATAATCATTGTGTGGAAATGCATTTAACACACTGCCTCTACCAACCCTGTCTGGTGTAGGATGTGGATTTGGATTTCCTGGCCAAGATGACCAATGGTTTCTCTGGCGCTGACCTGACAGAGATCTGCCAGAGAGCCTGCAAGCTGGCCATCAGGGAGTCCATTGAAAACGAGATCCGCAGGGAAAGGGAGAGACAGACCAACCCCTCAGCCATGGTGACTTCAGTTACTATGTCTTTACTTAGTTAATGACAGTTCAGATGTAACTTTGTAAGGTCATAACTAGATAATGTGAGACCTGCAGTAATCATGACAGTCTGAGCATATGAACCTGTTGATTTCCTGTTTGATTGATTTATATACACTGGAAATATTGGAAGGAATGATTAGAATCGAGACCTTTTTAAACTCGTTCATACATATAGGGGGAGCCGTAGAGATGACGGTAGAAATGATTCAACATTGTTTTATTTTTGTCGCTCTTGCATCCGCAGGAGGTAGAGGAGGACGACCCGGTTCCAGAGATCCGTAAAGACCACTTTGAGGAGGCCATGCGCTTTGCTCGCCGCTCAGTCAGTGACAATGACATCCGCAAATACGAGATGTTCGCTCAGACGTTACAGCAGAGTAGAGGCTTTGGCAGCTTCCGGTAAGCAGAACACACACAGCAAATACCGAAAAAAACAAAAACAATAATCGCTTAGCCGGCATTATGTTATGTGGTAGGGGACCATATTATTGACTCCTCTCTGCTTTCTTCTCCCAGGTTCCCCACCAGCTCTCAGCCAGGAACAGGGCCCAGCCAGGGCTCAACCAGTGGAACTGGCAGCAACGTCTTTAATGAGGACCAGGACGATGACCTCTATGGTTAAACATGACCCTAAGTGGACCAAAACTCTACCACATGGTGGACCAAAGCTCCTCATACATCCTGGCAAAACTGTACAATGCCATACACACACAAACACACACACAAATTCCATGTTTAAGATTAAATTCATATTCTTTACTTAGATGTCAAACCTCTCTCATCTCCCTTAAATGTTAGAGACAGCATGTTGCAGCTTGTCTGTAAACAGGCTTTGGGGAAGATTATGTCAGACTTTGTAAGGATTGGGGGTAGGAGGGGGTGGGGCTGGGTCAGAAGGTTGTGGGAGGGGGATTGAGGAGAGGACATTTGGCTTCATATAAGCCACTCAATTGAAGGGTACAACACTTGCTTGTTATAAAGGAATGGGAGGGGATATGCATATGACTTGTCATTTTTTATGAATATAGCATAATGTAATAGGATTGAACAAAAAAAATGTGAAAATGCAATTGTAAGAAATGAAAAATAAATTAACTGGTCATAATAGGTGTCAGTGTTTTTTTTTTTTTACTGTTTTGCTTGAGTGTTTAATAAACTAGACTACTCTTTTCTGTTATAATTGACATGATGGAGAGCCTGTTGACTGCTTTGGGGTGAGTTTCCTGAAAGCTTTGCAGCACAAAGTTAATCTTTTACAACTTAGCCTACAATTTATTTTAGTTTACGAAGCTTTTGGAAAAGTCAACTCCTGAGCAGCTAACCAAGAAAATGTGTAGGCCAGTATACCCTTGTACCAGTACCAGGAAACTAGTAGGTCTGTAGAAATCATGAGGTAACACTGACCAAAATGCAACCATGACACATAAGTAATGTTTAGGATTGACATTATACACAATCTTTATTTGAAAAGTATAAGTGAATAGAATCAAGTGTTTTGAGCAGTGCATAAATACATGTTTATTCAAGTGTATGATGTGCTTAATAAAGACCACATGGAACAACTTTTTTAACATAACATTTTCTAACTCTAACCCCTAAATTGTGAGCAAAACAAATATGTGATGCAATTTAGTGAATATCACAAGTGTCTTGGACAATGAACACCATGAATGAATGTGATACAACAGTGACTGCAATTCTTAGTAAACAAAAAGTGTTGTAATCTAAAATTGGTGTTAAGTATTACAGTGATAGATATGAACTGAATATAAACGTGATCATCTTTGTGCAGTGCTCTTTTTTTATATAATAAAATGCAGAAGGAGAAAAATAATTAAAATAAGTTAGGCCATTATTAAAATATCCTTACATCATACCCAGTATTGCCTGGTATGTATTGCAGGTTTGTGATGTTTCTGTTTGGGTATGTTATTTTGCCTCACGTAGCTGGGGTCATAATAGTCCCACTCCAACCCCGAGGCCCACACACCGTTGGTGAGACCATCACTGTCAGCGGACAGGATCCGAAGGGAGACACCTGGGGGGGGAAAGCATGTATAATTTAGCAGCCTACAGTCTATATGACAGGTAATGCCTGAGAAATTGTGTGGTACATGTCCTAAAAATAGTCCTCATTAGGTAACATTACAATTAGACCAAGAACTCACCTGCGCTTGCTCCGAAGTCACTGTCTAAGCCAGGACCCACGGTCGAAGAGTTCCCAGAGGCAACAATACAAGAGGTCTCTGGAGGCATGCTACTGGCGTACTCGCATTCAAATAGGACTTTATCAAACAGGTGTTCACCCGGATTGTTTTGCTCATTCTGCAATTCCATAGTGCTGCTTCGACGCATCCCCAGGTCAGAGATCACCTGCGTAAAATAATAATAGGCTTGTCCAAGACACAAACTACAGAATCCAAAGCTCACAATTTTTATTTTTTGACATTTTCACTTACCCTGGTCTGGGGATCGTTCAGTGCAGGTGAATTGGGTGGCACAAGGTTTGGTCGATCGGCCTCAGAGTCACTAGACTGTGTTAAGACAGGGGCGCTTCTACACCAGTACATTTTGTTCTTGCTATACATGCGTGACCTGCCAGGCAGGTCAACCCTTGAAGTCGAACCAGTCGTGGATGAAGTCATTAATATGGTGCTCGGCGCTCTCAGGGACTCCGAGCCACCCCCCGTGGCTCCGTCCGGTCGGATAAATCTGATCCTATGATCACCTGGGGCCCTCTCCTTCGACGAGGTTCTTGAAGAAGTCACGGGCTGTGCCAACATAGGTTCTGAAACGGACACGTAAGTTCTTTTGCCATCCTGATTTGACAACATTGGCGCATCTGATATTCTGGTGATTCTCTGGCGCGTCGAGAGAGTTGATTGTAAAAGTGTGCTCTCGGAGTCTTCTCGCCGTTTTCTGTTTCTTTTTGAGAAAATTAGTAACTTGTAACCCAGGAACAGGCAATTCAACAGAAGTAGAAGAACTACACAGGGTATAAGTAAGAGAATGAGTAGAGTCAAGCTTGTAATTGGTAAACCTTCAGTCAAATTGTCGGATTGTGTTGATAGACCTATTTGCGACATTTCATCACAAATAGTTTATCCAATTCCAGAACACATGAAGATTACACGATTACGTGGCTTAATTGGGGTTTCTGTCAGGTGCTTTGTTGCAGTAATCAATTTCACGAGGCAGCTCCAACAAGTCTATCCAGCCTTTGTAGCAGAATCTGTTGGATGATTGCTTTGATTTTGTACTTGGCGAACCATGTGGCCTCAAAATTTCACCCAGAATGTGTAGATTTTTCGGTGTCACCATAATGTAGCAGCTCCACATTTTCATCAGCATAGGAGATCTTACTTAAAATTCAACAATTTTTTTTTAAGTAGGCCTACAGGTTAACACAAATTGACTTGCTTGAAAAGCTGTTCACCTTTGTACACGACTGCGCGCTCATACCTTGCTCATGAGATGCACAGGTGTGCCCCGTTAACGTTCATACATAAACCACACCGACTGCCAATCCTGTACCTTACCTGTAAGCTCCTAGTATGGGGCAATATAGACGTATGAAATGTCTAAGTGATGTTCTCTGGGTTTAAGCCCTTATAGTTCTAGTAGGCCAACTTTATGATAACAAATTATTAGGCTAATGTGTTAAATCTACAATTGTCTAAAGTGATTTCTGCTGCCAATAAAACAGAATCATAGAGCCTGTTGAATACCTGCATTTATCCATCAAGACTGTTGGAACTAATATTGGATCATTTATTAAAGAGAAGGAATGAAGGATGTGATGATTAACTATTCAAATGGGGCCAGTGTCAGAGAGAATCTGGGGGGAGGTAGGCATACTACTGTAGGCTACTGATACTGTATTTCTGCAGATCTCTCCTCTTGTGCTTACCTCAGTATTCGCCACAAGGTGGCACTAGTACATTAGGAGTGGGCTATTAGCTGCACCTCAACACCCATTATTTAACTAGCATTCCTGTTTTAATGTTGCCTGTAGTAATGCCAATTATTTGCTTCAAGGCTCATGAACATAGCTGCACATATCATAATACAACCAATCATTTTCAAGGATGAGTAAGACAGTTAAAAGTCAGTTTTTTTATTAATTGACCATGCTTTTCTTTATGTTTATCTCGAATATACATTTACAGTGTACAGGTTTAGATTGAAGCACAATAGATATATACAAACATTTCAAATTATTCAATTGAACATTTGACAGAGGAATCTCTCTTAGAGACAAAGTTAACTGTTTTTGTACACAAGAACATTCTTGTACACAAGTACATTTTTGTAATTGTAATATAACTCAATGCAAAACTCCAGTCATATGAACACCATACAACTTGTAGAATCATTTCACGTCATGTCACGTGATTCAACTACTCGGGGTTCTGTAAGTCTACTGACTTGAATATCATACTATGATAGTTCCTGATATAGGTTAGCAGTATACAGTCACAGTACATCTACCCTGTTCATTCAAGAGAAAGGCTAGTCAGTCAGTGGATTTGCCGGGACACAAAGGAGTCTGTTAGTTATTGAAACCCTACACAGTGCTCCCCTGGCATTATAGATGTTGAATATGTATGCCTATAAGTGCCAATAATGAGGAAGTTAATTTTCAAGCTTCCATCTGACCCATTCAGTACCACTGCCACTGTCCAAGCACAGGGAGAAGCTGTGTTTAGTTGTGATAGCACCTAGCGAAGCTGTGATTGGCAACACACAGATCTAGCTACATTGGTCACTACAACGCTAGCACTGGGCTAGGCTGTGTTTGATGATCTCGCGGGACTGGGGAGGGATCCTGTCAGGGAAGAGCACCTGGAACTCCACCACCATGTCCCCGCGCTGAGAGGGGTTCTTGGTTAGGGGTAGCCCCTCACCCCTTAGTCTCCGGACAGCACCAGGTTTGATGACATCACTGCACGGCAGGGGCATCATTCTGTTGTCAATGGTGGGGACGTTAACTGTGCATCCACATAGAGCCTGGAGAGGAAAGAGGGAAAAGGTTAACCTCCAATATCATTTTTAATTGAGAACATTTGTTTTTGTAATCCAGTTGGCATATAATTGGCAGCAATTAGCAGCACAGAGAGAATGCAGAGAACGTCTTATCTAACAGCATAATTTTCTGAAGCGATATGTTACATCACTGGGAGAATGTGGAGCAGCTGCCCCCAGAAGACAATAATTTCCTCTGTTACATAATAACCAGTGTTACAAAATGCTATAATCTCTGCTCCATATCCTCGCTGTATGTGGGAGTAAGTGCTTGAGCGACTGAGAGACGAGGAAGATGGAGGAGCTGTCTGTGAATGCTCTCATTTTAATCTAAAACGTGGGATGTGTGAGTGAGCGTCACACAGAGAAGATGCCAAAGGCTGCCTGCCTGGCGCAGAGTAGTCTCTGGGAGAGCGAGTGAAAGTGCTGTGAGGGGGCGAGCAGCAAAGAGGCTAAATTTAGCTGCAGCTCTCTCACTCTGCAGGGGCTGATGAGGTAAGGGAGGGGTTGGCGGATGCTGTGTTAGTGGGGGTCTGTCAGCCAGGCTAAGGACAAGGAGACTGAGAGGCTCTCCATAGAACAGATTGTTCTATCTATCAGCCAGCATTGTATGCCATTTATGGCAGTGCTGTACTTCCTAAGCATTCCTGCATTCTCCCACTAATCCATGAACACACTCTTACTTCTTTGAGGGTTATCTTGGCTGTGTAGACGATGTTGGACCCTTCTCTCTTGTAGCAGTGGTGTTTCTTGTCTTTGAGGATGAAGGCCACATCGGAGGGGATGTTGTTGGGCGTCTCATCGCCCTCTCTTGGGAAGGTGATCTTGGTTCCTGCCTTCCAGCCCTTCTTCACCACCACGTTAAGGACCTTGTCCTCGGTGCGAAGGCTCCTGCCGTCTGGGTTGAGGCGGCGGCGAGTAATCTTCATGTGCTTGGTGCAGCCATGGAAGACCTCCTCCAGGGTCACCAGGAGGTCATGCACCACGGCCATGCCCTGCAGCCGCCGCCGGCCTCGCCGCAGCCCACCGTCTTGGATGCCGCCCACGTGGCTGAAGGTGAACCGGCTGAAGGGGTTGAAGAGGTCCTCTTCGCTGTCCATCTCCGGCCTGAAGTAGATGTCAAAGTGGTCGGAGCCCTTGAAGAAGGAGGAGAATGTGGCATGGGCATCGCCGTGGTAAGTGTGGTGATGGGAGTTCCCCTTGCCTGCCATTGACACCCCACCTCCATTCTTAAGGCCTGTGACACAAAAGAGAAAGATACTTCAGTTAATACATTATACTAACAGTGTATGCATCCATACTTGCTTCTATCTTGAGTGATCTTGTATTCTACTCCTAGTCTCTGACAAAGTTCTACTCATGCATATTCATTGCAATGGCTTTCTAAATTTACATTTGGCTCTTTGAAGACTGAGGAAAACACATTTTCCAGGGGCTGAATAATTGATCAGTCTGCAGATGACTGTCCTAAATGTGTTAACTTTTTTAGTGATAACCTTAACAACAGCATTCACCAAATTGCCATCAACCATTTAACTATAGACTAACCTGTCTACAATAACTACTTATACTAAACTGAGAGTAAAGAGTAAAGGGCCTGCTCTCACCTTCCTCTCCATACTGGTCGTAGATGATTCTCTTCTTGGGGTCGGTTAGAATCTCGTAGGCTTCTGCGATCTCCTTGAACTTGTCCTCTGCGTCTGCTTCGCTGTTCTTGTCAGGGTGGAACTTCAGGGCCATTTTCCTGTATGCCCGTTTGATCTCATCTTCGTTGGAGTCAGACGACACATCCAAGACCTTGTAGAAATCTTTCCCCATGGGCTTGATGGACAGACAGGGCACCTCCGTCTCTGTTTTGGTCTCCTGAAAAAACAAGGGCAGTCACAGGGTTAGACTTACACTAGCTCAGAGAATAACCAGTTATCATAAGGCCTACTGATTTCAAGGACAGACGCCTCACTTCATCACACCCACCAATGGATTCACTCTATCCTTCTCCACGTCCTGAAATAACTGTGATCAAAGCCCCAGAGCTGAATGAGACATGAAAAGACTTGAGCTCCCTAGTCACTAAATGTCAACCACTTCTCAGTCTTGCATACATGGTCTGCCATAAAAATGCACTGCAAGCACCCAGCAGCTTCATGACAAGTGGCATGTGTGACATTCAACATCCGATTGACAATGGCCTGAACATTTAGCGCTGAGTCACCATAAGATGCTGCTGACCAATGTAAGAGATTTTGAAAGATCAGTGCTTTCTTTGAATACAAAATGTTGACCTGTATCGATTTCAACTTATTCTTTACTATTGCACTACATGCACTGCACTGCAGCCTTTGTGAGCGTAGTTGATGAAAAATAAAGGCCGGCTAAGGCACTTGAGGGACATTCTATCCCCTCAAGCTTGTAATGCAGATATCTGTGCTGTGCATCTATAATGCTTCCCATGAGCATCATGAGAGAGACTAGACCTCCCCCCACAGACATACCGATTGGTTGCAGTGATAGTCAGTAGACACAATCATCTTGAATTATCAAATTGTGAAAATCGATTTTCATTGTCCATATGGCTCACGGTGAAAAGGCTTTAAGACAAAATATTGCAGTAATCTCAAAATGGAAAACTCTCTATTAGCCCACAAATGGCATGAATGATTAAAATCAGTGTTAAATGACAGTGTCAACTTTTAGCGGATCGAGCCATCCATACTGCAACAAAAATAGATATTATGCCAGAAAACATATTTACACTGTATAGGTAGAAATAAGAACGATGTGAAATACTAATAAAAAAATAAAAAAGTAAAACTTACCCCTGATGTCGAGCCCGAGCTGTCATTTTTGTGCATAACGCGGACCTTGCACTTGACATTTTTGGTTTTCACACCAAACTGAGTCCAGATTAAAACCATGATGTTGGTGTTTGCTTAAGGGTCGCTGTCCAGGAGCTGTGGTGCTGAAATGCTCGTTAGACTTCGGTTTGTCTGAACGGTTGACTGCAGACTGCTAAATACTGCCTCGGCGGCCAGGCTTGACTACACTCACCACCCACGCAGCGTGACCGAGCTTTCCCCAAACCCGCCCATTCCCTACGCACTAGAGGGAATACCGTGCCTCCAGATTTCTCTGCGAAACCATTGGTGTTCGCTACGTAATCACACGGATGTGACAGCACCCTTCTCCTTCTCGAGACTCGTTTCCGGAATTCTAGACACGGATCAAGAATAGTCACGACGAGGTAAATCCTTTGAGATGTCTAGGGGTGCCGATTGAAGACGAGTAATATCAGTCTCTCCCCCTGATTGAACGTTATCAACATGGTATCTATTCCACTGGATTTGATCAATAGGCTAGTAATGATCACCTTCAGATATGATCACCTTTATCAATTATTTGATATTCAGTACTTCAAAAGAAAAAATGGTACAATAAACATAAAATGGTGCTAATGGTAGACCTACAGTATCAGGCAGACTATTGTAGTTACCAAAGATATGCATATATTGAATGCATACAGTGCTGCTTGAAAGTTTGTGAACCCCACAGGGATGGTCATTATTTTTGTATAAAATATTAAAATGAGCTTATAAAATATTTATCTAAACCCCCCCCCCAAAAAAGACATTCCAAATAAAGAACAAAAATATATTTTCATTGTTTATTTAATGAAAGTGGTTTATTTAACAAAATTAAATGTGTGCAAAAATGTGAACCTCTTCGGTCAGTAGCTTGTGGCACCTCTGAGATCTCCTTTCCTCTCAGCATGGTGTGTCCTGTATGGGTAACATTCACCTGTATGGGGAACATTCACCTGTATGGTGAACACAAAACTGACCAGGTTCCTTATCTCTATTTAGTCCCGCCCAAACTCTTTTCTAAAGATCTCTCCTTTGATTGGTTCATTTGGTACCAAATTATTTACCCACCTGATTTTACTTACCTACTTGATTTAACCAATGCAACCAATGCAAGTTCACTTATTTTTGCACCTGCACTAATTTCTTTATATTTAGTTTTTCTACTACATGCATGATTTCCTGTAAACCAACATATGGAATTGGTAAATATAAACCTGTTATATCAGATAAAAAAGACTGGTTCTGATAAAAATAAAGATTTCATGGTAAAAACTACAAAATCTATACTTGCACAAGGGGTTCACATACTTTCAAGCAGCACTGTACATCATTGGTAGTTACAGATGTGATGTGCTCTATCTGAACAATTAATGAAGTCATGAATGAATGAGGGAATGTAGCCTCTTGCAAGATTTTGCATTGTTCTTTTGTGGTTATCCAACACAGTTTAAGAGGACATGCAGGGTACGGTTATGGAACACACTGTAAGAAGAGGACATAAATGGCTATGCTTCCTCTTCTATGATGCTCACACACAGCCAATGGGAAGGAGGAGTTACCAGTGGATTCTCCATTCATTCCAACAGGAAACGGAGACAAATTTGGTGTGAATGTGTAAGGCCAGAAGCGTCACAGGCTCAGAGCATCTCTACTACGGTGGAGGGAATGTTCTAGGAGAGAGTGAATCAGATTAGTCTCTTTCACAGCAATTTTCTCTGCCTGCCCACGGAAACAGTGGGACTCAGAATGCAGTGTGCTTGCCTTTCGTTCACATAGGAAATCACACTCTTGTACCAGCAGTAGCACTGAGACCACGACTGTGGGGGAGAAAGGAGGGACAGCTCATGTGCCAAACAGTACTAATAAAACATACATATGCTAGCACCTATGGGTATTTTATTTGGGTTGATAATTAGGTAATAATAGTAACATTCAATTATTATGGAATCCATGTGGGTGAATACAACACACACACACACACACACACACAATGACATTCAATGACAAGTGATTTTCCTGAAAGCTTGTATCCAGTTGATGTTCAATAATCAGCTAAATGGCATATATATAACACTGATACATGGTTGACTGTGTCCCCCAAAAAGTTAGCCCCACATTTCTCTATGGCTAAATTACGAACCAAGACCAATGATTAACTGAAATCGCAATGTAGAAAGCTGAGGTTTAATTGGCTTTCCTCCTCTGATGAAGTGTTTGACCTATGACAGACTGGTGTGTGTGTGTGTGTGTGTGTGTGTGTGTGTGTGTGTGTGTGTAAGTGCTATCTTTCACAAGTTCAGTTCAGTCCCACCTTCCCCCGTGCTCGTGTAGGAGCTGCTGGGTACTTGAGGAGGTGAGTCATGCAGCTCTGAACACTGAGGACAGACACAAAGGGCGTGACACCAACCTCATTCCACCTCATCCCACTGTCACCCCAACACCTCTGCTGTCCCCGAAAGGTCACACAGCCCCATGTAGAGTCGTGAAGATCAGCTGTGTAGTCAGTGTATGAAGGATAGAACCCACAGCTCCATTTCAATGAGTGGAAAGTTCATAGAAAGTGAAGAGGGTGGAGGATGCAATGACTGGCAAGATGTGAATCAGCACATCTTTAAAGTAATACTTTTTTATCGCCTTGTCCAACCCTGTCTATTTTCATCCCTCTCTCTCCCTTCCTTCCTCCCTCCCTCCCTCTCTCACTGTCTCCTCTGGCTCCCACACGGTAAGGTAATCAGGTGGGACAGAGAATGCTTTTCAGAGAGTATGAATATGAATCTGACTGAGTGCCAGGGAAGGGGAGGCAGTGATGTATGATGCCTGCCTAGGAAAAGCTGGGTTTTTTGCTGGAGGAGCGTTTTGTGAACGCACCTCAACCCATCTGCTCCCAGTCTGCATTGCTGTAATCTACTGCATTTTAAATCCCTCTTGACATCCAGAGAGAAATGTGCTTCGGGAGAGAACTGAGGTTCCAATCTCTATGTATTCACCCCAAAATGAGGAGAAATGTAATAAGAGACCAGTGTTGTAACAGAAGGGGTTTAATGTTCTCCTAGTTATTGATTTTAGCCATTCAAACACACAACGGCAATACAGCTTCCCTTAGTGAATGCTGCCCCCTGCTGGATAATGAAATCATGACAGAAATGGCCAAGCTGTATGTGTCAAACTCACATGCAACAAGGCAACCATAGCACCAAAAGGAAATATCCTGCAGTGCCTTCAGAAAGTATTCAGACCCCTTCATTTTTTCCACATTTTGTTGTGTTATAGACTCAATTTAAAATTGATTAAATTAAAATAATTTGCCATCAATCCACACACAATACCCCAGAATGACAAATTTTTTGAAATTTCAGTAGATTTATTAAAATTGAAATACAAAAATACCTCATGTACATATGTATTCAGACCCTTTGCTATGACACTCTTAAAATGAGCTAAAATGCAAAAATGTCACCAACAAATCACTCAATAAGTTGAATTGAGTCCATCTTGATGCAATGATAATAGTTAATGTAATTTTGGAATCAATATTTGTTTTTATAGGGTCTCTGATTTGCATACAAATCAATTACACACGGATGTCACTATCAACTCAACAAATTTCATAATTTTCTCTTGATCCTGACAAACTCCCCAGTCCCTGCCGGTGACATACCCATAACTTGATGCAGCTACCACTATTCTTCACATGAGAGATGGTGCAGAAACTGCATTGCATGTGCTGGATTTGCACCAAAATTAATGCTTTGTAGTAAAACCAAATAAACCAAATACATATAGGGTCTGAGTACTTTCTGAAGGCACTGTATAAAATGAGCTGGGTGCTTTTCTTGCCATATAAGCTTAGCAATTGAGGAACTTCATAACCATTCACTCTGCATCCAAACTGCTAACATCTTCCCCTTACACCCCCTCTACCCCTTTGACATGACATGGTCTTATCTCTTCGTTCTCCTCCAGTAGTGTCTCGTCTGTACTGCTCTGCTGCTGCTGCTGCTGGTGGTGGTGGTGGTGATCCCCAGCCCTCTCTGAGTGTCTCCTCTCCCTGTAGTACCAACGGTTCTCCTCGGGGTACGTCACCGCTGACAGAGGGAGTCTGTACATTGCTTTGATTTCCGTTGCCATAAGAAGGAAGGTGAGGGATGACAGGCAGAAAGGCCAGGTGCACGCTGGTAACCCAAACTAAAAGGAGGTGATACGGAAAAAGCTTTAGTCCCGACCTGATACCATCAAGTTTTGTTGGCATTTATGGATTTTATTTGTGGGATTCATGTCCTATTCCTTCTTAAAAGCTCCAATATGGGATTAATTGGCTCGATCTTGCCGAGTCATCGGCTCAATGAACAGAATTGTCATTCAGGCGAATACACTCCATATTGACACACGACCAAAAAAACGGATACTTTAAATACTTACGATAGACATCAGATTTGAGATGGCCAAGGCCATGTAGGCACAGAAAAAGGCTGAAAGTAGAAAATCAACATTTTGCTCAACAGGCTTCATGGGTCAAGATTACAAATCAGATGTACAGTAGAATGTTCATTGTTTTCAGGATGTGTAGGGCGGAATGAAGGGGTTGTGCTGAAATCCTTACCACAGGTAATGGCCAGCAGATGAGTCTGCCATGTCAATGCATAGAACATCCCTCCAATGGCGATGCAGGACAGAGCACTGTTGTAGCCCCACAGTCCCGAGTAGATGTCTTCACAAGGAGCAGCCAGAGCAAGACCTACATCAAATGGGACACGTCATAGAATAATAGCATATTTGCTAGGTGCTTATTAATTTCAGAGGATTAGCTACTATTGTCCACTTTAAGGGAGCTATCCCGTCAAATCTCGAATGGCATGTCCATTGGGATTGTTAATCAGAGAAGGCGCCACTAAATGGCCTACAGTACATAAACATCCCCCCTAATGACTAGAAACTTTCCATGTCCTCACTTAGTCATTACATCCAAGCGTTATGTATGAGTGGGTTATTATTATGGTCCTGTCTCCATTAGGATCACAGAGCACACATTTACACGAGTGGGACCTCTTACCGGAGACCATGCCAACAGCCGAGCCCAGTGTGGCATGGAGACAGATGGTTGGGGAGGAAATGAGCAGTGCCACGATGATGATGCCTCCAGTCCAGGGGCAGTCACAGCCGTAAACCTGACCCACGCCAACCGGCAGCGCCAAGAAGAGCTGTACCAACCAGGAGGTTAATGGCACTTTCTCAATTGTTAGAAAACTTGATTCCTTGAGTTCTCTCCTCCGTCCACTTGCTTCCTTCTCAAAAATCATTGGAGGATAATATCTAAGGGGAGGAACCTAGATATTCAATGCGTTTTGAATAGGAATTGAGTGGAGGACAGAGGAGAGGACTCGAGAAATCGAACAGTTGAGAAAGGACCATTAACAACTAGGCCATCCCATCACCACTCACTACCGTAATCCTTGCCCCTACTAAATAAGATCTCATTAAAGGTGTTTCTTTTCAAGGTCTGTATGGCTAATTGCTGAGATTCAGTGAAACTGTTTCAAGGAAAATCCCTTTTTTTGGACTAAATCCATGGGGGATTATGTGTATTTCCTTGCTTGTTTAGTTTTTTTTTTTTATTGTATTGTAAGTGAGAGAATAATGTATGTTGGAGAGTTGTTAAACACACACACACACACATGCGTGGTGCTGCTGTCCTACCTGGGTGAAGCTGGGGTCTGTCAAGGTGCTGTTCAGAGGTAGGGAGGACTTTGGCTGGATCACCACCTGTGGAAAGCAGGAACTGTGGGTATTTTGGTAGATATAGAGGGAGGGTGCGTGTGTGCGTGCGTGTGTGCGTGCGTGTGTGTGTTGTATCGTACCTCTGGATAGTAGGGGTGATTGGAGCCTGTAGCAGCCATGTGCAGACACACCAGAATGTTGAAGGGCAGAGTGAACACAGGGAGGTCCCATTTTCCAGCGACTGAAGCCAAGGCACTGGAGACAATGGGGCTGCAGAGGAACACACAAACACAGGAAGCAGGATATGGATCACTGATTAGAGGGAGGAGCTAACTATTGTACAAAAAAATTAAGTGTTGGGTGTGTGTATGTTTTTGTTTATGTTGGTTATAGGCTACTTCAGGTTAAACAAGCAATGCACTGAGTACTGTAAGTGACTTACCATAGCATGGACATGAACATATTAGGGAGCAAAAGCCACCAGTACCAGTCCCCTTTGGCAGAGAAAACAGCCATCAGCATACCAACCAGAGTCCCGTTATAGCTATACAAACCAGCAGATATGGCCCCTCTGAAATGATGGGACAAAAACAGAAAACCAAGAAAGGATATACAGTAGCTGAAAAAGGAAAATGCTGTGAATTGGACACAGTGGGGTGCAAAAACTACAACTTACTGAGATTGAGAATGAGAGAGAGAGTGGTACAGCTAGTGCAAATGCGAGTTTCAGATAGACACAAAATAGGTGACACAAAATGCCTATTTTCCCAGGTCATAAGGGCTAGTGGGAAGCAGGTCACCTGTTTTGTCCAATCAGGAGTGCAGATATGGTGGAGCAGAGGGTCCCCAGCAGTCCGTTCAGAGCCCACCAGCGGTTTTGCAGAAGCAGGCCAGTTGTGATGAGAAGCCCACAAAGGGGGTTGTTGACAAACATGACCTGTGCCACCCCACGCAGCACCCAGTCCACAAGCTGCACCATCACAACCTGCCCTGGGCAAAGAGACACACAGACGGCTCTTTTACCGCTCTTACTCCACCCACCTGAGCGCAGGCGAACCCCTTCACCTGACTTGTATAACCACCCTCTGTGATCATATATATATCATACAACATGATTCTATGGCTAATTTATATGACTGATTCATTCATTTTATGAATACTTTTATGTTCTGTTGATGAATCTCTAGCTGACCGGCTGATGTTCAGAGATGGAATGTCCTTGACAACAGTGAGTTTGCCACAGGGCCTGATTAAGTCAAATATTATGTATCTGTTGTATCTATGTTTTGTCTGCATCACATTCTGGGGTTGGCTGTGTACTGAAGGGTGGAGCTATTCTGTCCCCTACAATGAGAGCCGCATGACAAATGGCTGTGAGCTCTGTGGAAAGTCTTGAGGTGTTAGAGCTGTGATGTCATCAGTTTAGAATTTAGAAGTAATAAGATGAATGGTGGTTGGGTGTCTTTTTTCAACAGCTCCTAATTTAAATAATGTGGTTTTTAGGGTGATATAAAAAGCAGAGGTCATGGAAAAGCTCTCTTTCTCTTTCCTTTGTCCTCTTGTGAGATTCTCATCATGTTGTGAGTAGCATTGTTTTGAATGACCTGTGGTCATCTCTCTCTCTCTCTCTCTCTCTCTACTCTCTCTCTATTAGAATGTAACCTTTTTCTATGAAGTAATAGTTGTATAAGTATTGTAATAGTTGTATAAGTATACAGTATTATTAAAGCCTCCTTTGAGTCATTCTATTTGACCTTTCTTGCACTAAATCAGCAAAAACTCAACAATTATTTGCACATAGTGATAATTACATTGGAGTCAGATTATCAATATTAGATATGCTTTGCTATTAACAGAATATAGCCAAAAGTCTCTGACTGATATTGCTATAAATCTATCTACAGTACGACCTATTGGAGGTTCAAAAATGGTTCTGCTCTGATGCTGGATATTGTTCCCTTGTTGCAACTCGATTGTAATAAACCTATTGATTGATCATACCTGCTGTTGCTCATTCCTGCACCTGAGATTCAACATTAACATGTATTAGTTAAGGGAAGCATAGAACATCTCTTACTTTTCATCCATTCTCCATAGGCACGCATATCCCCCGAGATGAACTCAAGCCCTCTGCCGAGGCGGGAGGTGGTGGTCGTCTCTTTCTCCAGAGGTAGCTCCCCCTTCTCCATCACTGGGGTCATCATTACAGGTTTCAGTTCTTGTAGAACAGCTTTAGTAGAACATATCATAGTGAGTCATTATATTTATAGTATTACATTATACTCCTGACATGCTCTTTCAGCACCCTCCCAGACAGTCCCAGACTATAATTGAACCCAAGCCGTGCGTTTGTTTGCCTGAGTGTGATTGGCTGGACAAGAAACCCCGTCTTTAACACCCTGCTGCAATACCACACTGGTGGAGAGGGACAACAAAGACAGTAGCAGATATTTTGCTGAGAGACCTTTGTTTGAAGAAAGACTGTACCCTGAAACCCCTCCTAGCTCTGGTATGTGTAACCTCTTCCTGTTCACATGCAAATGGAATGAAATTAATCAAATGCCTTTTGTAATACTTTGATCAATAACAACCATAAACCTCACTAAAACAGTCACTAAATTGATGATGTGACATTCTATTCTAGAGTCTTCTGAGGTTCTATTTGAGGTTCAATGTAATTCAGTAGTCTGATACTTCTCAGATAAAAGCAAAAATAAATCAATAAACTTAATATACCAGCATGAATTCAGATATGCTCTGATGCATCTCACACATACATAACATGCAGGCTAATGATAGTTCTGATGCTAAATCAGCCTTACCTGTGATATATGATCCAGACGTGAGTGAGTCCAGAGGTCCATGAATAGAGCTCCTGGAATAACCTCAGTTTAGACAGTCTGTTTACCCCTCCCCTCTACCCTTCCCTCCATGTGCTGTTCACAAATAACAAACCTCTAAGCACCTCCCTTCTCACTCTCACACACACACAAGGTCATTCTGAACATAATGGACATTATTCATTAGTTGCACAACTATAGGACACACACACACATACACACACACAGACATACCCTTTATAGAGGTGAAATAGTTACAGTTATTCATGTGTAACATTCAACGGTGCATTCAGTATTATTCTCACCTATTTGAGCAGTCAAAGTAGCGTTGAACCATGGGAAAGGCCTTGTTCATATCTGCTGAAGATTTGTTCAAAGGAAAAACAGACCAGTAACACAGAAACCCAGCACATGAATGACGATATCCCCTTAGAATCTGTGAACTGAAGAAACCCCTGTAGCTGATAATCAGGGATCAGAATCCGGAATTGTTCTAAATCGCCTCTGATTGCCAACTGGGGCTGTGTTGATGGTGGCAGCGAGTCCTTCCCTCTTTAGCCCTATCCCCACACACTTTAACCCTTTTGATGAAAAACAGTGACTGACATCATTTGTGTGTTAACTTCTTTAATCGTTTTATTGTAATCTAAGCATTGTGTGAATACACATGGTTGATTCAGTCATATTAACGTTAATGGCATTATTTTCTTTGTTTGACGAAAAGACACTAAATATGATAAATGGTCACATTTCTGCGGCCTATTGACCTGAACGTTTGGCCAGAGAAAGTCTTGAGAAAGATGTGAACTTTGTTCTTGCTGATAATCAAGAAAAACAACGATTGCACCACCACCTCTTATAACATTTTTATTTTAAATTCTCCAGTTGATAACATTACACATTATAAAAGAATCAACATGGGCTTGAACTTCAATCTCTCAAACACCTTCGTACATCTAGACTGAAACCCAGGCAGAGGAGTACATTGTTTTTGGAATCGTTTCAGAATTCAAGCAACAGTCTTGTGTCTCCAATTGCTTCCAGCCTGAAGCCATGTCAAGTACCATGATAACCAGTGATTACAAAGCTCATGATCAGGACTGGTCTTGTTGTTATGGCTGGGGTCAGAGTGAGGAGGACTAAGTCCAGAGAATCTGACATTCCTCTCACGTTGACCTGTGTTGAGACACTGTTCAGAGTGTGGGATCTCACTGAGTATAAAAGCTCTGACAGAAAGAATGAAGCTTATATGATGGCTGACACTGCATGTGGATGACAATGCAAGATGAGTTCAAAGAATGAATGAAATGTAAAGGAACATGATGATGAAATCATGAATGCTATGAAATGCTATGAAATCATCATATTTACTGACTTCCTATCTATCATAGGCTTCTTATTCTATTCTACCTCAGTCAGAAGAGACTGATTAGATAGGAAGATGAGATTTTGGGGGGCAGGGAGGATGTACATCACGGAAACACAGACCACATACAGTACAGTACAAACATTGTGCTGTAGACACACACACCACATACACCACATTAATGTGTGTAGAAACTGTCTCTCTTTTAGTCTAGTCTTTCTCAGGTCCCTCTCTGGAGGATTAGAGTGAGTCTCCGCCATGCTGGGTGCTGAACTCTTGGAAGTCCTCAGGGATGGTATCTATGGAGGTCATTGGTATGTTTAGATTAAAAGAATGTATTCATAATGTGTGCGTGCGTGCGTGCACGTTTGTGTTTGTGTTTATGTGTGTGTTTGTGTTTATGTGTGTGTGTCTAATCATTTGAGTATTGACTCAAATTATAATTTACATATATAAGCCATTACTTACCATTGCAGCGGTATTTTAAGTTGGACCAGATAATGTTTTCCTGAGAGAAACAGAAGACCCCCAGCCGTCCTCCTCTCATAGTGGTGTCAATGGTCACACCAGAATCAGCCACCAACTCTGTCCCTTCATAGAATCGTGCCCTGCGCAAAAACAACAGACATTAATCACTGGCTTACAGAGACAACATGGATGCAGAGACAACATCACACTCAGATAAACAAGCAATACAACCTTACACAAAATGAATATTGAACACACACACACACACACACACGTTGTACGGCTGACTCACCGGATGTAGCCGACCTGTGGGCGGTGCTGCAGGTACCAGCGGTAGGACACCTTGTCCTTCCAGCCGACGTTACGTGGGTCCTTCCACAGCAGACGCACCTGGTCATTGGTGTCACCTGTGTGCCACAGGGAGTTCCTCAGGTGCTCACCTGGACCAGACTGAGACTTCACAGCCTGGGGGGAGGAGGGATGAGGGGAAAGAGTGAGAAATGCAGAGAGAGGAGGAGGGTGTATGGAACAATTTAGGTCAGGATGACTCTAGATTGCATAATTCATGGTTTTAATCCACAATTGAAACAAAGAAATCCATTTGTGTTTATGTATGGTTAGGCCACACTTGATTTAGAGCAGCTTCAGTGACAAGAAGATGATCATAAGATGTTCCTATTCATTCATGGTAAATGATTATGGTGGTTTGTTAATGGTGTTCTAAGGACATATGGTTAAAGTACAGAAGAGTTCTAGTTTGAGTTAGTAGTTCTCTTTTATTCACTTGATGTCACCATTTTATAGGCATGCAGTCAAGGAGCGAATCGCCAAAGGAAGGCGTATCCCCCAAAAGTTGGGGATGTCTCGTTTTCTCCTTCAGAGATCCAGGGTTACAACCGTAACCCCAATGTTCAGATGAGCGTGGTCCACTTCACCTTGAGCTGGATGCCAGGTTCAGCCACGGCTCTGAAGGGTGTGGCCTGCCAGTAGGTCTGCTCCGTCTGCTTCCACATCACCACATAGAAGGAAGAGGAGTCCTGGTAGCCGAAGATGAAGCCAGCGTAGTCATCGTCGGTCACCGTGTTCACGTGGAACGTCCCCTCAAAGTCCACCCCACTGAACGCGGTGTAACCTAGGAAACACAGCAAAGGCCTTTAAGATGTGGTCTTCAACTATTTTGTATTGAGACAGATAATGAAAGTCAATAATTAATGTATGAAGCCTTTCCTACCAACAGCAAGTCCTGGGTCACTGTTCATGGTCTGCACAATCTCCATTCCCTAGGACAGAGATGAGGAGACAATCATAGCATTTATGCATTGACAGATGCATCCACAGTTTATTATTCCATCATTTTGTACACATTTTGTAAATTATGATTACTTACTTGGTTTAGGACCACCCAGTTGGGGTCGATCTGGGCGTCGCCCTCAGGGTCCAACACCACTGTCTGATAGGCCCTGAAGTCTGTCAATGTGACCTCTGCATTCTCAGGGCAGTTGTCGATCCTGTCTATCACCTTGTCCTGGTCGAAGTCTGACTCACACACATCTCCGACACCATCATCTGTGGGCCAGCAGAAAGAAGGACATGGTTGAAGTCCTGACCAAGCTAATCAGAAACACAGCTCAAATAGAAGGTTAATGACCTTCTATTAGAACCTCAAATAGAAGGTTAATGAGAAGGTTAAAAATGACTCGATACATATGACGGTAAAATGTATGTGCTTTCATTTGCTCTGCTTGCTTCTTTCACTACCAGAGTTTCAAGTTGAATTCTCCTGTGGGGCAAAAACACTCAGTAAAACACTCAGTTGGTAGTGACTGACTGTTGTCATCGATCTGACTAGGGTTGGGCACTAGTCGGCAGTTGTCTGGTCCAGGTGGCAGGGTGTCAGGGATGCCATCGTTGTCATCGTCATCGTCACACTCGTCACCAAGGCCATCTTTGTCCGTGTCCAGCTGAGAGCTGTTAATCACCAGGGGGCAGTTGTCCTTGGTGTCCTGGTGACCGTCACCATCACTACATGAGATATGACACACAGAGGGTGACAGGAAAGACAGGGTCAGATCACCTCACATATGGAATGCTTGACCCTGAAACTTTTTTTTTTCATCAAAGTTAAATGCTCTAAGAAATATACTTGATTGATTAAATCAAAGTGGATTTGGATATTTTAAGGGCATACTCCCCCCCCCCCCCCCCCCTCCCCAAGTCAGAAATAAATATTTCATTTTCACCTGTCTTGGTTTGTGTCACAAGAATCTCCAACAAGGTCATTATCGATGTCAGACTGTAATCAGAACACATGTTTAGAAACACACTTGGTTATGACACATCACAACGCTGTAGCCCCTCTAACAAGTCATCAGCCTTGCTCCATATCCTCCCCTAGTGTGTAAAGAAGTGGAACGGGTCTGGTCTCAGAGCCCTCCAGTAGTGGCCAGTAGAGGCCGGGTCTGACCTGGTTAGGATTTGGGATATCAGGGCAGCTGTCACAGGCGTCTCCCACTCCGTCTCCATCCCGGTCCAACTGGTCCGTATTGATGACCTGCTGGCAGTTATCTAGGAAGTTCTTCAAACCTGGCAACCAATCAAAAGACAAAGTTTGAGGCCACCAGTACAACCAATCTCAGTCCCAGCGGTGTGAGAAATCCATGTCTGTGCTTCCAGACACTCTCCTGTTCACCACCCTGTGGCCAGCCAACACTGGAGCGCTGTTCTCCTTCTATGACATATAGTCTGCAGATCTCCATGGTGGGATAAGTGCTTGTGAAAGTGTAAGTAAAATGTTAGTTAGCCTATAGAAAATGTCAAAACGGTTTATAAGTGATTTGTATTTCTTAACCAATGATGCTGAATTAACACTCATTGATATGATATGACTCACTTGTAGTTCACTATTTGAGCCACATGGATGCACTGTTGTGTTGGTAATGTAAGTGAATTGTAATTACAGTAGGCTACAGATGCCATTTCTCATTAATCTCAGAGAAGCAACAGAACTGTAATTGAATAAAGGTCAAGCTGTCTGAGTTAAAGACGAAGTCTATAAAAACCCTAGTCATCTACAGTAGCTACAACCAAGGCTTTTGTTTGTGTTAGCTTGAGAGTGGATATTGATGTTAGAGATAGGATAAATCACGTCAGTGTTTTTGTAAATATTGGTGCAGGGAATGTTATTATGTTCAAGTACAGTATATAGTAGGCCTAAGCATTAGTGATGTGTTGCTACTGTCATCTAGTGTGAGGGTAAGTTGAAGTGATGTGTGTCTCTGTACCGTCTCCATCCATGTCGTCATCACAGGAGTCTCCTTTGCCGTCCCTGTCAGTGTCCCTCTGGTCAGGGTTCTCCACCATACGACAGTTATCACATGCATCACCATGACTGTCCTTGTCACTGTTCCTCTGGTCCACATTAGGCTTCAGCCAGCAGTTGTCCTGACAGAGGGAAAACAGAGGTCACAGTCTGGTGTGTGTGTGTGCATGTGTGTGTGTGTGCATGCGTGCGTGTGGGCGGGTGGGCATGTGTACTGTATGTATGCGTAATGTTTTTAAAGATATACTGTGTAGTGAACCTACCTGTTCATTCATGATACCATCTCCATCAGCGTCGTCATCACAGGCATCTCCCAGAGTATCCTTGTCAGCATCCTCTTGGCCCGAGTTTGGAACGTACATACAGTTATCCTGTCAATAGATATGTTTCAATAGTTACCCTTCAGGTAAATAGATAAACACAACATGACAGTTCCTTTAACATGACAGAGGTAGATCACAGAGGCTGTGTTGTAGTTGTGTAACCATGGTTACCTTTTTACATTCGATATCGTTGCACTTTAGTTTCTCATCAGGGTATCCGTCAATGTCGGTGTCCTTCCCACATAGGTAGCCATTACCAGCCCAGCCAATTCCACACTGAGAAAATGAAAGAAACGCTTCAGAGGCTAGTGTGTGTGTGTGTGTGTGTGTGTGTGTGTGTGTGTGTGTGTGTGTGTGTGTGTGTGTGTGTGTGTGTGTGTGTGTGTGTGTGTGTGTGTGTGTGTGTGTGTGTATGTGTGTGTGTGTGTGTGCGTGTGTGTGTGCGTGTGTGCGTGTGTGCGTGCGTGCGTGCGTGCGTGTGTTTTCTCAGAAGCAATGTGTGTCGAGTATCTCACCTCACAAGAGACGGAGCCGTCTCTCTCCACGTTGCACAGGGCGTTGACATCACAGGGGTTGAGCAGATTGTTCCCACAGCTCCTCTCAGGCTTACAGCCCTTTACCTGGTCTCCAATGTAGCCTGTATTACAGCCCCCACAGTGATATGAGCCCTACACACACACACACACACACACACACACACACACACACACACACACACACACACACACACACACACACACACAATACACACACACACCACAATACACAGTCAATTACTATCACTTAAACACTAAAAGATACATATACATATAGGAATACATGTGCAGTCAGACACTCTGGTCATCTTACCACAGAGTTGGAACAGACAGAGTTGTCTGTGCAGCCTCCATTGTCCGGTTCTTTGCACTCGTCAATGTCATCACACATCTAAAAGATGAAAAACAGCACAGTCATTTCCATGACGATGACATAGCAGTACTGTAAGTTAGTTATCCTACCCACCTATCAATATGGGCCTTGATGGTATAGAATGGTTTATTAAACAAAAAGTTACACATTTGCAGCCAAAAGGCAGAATTGCAGTTTACAATACAATACAATACAATACAATACAATCAAACTTTTTTAATGAAGTATTTGGTGGCCAACCTGTTTGTTGT
>NC_139659.1:15381667-15394167 GCF_951799395.1 Argentina silus | reverse complement strand
AGGAGCACCAGGGCCAGAGATGGTTTAAACTCTCCTCAGACGACCACATGCAGAGAAGGAGTGACCAAAGAAAACCTCCAACCTCCAACCGTATTGGCTCCTATGCAACCATGTGTGGGTTCTTCCTCTGCTCAGGAACTCCTGTTTGGGCACTGAAAAATGTCTTGGACTAAAAATGGTTTAGACTTTTTGATCTGAGCCATTTCTCAGTACAAACCCTTAAAAAAATTGTTAATGGTTAGCAGTAAAAGTCCCTCTGGCAGTCAGGTTTTTTTTATTGGCACACACACACTGAAACACTGCGAGATTCTTTCACATTTCAGGGTTCAGATGCAACACCTTTTCCTTGCGTCCCCACCTCCCCTTCATCCCCGGGTGTGCGAGGCCAGGAAATGAGAAATCTGGAAGCGAATCCTTAACCTGGCCCACAATGACTTACTTTAGACAGGCCAGCCTACATGGCCGGAGGTCACCAACATGAAATCGTAACAGAAGTCGTAATATTATTTGTTTTTCCCTGTTTTAAGAGAAGCTTGTTCCATTTTGGAATGTCAGGGAATTTTCATTCAGGGGTTCTCCAGACTCCTGGGCAGAGAAGAGCTACTGTACTGGGCAGAAGAAGGCAGGCAAGGCAGCTACTGAACAACTTGTGTGTGTGTGTGTGTGTGTGTGTGTGTGTGTGTGTGTGTGTGTGTGTGTGTGTGTGCGTGTGTGTGTGTGTGTGTGTGTGTGTGCGTGTGTGTGTGTGTGTGTGTGTGTGTGTGTGTGTGTGTGTGTGTGTGTGTGGTCTATTTCTGTGTATCAGGCAGCTGTGGTTAGGAGTGCATTCTCCATTGATTCAGTCTTAACTTCGCTCACTGGCTACAGGACAAAGCTACTCCTTAAAAGGACAAACACAAGTAACTACAACAACACATCAGTGAGTGAGTCATAGCATCTCTACCTAAGTAATACCAGAGGTGTTCCTTATGGTAATCTTTCACGTAGCTGCAGTCTTGTGGCTTTCTCTGGTATGGACTCCATCCAAGAGGTCTAGACAGAGATGGGACATCCACAGTGTATGCTCTCCTCTGATTGGTCAAGGTATCACATAAACCTTCTAAAGACGTCCTCAGGGCCCCTGTGAAAGGCTGGGCAGAGCATGAACCTTTGAATAGACCACATCAGTTTGTTGTAGTCCCTTGACTGAGTCACGTCATAGTGGTCGGTGAGATCAGGCTGAACCCTGTAACTGGCTGAATTAATCTAAACCCCAACCCAGAGACACTCACTGCTATTTTAAGACTGGAGACAGATGTGAAGCTGTGCAGCTCAGGTTTTCATCACTTAACCCTGTACCTTCCTTTTTTGTGTTCATCTGAAACGTGTCCATCTAAAATGTCCTTCTATTTTCAAGTACTGTAGATATTCTTCACCTAGACAGTAACCTTTGTCTGATAATAGTCAGACATCAATACAGTACCATGCTCTTATGCTTACCACCATCCTTTTACAACACCTCAACCCACAGCGAGGGTCACAATTAGTCCTACTGCTACTCTATGTTATTTGACTGAGGTGCAGCAGGGGTGTACTCTAATGGAGGCTGGTGGAGGTATAAATTGGGGGACAGGCTCATTGTGATGGATGGAATGGAATGAGGAATGGCATCACATGCGTGTTTGATACCATTACTCATTCCATTCCATGCAATACAGTGAGCCCGTCCTCCGATTTCTACCTCCACCAGCCTCCTTTGATGTACTCTTACCTAATCAGGTTGCACAACAGTAGTCAGGAAGTCAGTCAGTGACAGGGGCTTTATTCAACATCCAATTAGAGCTCCACATCCATCAGAACCCATGTGGCTTAGTCTAGTGGAGGGATCTCCAAACCCCAAATTACAGCATTCACATTGGCCTTCTCTCTCTGTCTGACTCTAAAGCCAGAGAGAGAGAGGGGCTTAATAATCACCCCACATCCTGTGGGATCATGGGTATTTGTCAGCAAAAACATGAGCCAAATTGGTCTGACACGGTGGCTAAGACTTGGGTTTCTAGAATGATGTGGTACTGTGCCTCTTGGATATATGAATTATGTAAAGCTTAATTTCGATGGTCATAATTTTGGTGGTTCTGAAAATGTATTCTGAATCAACGTCTGTAAATGAGAATTTTAAATATGTAATGCATTATGTATATTTCTAATGCAGATTTGATTCAGTCTTTAGCTTTTATTTCAGAGGGCTACAGTAATATCATGAAAACCTGGGACAACATACAGGTCTTGACCAAGAACAGGAAAAAGAGAGATCATAAAATCATTATTGATTTATGTCCTGACTGACAAACCAAGAGTGGATTACCTAAACTAGGCTACTCCAAGCACTTCCATTTGCCTGCCCAGATAGCATGCCTTCTTATCAAGTTCTCTGTGAAATCACTCAAAGTAGCCCTCACTGTGAACAATGTAATATATAAGGAATGTTTTTCTTGGAAACACAATTATTATACAAGATTGATGATAGGTGTACCAAGGTATTCCCAGAGCAACTATGTGTGACGGGAAACATATAATTTCCAAAACAACATGTCCTTTTGGTGCCCCGCTAAAATTCTCGGTAAGATTACCCAAGAGTAGGTAATAGAGGCCCTGTCTAAAACACTGAGTCTGGTAATGGGTTTACCACATGTAAACTCTCTCAGTCCTCAGCCCTCAGACTAGCCAGCAGCTGCTCCTCTGTCCCACTGCATTCAACACACACACACACACACACACACCCTCTAACATAACGTACACCTTCCACCTCCACCTCCACCCTAGACCCTTAACCCACTCACCCATCCCTCTCTCTCTCAGTCTCACACTCCCATTCACCCCACTCTCTCACTTCACCTCCCCCTCCTTTTTCTTTGTTCTGTGTTTGCGCACACAAACACACGTACACACACTTACACACGCACACGCACACACACACACACACACACACACACACACACACACACACACACACACACACAGACCATATTCATGTTTCAGTCTGTTCTTTCTATTGATTAAAGCTCATCAATGTGAACAAATTCAATTTGACTTTGTTTGAGATGAGGTGAAAACCTGCCTGTGTTCAGCTGCCAATATTTACCCTCCCTGACAAGAACTGTACATGGTCTCTCTGTTTCTCTGAGTACAGTCCAAGCTGTCATAGTAATCCCATGACGTTCTGCCTCATTGAGCCAAGAATGCCCGGCCTGGAAGGTACACTGGGCCACTTGTTTTAGATACAGTATATAGTAGGCCTTGCCAATCCACACTGGCATGGCTGAGTACTGCTGGGAGGAGAGTGGAAGCAGAGGATAAGCCACATAAGAGCCATTATTGCCCTAGTAGTCCACAATCTGGCACAGAGGACTAGGACCAGGCCTGCACGGCATGTGTTTGGGTACATGATGGAAAAAAATACGCACCAAAACAAACTGGTACACAAAGAAAGCCCTTTCATGCTGGTCACCTTGGTGTTTTCACTGCGGTGGTTTAGCGATTAGCAATCCCAGCTGTGATCAAACGCAAGTTGTAGTAGGTGGAAAGAAATGTCTGAGTGTTCAGTTGACTTAATGGTGTTTTGTTTCAGTGTTGTCTCAGGAAGGGTATTTATCAGTTTGATGCTCTATCATCACTGTGAGTTGTTTTTCTTGTCGTCTAGTTGACTATGTTTCCAGTTGACTATGCCCTATATTTGATTGTTCCCATATATTATATATATATATCCCATATATATGCATAATGTACAACATTGTGACAATGTATCTATCATGTGTATTGGGAGTGCGATGGTTTGCATGTTTGTGTAACAGACCATGTGAATGAGTGTGATTTGTTCACTGTCAGCCAAAGTGATAGACTGTGTGTCAAACCATGTAAACAGCATGTGAACAGCAATCACACACAGGCTGATGTACAGTGATAAATCAGTCTAAGTACGTGTTAGACCATTAGTGGGAGTATAGTTGCGTCTCAGGATGTGTGTTATTGTGCTTTGGAACACGTGTAGGAGGAGTGTGATGGTGTCATGAGGTATATTGTTCCTTATGATAAATAGATCTCAGAAAGGATGTAGGAACACATGTGGGAAAGTGGACATCCTTGAGAGGGGAGGCATAATCTGGTGACTGTGTTTGAATGTTAAGTCATGGATGATATACACATTTAAAAAGCATTCCTTTGTTCACCCCAAACCGTTTGGAACCGGAACCTTTATTTCCTGCTTGGAGGTATAGGGGCAGAAAGATAATGCCTTTTACAGACAGACAGACGTTGTCATTTCAAAAGCGCGGTTCAGGAAATGAACAGATTTCTCCTTGGCTGCCTTTCATCTCAGACCTCAGTAATACTGTATTCCTCTCTGAAGCTTCTTCTCTACTTACAGTTAGATAAGATGTAGAGGTTTCATACATAGTTTATTCAATAGTTTGTTTGACTAGAAACAAACAAAAGGAATACACTCTCTTTGGGTGGAATCCTAACGCGGATCTCGAGTTCGGATTCCACCCTTAGAGAGGCTGTAAATCATTAAAACATCAACGTACTCTGACACAGCCCCCTGCAAGGGAGAAGTCAACAGGCTTTACTGAAATGGGGCGTGTAATTGTGTGTGTGAATGTGTGTGTGTGTGGGGGGGGTTATGGTGGAGTAGGAGTCTCAGCCCCACCCATGTGTGCCAGACTACCTGCTGCGAGCTAGTCTACGGGTTAGGGGAACAGTATGGGATGGCTGCTTAAACCTTCCCCTCAAACCACCATCCCTCCTAAACTGTATTTATAACATTACCCAACCAAAATGAACCAATCACTCTAGGAGGATTATTAAAGAACATACAGCATTCCTTAAAAGTGCAGTGCTTGTTCTTTACAGAAGGTTGTGTAAAAGTGGTGCCATACAGTGGGCATGGTGTGTGTGTGTGTGTGTGTGTGTGTGTGTGTGTGTGTGTGTGTGTGTGTGTGTGTGTGTGTGTGTGTGTGTGTGTGTGTGTGTGTGTGTGTGTGTATTTGAGAATGGAAACCAGGTGTGTTTGAGAGAACAGTGTGAGCTCAGCAGGAACCCTCACATCAAACACCCTGGTAATGGAGAGGAAACTCATTGGGCTTGGTCAGGGATCCTAACAAATGGGGGCAATTTACACAGGCTGTAAAGCACGGTCCCTCCAGCCCAGACCAGTTATTTTCACAAGATGTTAAACAGGGTAAGAGGACAGGGTCTTCGGTTCATGGGAAAATGACTCACGTAAAAGGCCTGACTGATTTCATGTCAGAGCAGGCTTGTAAAAAAAAAAAAAAAAGACTGATGAAATGTCAGGGCTGACAAAGATAGACAGACAGACAGACACACACACACACACACACAGAAAGAAAGACGGTTGTGATGTCACTGCATTCCTGTTAAATGATTCTGGAGGAGAGTCAGCTGAGATGGGGTCTGGCTACCTCAACACCAGCTTGGAGGATAATAGCTGGGTGAAGTTATAAACACTTTGATATACAATGATTCATCTCCCATGGAAAAAGCTATGAGACGATAAACAGATGCTGCACTGTACACATTACCAACTGACGTGGGCCAACAATTGCATTACTGGAAGACTCCAGTCTTGAGTGAGTGTCTAAATGGGAACCTCAGAGAAACAATGGTTCAACACAGACAGCCCTAGGGAGAGATATTTCAATAAGGAATATGGCTAACTTAAACAAATGCCTGGGTCTTGTAATATCTCATGATTCTCTTGCACGTATGCATCACCAACTGGGATCAAATCAATATGTAAACACATAATAAAGCAAAGAACAGGCGAGTGAGACCACAGAGACACATGGAGCTGTGAGGAGTGAAGTTTAATGGGGTTATTGGTCATATCAGAGTTCAAACAGTCAGATAGTTAAGGACAAAGAACATAACCAGAGCCACTCCTTTGGTCATATACCATCTAAATTATTCCATACGACACATTCAAAACCTCTAGAACGTTCTCAACGGCTGAACAAATCAAACCCACCAATTGTCTGCTCTGACATTCTCTGAAACACACTATTGGTGGCTACTGTCATTCTTCTCCAGATAACAACATATTTTGTTTACAGTATTCATACAGTGTTTTTTTCTGCAACACCGGCCTGATACTGTCCATCTGTCCTGACAAAGGGATGAGTTTTATCTAGCTGGGCGTGACTCTCTTTCTCTCTCCTCTTGTATCTCAACACTGATTTCTCTCTGTTGCTTTTGTTCATTGAGATCAGTGTTACTCTGCAAGGAGAGTAAAAGTGACCTCAGTCTGAGTCATTGGACACAGCAGCACCTATCCCCTCCCTGGCCCTGGGACAAGCACAGGCAGGGGCATGACTGACTTGACTGACAGACACACAGAGTGCTGCTGGGTGGACAGACAGACACACAGAGAGATAGAGGTACAGAAAGGCTGGGTCCTAGGTTGCCCCATGACGGGGAGAGAGGGGGGCAACAGAAGTGATGTGCAAAAAAGGGCTGCGATCCCATTGGCCTGCTGTTAGCGAATGAAAGCGCTGCCCTGAAGCGCATGTCACAGGGTGCTGGTTGTGGAGGCAGCCAATCGCTTCCCTATGTAGATCCTGACAGAAGGAGAGAGAAACAACATATCTAACACTGAAAACTTTAGTGTGTATGCAATTGCTTTAGAGAAGTATAAGTGGCCAAATTATATTTGATATATATATATATGTACACTCACCGAACACTTTATTAGGAACACCATACTAACACTGGGTAGGACCTCACTTTGTTCTCAAAACAGCCTCAATTCTTTGTGGCATTGATTCCACAAGATGTTGGACACATTCCTTTGAGATTCTGGTCCATGATGACATGATTGCATCACGCAATTCCTGCAGATTTTTCAGGTGCACTTTCAAGCTGTGAATCTCCCGTTCTACCACATCCCAAAGGTGTTCTATTGGATTCAGATCCGGTGACTGGGAAGGCCACTGAAGAACATGGAACTCATTGTCATGTTCGTGAAACCAGTTTGAGACGACTTTTGCTTTGTGACATGGTGCATTATCATGCTGGAAGTAGCCATTAGAAGATGGGTAAATTGAGGCCCAAAGTGTGCCAAGAAAACAGGTGAATGTATATACTCGGTGTATATACACTCAATGAGAACTTTATTAGGAACACTTGTACACCTTTTTATGGTGGAGGTGGTGTAATGGTGTAGGGAAAGTTTTCTTGGCACACTTTGGGCCTGTTAATACCAATCAATCATCGCTTGAATGCCACAGCCTACTTGAGTATTGTTGCTGACCATGTGGCCACAATTTACCCATCTTCTAATGGCTACTTCCAGCATGATAATGCACCATGTCACAGCGCAAAAGTCGTCTCAAACTGGTTTCATGAACATGACAATGAGTTCCATGTTCTTCAGTGGCCTTCCCAGTCACTGGATCTGAATCCAACACAACACCTTTGGGATGTGGTAGAACAGGAGATTCACAGCTTGAAAGTGCACCTGAAAAATCGGAATTGTGTGATGCAATCATGTCATCATGGACCAGAATCTCAAAGGAATGTGTCCAACATCTTGTGGAATCAATGCCACGAAGAATTGAGGCTGTTTTGAGAACAAAATGAGGTCCTACCCAGTGTTAGTATGGTGATCCTAATAAAGTGCTCAGTGAGTGTGTGTATGTATATATTTCTACTACTATGACAAACTGCAAGACTATTTCTCCATGACTTAGGTGTTTTGTGGGTGCATGTGTGTGTGTGTGTGTGTGTGTGTGTGTGTGTGTGTGTGTGTGTGTGTGTGTGTGTGTGTGTGTGTGTGTGTGTGTGTGTGTGCCTGTGCATGTGCATGTGAGTATGCGTGCGTGTCTTACCCTACTCCCAGTGTGAGCAGGTGTGAGGCCAGCAGTGAGGGGATGAGGATGAGGAGAACATCAGAGGAGAAGATCCCTCTCTTCATCACCTCACTCTTCCTTACGCTGAGAGAGCCTGACTGCTTTGGATGCTGGAACACAAAGTCCCTGAGGAAGAGAGGAAGAGAAGAGAGAGAACACATTCATAAAATGAATACATTCAGTGATGTTTGAATGTTTCTTTAGGGTGCATTGATTATCAATGAAAATGATGACTATAAAAACCAAAGGCATCTCATGAGTTCAGATAGTTAATTTTTGCTCTAACACAGATACATGCATAATAGCATGGTCTTATGAAGCAGCTACGGTGCTTTACTGAGTGCAGCCTCAGGTTTACTTTGGAGGAAGGTTCTCAGGTCGACTGGACCAGTCCCATACCCACTCAGAGCTGAGCTGCCTCTCCCCTTCCTCCTCCTCCGACTGAGAGAGAAACAGTTAGGAGAAGAGGACGGAAGAGTAGATGAAAGAGAGGAGGGAGAGAGATACATCAGGAGTGATAAATGCACATGCAAAATGTGTGTGTGTGTGTGTGTGTGTGTGTGTGTGTGTGTGTGTGTGTGTGTGTGTGTGTGTGTGTGTGTGTGTGTGTGTGTGTGTGTGTGTGTGTGTGTGTGTGTGTGTGTGTGTGTGTAATACCTGTATGGTGACACAGTCTGTACTGCTACTGTCGTGCTCGCTGGATGGACATGGAGAACCACTGGTTTGTGGTGTCACCACCTGCGGAGGACTAAATATAGAGACGTAATGTCAATATAATCATTACTTTAAAACAAATATGAACAGAATAGACAAATTAGAATAATGTCTAACACAAAGGCCTAGATACACACACACACACACACACACACACACACACACACACACACACACACACACACACACACACACACACACACACACACACACACTGACCTGTCTTTACTCCTCTCACACTCGAGCTGTGCCTCCAGCAGAATTCTCTCTAGCTCCCCCTGGAGGGCGGAGGAGATTGTGTCCTGTTGTCCTGTCAGACTCTCCCTGCGGCTCACTGCTGCCACCAGCTCCCCCAGCTCCACCCAGGACCCTGTGTAGCACAGCAGCAGCACACGCAACCCCAGCAGTCAGTCAACAAGATGCCCTGCAGGTCACACAGGACACCATTACCAGTAATAGGGCCAGACACTGGAAATTTATCAAGGCTTTTATAACACGCAATCAATACCACGGAATTAGAGGCTGCATGCTGTGATGGAGGCTGCATGCCCAGTCTGTCTGTTGATATTTTTCTCACATGTCTGATCTGTTTAACCTAGAATCCCCAGACACAGACCCTCTGAAGGTCAAAACTAACTCCAGGTGGTTAACAGGTGGTTAAAGCACAGTGCGTGCCAATATCACTCTATTATACTTGGGGATCAATCTAAGATGAAGGATCAAACATTCTTATAAGATGAATCAAATAGATCTGTCAGGGAGATTTTGTTTTTCAAAATCTGTTGTCCAATCAAAGGTCAGGCCAGGTCTGTGTTGTTGCAGGGTGCCATATGGTGCTTCCTGTAAGCAGAGAGACAGGACGTCCTGAGATGGCATTAGACGTCCTGAAAGGGGCCTATACCGTCGGAGGGAGGAGTGACATCAGGACACCCTTTGTCACTTTGTTGTGTGTTTGTGTTTCCCTGTGGGTCCTTGTGTTAGCATGAACACACAGCAACATATACAAACACACCAACAGAGCCAGCCAACCACTGGCAGCCGAACTGCTTACGTAAGATCTTATTTATGTTAGAGATTAGCCATTCACCCTCTCCATTCTATCCTCCTCTTGATTCTTATCATTATCTCTGTAATTTTTTCTCTCTCTTTCTCTAACTCTTTCACTCTCTCTCTCTCTGACTCTGGGATAGCCCACATTCCAAAATATCATCACTTGCTTTCTATATCAACACCATTTTCCTGTAATCCTCATTTGATCTGTCTTACCCCCTTTTTCACTGCTTCATGGAAGTGAGAGATCATGTAAACATTAACAGTGGGGAGGGCAGAGTGGGGGGAGGGAGCGGGGGAGAAGGGGAGGGCAGAGTGGAGGGGGTAGAGAGGAGAGGAGGGCAGAGTGGAGGGGGTAGAGAGGAGAGGAGGGCAGAGTGGAGGGGGTAGAGAGGAGAGGAGGGCAGAGTGGGGGCGGGGGAGAGCAGGGCCGAATATGTGTGTGGGAGGGGGGCAGGGGGGGTGGCAGAGTGTGTGAGGCCAGAGTGTGGTGTGGGGGAGTGGGGAAATTGTGCCATTGCCCTAGATTTTCCCCAGAGAGGGAGAGTTATGACATAACAGCAACTGCCTGGCAGCCTGATTCTTTATGTGGCCTTGACCAGTCGGCAGTGCCAAATGGTGTTCCATGGTGCAACACACATACAGGACGGTTTATGTAATAGTTGCCAATGGCGGCCTTAAAAAAGTACTGGTACTTACTACTTAGTACTGAATGATGCCCTAATTGTGGCATTATGACTTTCTAAAACAATAACCATGTTTCCTATACCCCATGTTGTTTAATCTATGAACACATAACAGACAACATCCCCCATGTGCTAGCCTATATAAGCAAACTGTACACTGAGCTATAAGCGTCAGGAAATCTCCTTGTCCTAATTGGCTTACTGAGATACAAACAGATGAGTCATGAAAGCCGTTTACATATTGACAGTGGCAACAACAATGACAGCTAAATCTGACCTGCTTTTTCTCTCCAACATACCCTTATAGGTACAGTACTGCTTACCCATGTTGTCATTCTGCAGTGGTGGAACTGCTCATAATCATGTGGTAAATATATCAAAGATAAAATATGTCACCGCTTATGCAGCATCATTAATAATAATTGTACATGATGATATAAGAAATAATATGAATTAAGATAATCATTCATAAATCAAACATCCTGTTTTCCAGATAGACCCCTGAAAATGATTTGTTTATGATTTAACCAGTAAAAATAGTTGTTGTATTATAGTTTCACTATGTAAACATAGAAGAAGGTGACAGAGAAGGATCAGTTACAGAGCTTGTATAAACATGGTTTAGTGGCCCACAGATCAAGAAGCCAATGAATTGACCTAACCATTCAGTGACCTGACAACAATACATAATTATGTTGAAACAAAATAACCCCCTAGCTCAATCTCCCATACTGTAGCCCTTACCGTACAGCCCGTCCTCTGGTGTTTGAGAACCGGACAGAGACATAATTGGAGACCGAAAAGTGGCAGAAGTTCGCAGAGATGCTGGCACTGACAAACAGGGACAATCAGGTGAAAACTGTTTACTCCCTTCTGTATGCCTTTCGAACAGGCAAATAGACTGTGTTGGTTAGCGCTGCGTTAATCCGACTCATCGCTCTCCCCCCTCCCTCCCTCCCGTCATCCATCCATCCCCACGTGTTAGAGAAGATGTAAACAAAACAAGCTGAAACCCAACAGTACAAAGGCATCAACAGGACAGTATATTGTCTGACAATAGGCTTAGTAAATTAGGAGTAGATTAATTTACAGGCCTAGCTTCTTCTTCTTAGACAATGAATGCACTAACAATAAATGTGGTACATCTACATTCTAATTGGCTTGCATTTTTTCTGGAGAATCATCTCAATCATCTCAGTTATTATTTTTCATGCCATTCTTGCATGCTTTTTTTTTAGCAGTACAATTATGACTTTCCTCTTTTCTTTTCTCTCGATTGCAAATGAACCCTATGGGCAGTGACTCATCTATTCCATTTAATTGAGAAGAAGCCCGGCAACTGATGACATCAGCAGCCTCCCAGAGTGTAGCCTACATTTCACTCGACACATCCATGGAGATGGCACGGGTGCGCATGGCCATGACGCAAAACCGGGTCTGGTTCTACGTTTTTCACCTTGCTTCTTGCCATTCATTAAAAACACTCACAAACATACTGCTCTTGGGTGAGGAGAGAGATAGACACAATACATCGCTAATGAACTGGGTCCCACAACAAGAGGAATTTTGATAAAGTAAATGTCAGTTTTGGTATTCAATAATACCTCCTGTCTGTTGTTTTGATTACACAACCGGTCCAGCTCTTTACAGACAACATCGCCATCTGGCGGTTCGACCTCAAATATGGCTTTTACACCTTGGCCTATTGCCAAACTTTTTTTTTTCCAAGACTGCTAATATCACCATTTTTGATGAACTAATGAATTAATGCAATACCTATTGATCATCACTTCCTATAAATCCAACTGTCACAATCGGGGGAGCTGTCATGAGGGCGCTTGAGGAACAATTCCATAATGGTGCCCTCCTACTTTGTCCATCCCCCCAGGCCTTAAAATCTGGTGCCATCCAAAAGTATATCTTGAGCCAAGAGTATGATATTGTCTTTCACAAACTATTTCTTGGCCCATTTTTTATGTTAGTTAACTTTGTTTCTCCTTTGACCTCCAGCTCTGCTCTGGGACACACACAGACACAGTCTGAGAAAGTCATTACAAGCTATAGAAACAAAGAAGTTAGCCATTCATCAAAGGAGCTTAGATCTTTGACAAGGTTTTTAGACTGAGCAGAGATGAGGGGGATGCTGGAT
>NC_139659.1:15374167-15376667 GCF_951799395.1 Argentina silus | reverse complement strand
AAAACAAACAGTATGCTTATGTGGATAGCTAACTAAAATGATATGCAGTAGTAATTCAATCTGGCAGACCTATGAAACCATATTGTTATGTGAATGGCTATCTCAGCTATCTGTGACCCTGCTAAGGGGTCCTGTGCTTTCTTGGCATACTGATGAGATGGGTTTAGCTGTCGCCTGGAGTCTTGTTTAGGTTTGTTCATTGTACCACAACTAATGTTTTCTGCACACAGTGGTCCTCCCTACATATTCACACACATTTTCTCTGCGAGGAGTGCTGTGTGCGTGCACGTGCATGCGTGCGTGCGCGGGCAGTGTTCATGTGTAGCTTGTACAGAGCTTCAATCTACTGGACACATTGCAGTTATGAATGTGAACATGCGCTATGCACCTATGGGCTGCTCCCTGGGAAGTGTCCCTGAATTGGACATTGTCTTTGAAAAACTGAAACAACACTATTGCCTGCGCTGTGCATTTGTTCAATGAGTTGACTGCACAGTGGATCCCTGGGGCTGTAGGCAGGTAGAATTCCTCTCTCTCTCCCCAGGCTAGCAGGGTCAATAACTGATCATATATCTTTTTTTAGTTCCTCTCCACTTCCCCCTTAAATGCCCTGACATGCTGATGCTCCTGATTTACCACTTCACTGAACTCTAAGCATGACATTTCCTCCGCTGCAAGGGGTTGTTCCCTCCTCCTCATCCTCTCTCCCCCTCCTTCTCCACTTCCTCCCCCTCCTCCCTTCGCCAATTCCCACTCTCTCCTCAGCTAGCTATGTTGTGTCTCATGGTCTCTCCCTCTAAATATATCCACCCGTGTCTACCTCCCCCCTCTCCCCCCCACCCCCCCCCATCCCTGTGCGTGTACACAGTCCTGTCCGATAAAGTTAGCCATGCTCAGACAATCCAATCTGACACGCTTTTACATAACAATTCAATCTGCAACACTCTGTCTCCTCCTCAACACAGTGGGACTTATAGGTGCTTTATTGGCATGAAGAGGCATGCAACATCACAGGAAGTGATTGAGGTACCCGGTATTAGATGTGTCATAGTAGACTGAGCTTCTTTTGTCTTTCTGACTGTATCCGTTTCCTATCTTAATGTCGACGTGGCTTAACGCTAAGATAAAATATGACCTTAGCTTCTCCACAGACAGGGTCGGGCTGCTCTTATAGTAGAGACCCTGGAGAGGAAAAGGGGGAGGTAGAAACCTACAGTAGTCGGATCTGGTAAATCTTAAATAATAACAACACAGAGTTATGACCCTGTTGACAGTATTACGCTCCACACCTTCACTGCTCCTGGTGGCTGATTTATCTGTTGTCTGCCAATGAAGCTTAACATGGAAATGTCACATGAGGGAGAGGCCTGGCCTCAGCCACAGGAGTGTGCCGAGCATTAGGAAGCACTGGATTCATTAAACTGTCGGCGTAAATCTTGATCTGAGGGCAGTTTACAGACTGAGTGGGAGGAACCGAGAGAGAGTGAGAGAATGAGGGGGGGGGGGGGGGGGGGATTGGAGGGAGGGGAGTAAAATAGGAGAGATGCCAAGTGAAAGAAAGATAGGGAGAGGGTGGAATTCGGTTGACATCCTACAGAATGAGTGAAGGTAATGGTCCTGCAATGAGTGGAACTTGGGAAATCTGTCAGGGTGAAGGTTGAATTCTACATTCTGCGTTCTTTACAAAGGGAGAAGGGGAGAGATTGAAGAGAGTGGAGAAATTGAGGTATTGAAGACAGGTAGAAACAAAGGAGGAAGATAACCATCAAGGTCAAGCCACAGAGCGGATCAAACCAAGGCCATAATAAACAGGCAAATACAGCTGTGTATTGTAGATAGATACCGTAGCACTAGATGATGTTTTGATGCTGCAATGATTGTGTATCATTAGTGAGTCTGATACATGCTCCACTGTGAGTCATATTTAAGCAGCTCATTGGTACACTGCAGTGATAAGAAAGTAAAATGAGGAGAAATCCTGTGGTTTTCTAAATCCACTAATACATCTATGTACAAGCCCACGTTTGATTTTCCTCCCCGGGCCTGTCGAGCATGACTGTAATCATAATTAATCCTAATAATCATGTTTTTAAAAGGTTGACAGTGGGGGTGCAGCCGTGACAAAGATGCTCCTGTTTTGAAAAAAATGGAAGTGAATGTAAATAAAAGTGGCAGCCCCTGGGGCGTCTCTCTCCCTAAATAACCACAGAGCTGTGAGGGTGAGGCTACTCTAATTGTTCCTCCTACCATAGAGAGACCGTCAGACACAGACCACAGGACCACAGACAAGACCGCAGGACCACAGACACAGACCACATGACCACGGACGGTCAGACACAGACCACATGACCACAGACAGAACATAGGACCACAGACAGAACACAGAACCACAGACAGACCACAGACACAGACCACATGACCACAGACAGATCACAGACAGTCAGACAAAGACCACAGGACCACAGACAGAACACAGGACCACAGACACAGACCACATGAC
>NC_139659.1:15369167-15371667 GCF_951799395.1 Argentina silus | reverse complement strand
TGCACCATTCCCACACAAACTGACAGCCCCTGTGCCTCCCCACCCCCGACTGTGCCCTACCCCTGCACCTCACAAACTCAGACTGAGAGTCCCTGCGCCTCCCCACCCCCAAGTGTGTACCCCTGCACCTCCCAAACTCAGACTGAAAGCCCCTGCGCCTCCCCACTCCCCACTGTGCCCTACCCCTGCATCTCCCAATCTCAGACTGTGCCTCTGTGTGCCTCCTCACCTAAAGCAGGGCCAAAGTACACCCCTCCACACTGTGCCCCTCCTCCTGTAGAGACGCCTCCCTGCGCCTCCCCATCCTGCGCCTCCCCTCCCAGAACTGCGTCCCCTTGTACAAACCCCGCCAAAATAGTGCTTCCAGCAGTGCTTCCGCCCACAACTCAAACCACCCCACCTCTGGTCAAACAAACTGAACCTACTCCCTGTCCCTCCCCAGCTCCAAGCAAACCAGCCCCCACCAGCCCAACTCCAACCATAGCCCCCTGCATAGCCCCTCATTCCTCTACCCCATCGTCCCCTGTAGCACCCTCCACCACCCTAACTTGCCCCACTCCAACTCCAGCTGTTACACCACCTTCCACCATCCTGACACAAACTGCCCCACCCTCCACCATCCTAACACAAACTGCCCCACCCTCCACCATCCTAACACAAACTGCCCCACCCTCCACCATCCTGACACAAACTGCCCCACCCTCCACCATCCTAACACAAACTGCCCCACCCTCCACCATCTTGACACAAACTGCCCCACCCTCAACCATCCTAACACAAACTGCCCCACCCTCAACCATCCTAACACAAACTGCCCATTCCAGCATCACCACCATTAACACAACTGTGTCCTACTGCAGCATCTCTGCACCTTTCACTGTACTACCCTGCAACCTCTCATCCAACACCCCACCCCCGTACACCACCCTCATTCAACAAACACCACCCAGCAACCCCCCATGTCAAACTGCACCCCCCACCTGCTCCTCCCCATCTCCAGCAGTGCCCCCCTACTCCTTCTCAACCGTTCAGACAGTGAGGTCCTGCACCTCTCCACCTCCGGTTGGAATTTGCCACGCCTCCCCATCTGTGCCATGCTGCGCCACTCCAACTAAAACTGTGCCACTCTATGCTTCCACGTTCCGCGCTGCGCCCCCCTACACGGCCACGCCTCAGGCCTCCTGCAGCACTCAGGACAGGAGGATGATAGAGTGGGACCGAGTTGAGAGGAGGGGCCTCCGACTTCCACCACCGCCCCCACCCCCTCCCCCATACACACCACGTAAAGAGGGAAACTGCACCCCCAGCCTGGCCCACCGCCCCCCCATGCTCAGGGCAGACAGCAAGGCCTGTGAGAGAGACACTTCTCAGAAACACAGAGCCCAGACACCACCAGTCTCTGTGAAGGGGGATCAGGACTCCTCCCCCGCCAAAGCCTCCCCGAAACCCAGCTGCCTCGCCCAGGCCCAGCTGGGCGCTCTCCATAAGATGCTGTGCTCCGGACCCAGACCCATCGGCTCCAACAGCCAACATCCTCTCCCCCCTGGCGGGCAGGCATGCTCTGGACCCACAGCCGGGCCCCTGACCCAGGCTGATACACTTAGGCAGGTCCAAGAGATCCTGGGGGGGCTGGTGGCGGGAGCCAGGTGTAAACTGGACCCAGCCAGGGTGGCAGAGAAGCTGCTGAGGCCCCATGGGCCTCTCCATGACATCCGGAGCCTGCAGACCCAGCTCCACAGCCTGGAGGGGGTCCTAGAGACCAGCCAGAACACCATCAAAGTGCTGCTGGACGTCATTCAGGACCTGGAGAAGAAGGAGGCAGAGAGAGATGGGTGAGTCCGACAGAGCTATCTCACTTTTATTAATAAGTTGTAGTTTCTTTGTAAGTAGAGCAATTTTTACTTACACTAGTGTACAATAACAGAACCTGGAGATGCAGAAAATAGGCCCTGAATTGATTAAAAGGGGGAGATGCGATAGAGCACCGAGAGACGGTTGGTAGAAAATACAAAAGTCTGGGTTGCCTCAGGGCAGAGCAACACAAAGACGTAGAAGTAAAGTAAATGCCACATAAGTGCCCTCAGCACTGCTTTGAGAGTTTATTTTCTGTGCAAGGAATTTTCCTTTGTCCAATCCAAAAAAAGGAATCAGCCACTGACAATACACTGTGATCATACTGTAGCACAAAAAAGATTGTCTTTTCTATCCTGGAATGAAGAAGAGTTTTATTGTTGCTAGATATTATCCCACACATCCAGTATAGAGGGACACCAACAACCCACAGTAATAGCCCTGTATGGCTCCTGAATATTACAGATGGACATTTTTTTTTTTTTTAGCTTTGCTGTGATACTGGCCATCTGTTTATAGCTCATCCCAGCATTGTGATGCTGTAAATGCTTTGGCAACACTGCTGTGCGGACAGAACGAAATGTACATTTGGTGAAAATGAGAAGGAAGGGGGGAGAGAGAGAAAGACAAAGATACAGAGGTGTGAAAT
>NC_139659.1:15341667-15366667 GCF_951799395.1 Argentina silus | reverse complement strand
AGGAACGCTTGTCACACACTGTCCTGTCAAGCCTGTACACCTCTGCAGAGCTTGACATGAGGATTTCACAGGGTTTACAGTGGAGGAGAATTCCCCTTCTTTGAAGCTTAGTTGAGCATGGTTTGGCAGAAAGAACACCAGAGATGGAGAGAGGTAGCAAAACAGAGAGGTGAATCAGGAGTGAAAGAAAAAAACAAAGAAAGAACATGGTAATGGAGTTGTATTTTCATTGTGTATTAACCATGGACAAGCAGTTCCTATTCCACTTGTTTAATAACACAGAAACCTCCAACGTCATTACAATTCCAGTAGACTACACAACAAAAATGATTATATTACAGCATTATCAATATCAACATCAAAAATCAAGCTCATCAATAATGTGGTAGGTATTACTGTACATACAATTCATTTTGTATTCAATGTCATTATTATATAATGTGACTAAAGTGTACCAACACAGGTATAAGACGCTCATTGAAGTGTGTTATTCCATTCAATGTTCATTACTCAATGGGCCACCACTTCTTTCTTGAATGTCTGGATGCAGCACACACAGTCCATTGCATCCTCGATTCTAAAGTCCCTCTATCTTAAATTCCCTCGATGCTAAATTCCCATTTGTCCCATGGTTCATATGAATCAACCTGGCAGGCTTTAGTGCGCTTCTACGCTGCACCGTCCCGTACATCTAGATTGTATTTCACACCTCCAGTGATGCAGTGGCTGTGAACCCTTTGCTGCAGTATTTCAGTGGTTGATGTTCTACAGCTCCGTCATGGTCAATGCCATACACTGCCTCCAGAGTCAATACTTCACCACCTGATGGGGAGGGATTACTGCTTTATGCAGCCAGATATACTTTCACTGCCTGCCTTATGTGGCTCAATACTCCAACTCATACAAACCCATTAATGAAATAAATACCGAAAGAAACCTTTAAATCTTCTTTTTGAGTGTGGACCACCTACACACTTTTCAATACACTTTTCAATAGGTGGAGAAATGTTTGTCAATGAGCTCAACACAGTGGCTCTATCTATCTATCTATCTAAAGTCTTGTTCCTCAGTCTCTCAGAATCATTTCTTCAGAAGAAGCTGATGCAAAAATGCTAATGACATGTTAAAACATGCAAGTGTAGACACTATTGCTCCGGAACGTAACTTTTACCGGAGTGTACCAGAGCACGCAAAGAAATGTGGCATTTGTTTTCAAATTTTTTTTTTGACTAGTTTGTTTCTGTAAAAGTTGAAAAACTTGTGTATCTGATGTTATTTATCCAAGACCCGTGGCGCACTAACTGCATATTAATATGTGAATATGATTGTGAGCCGTGCAGGAGCGTTAATTAGTGAACATAGTTCTGAATAAGAAATCCTCCCCATTATGCATTTTGCTAATGGCATATTTGTGGAACAAAGCATGAGTTCTAACAGGGAACTCTTGTGCTTTAATCCCTATAGGAGTTGAGGTGACGGCAGCAGCCTAATCAGTGCATCTCTTTCTCTTTGTTACCGTAAGTTCAAAGTGTTGTTTAAAGAACCTTTTGTGAAGAAGTTAAGAGGCCCCTTGACTGAGATTAATGAGTTTAATGTGGAGAGAAGTAGTGGAGCCGCTCTTTGGACCATGAGTTTGAAAGGCTCATATGAGAGTCTTATGGTTAGTGAGGACAATCCTTCATATCACACACAGTGAACTGCAGATAAGCATTCGAGGGGTTGCTGAGAGAGCGTTTTTCTCTCTTGGCTGTTATTCGTGAGTGCTGCTGCTCGTACCGTCTGACATTCTCCTTGCTTTCGTTCAGGTTGGTACATAGATTGTCCTCTGTCTCTGTCTGCTGAGCCACTCCTTTGGTCTCCCTCATGAACCTTTGACCCTGAAGCTCATCAAAGTCAATGAACGCCTCGCATCCTTGAAGTGTGTGTCTACGAGTGGATCTTGAAGACTGGGGAGGATCCCTAGTCTCTACTGTGTTGGTGGGGCTCAGTGGAGCGAGGGTTGACTCGTTATGATATATCTCATTGAGCTGAGATGAACGTCCTGTGACAGCGCGTACAGTACCAACTCATCGCTCTCCACTCTACACACACATCATGAGTCAGCGCTTTCTGCAGCAGAACTCCACTGACACAACATTGTGTGACAGGACTGGACCTATTCACACTGTCCTCTGACTGCCAATGCACCAGGGGAGAGAGAGAGGAGGGGAGGAGAGCTGGGTGAGGTGGGGCAGCGGGGAGGAGGAGAGAGACTGCAGGTTGAGGAAAGAGGGGCGACTCTGCCTGCATGTCAATGTCTGTCTCTCTTCTCTGTCTCCCTCTCCCTCCCTCTCTCTTTTTCTCTCTCTCTCTCTCTCTCTCTCTCTCTCTCTTGGCACCTCTTCTATCTCTTCCCCTACTCCTTAACTGCGGTGTGCAGTGAAATATTCATCTGCATTAAATATTCATCAACACGTTAAAAGATTTTAAATAGTAATAATAGAGGCAAAGGGACAAAAAACCCATCTCCTCAGGACTGGTCTGGGTGAGGGATGGGAGCCAGCGGGTTGGACTGAGCTGTCCTTGTAACGGAACAAGCTACACCCCCTGCATGTTTAAAGAGCAAGAGGAATGACAAGAATTGATAGACTTCACTGAATTAAATGCAAGTAAAGTACAGCGCTCACTTTAATGGTGCAGGTCAGTCCCTGCCAGCTCCTGTGCAGTAAGTATTAGTACGGGGCCACACTGTGGCTTGTTGAAGGTTAATAACGGTAAAAAAAATAAAATAATGAAAAGAAAAAAAAAGAACATTCAGTCAAAAAGGATACAGAGAGTTAGAGAGATGGTGAGAGAACTGCAAAGTGCAGAATCAAGTAGGAACAGAAACCACAGAATCTTTGCTGTCACTCAAGGGTGCCTTAAGGGCAGTGAGCTGACTTCACTCCTCTCCTGACCTCCATAATAGGCTTCCTGGCTGGCTGTGCTAGTCTCCAGAGCACTCGTCCTGAGTTTGGGTTCACGTCTTCTCTCGTTGGCGTCTCTTCTCCTCCTCAGCGCAGAGCTGGGTTTGGCAACCACATTAAAAGATTCTCCATGAGGGCGGCTTGCCCATAGGATCTGACAGCTCTGCATTGTCACATTGATCCAGAAAAATATGGTATTTCACAGACATCAGGGATGGCCGACTTCCTCTAGTAGATTGCTTGTGTCACGTCCCCTCCGCCTCTCTCCTCAGAATATAAATACATTTCACACCTAAAGAGGGATGAGGGATGAGGGGAAAGCTTGGTGCAAACTCAGAGCTCTAGGATGAGGAAGGGGATGGCAGGAGAGAGGAGGGGAGGGGAGAAGGGGGAGTGCAAGGGAGCAGAGGGGAGAAGGGGGAGCAGAGGGGAGGGCAGGGGAGCAGGGGGGAGAAGGGGGAGCAGAGGGGAGGGCAGGGGAACAGAGGGGAGAAGGGGAGCAGAGGGGAGAATAGGGGAGAGGGCAGCAGAGGGGAGGGCAGGGGAGCAGGGGGGAGAAGGGGGAGCAGAGGGGAGGGCAGGGGAGCAGGGGGGAGAAGGGGGAGCAGAGGGGAGGGCAGGGGAGCAGAGGGGAGAAGGGGGAGCAGAGGGGAGGGCAGGGGAGCAGAGGGGAGAATAGGGGAGAGGGCAGCAGAGGGGAGAGGGCAGCAGAGGGGAGAGGGGAACAGAGGGGAGAGGAGGGGAGAAAGGGGAGAAAGGGGAGCAGAGGGGAGAGGAGCAGAGGGGAGAAAGGGGAGGGGAGAGGAGGGGAGCATAGGGGAGAAGAGGGGAGCCGAGAGGAGCATAGGGAAGGGGAGCAGACTGGAGGGGAGCTGTACTGTATGCCCTGGAAAACCAACATCTGCATCAGCCTACCATATTAAGGCTAAGATATTATTTTGTACATAATAAATCTCTGCTAAGAGTTACTTTTGTTACAAAGGTACTCAGAAACACCTACAGTGTCTGACCAAGGTACAGATGAACTTTCTATGTACATATCAGGGAGAATGTCTTCTCAGCTTGTACTAACCCTACAGTCAATTCCAGAGAATGAGGGACTGAGAGAGGAACAGAGAGGTAGAGAGGGAGAGAGAGGCTCTGAGATACTGGGTCTGCATTCTGTGAGGCTCGATGTGTTCGCATCAGGTTTTTCTATAGAGGGATTTGTCAGATTCCTCATGCTGACCTTTCGTTAACTACACTGTCAGGGCTCTGAGACCCAGTGTGTCTGCGTTAGCGGCCTGTGGACCAGGCTGATAATGGAGAGGGGGTGTGTGTGAAGTGTGTAAAGGGCAGAGTCGGCTGTGCACTCTCACACTCTGCTCACAATGTAATCCATCTTTACTCCAGAGCTAGGCCAGGAGCAACAGGCGCCTCACAGGGGAGAGGAGGAAAAACACTGTGCCTTCACTTTCATTCAGATGTAATAATACTGAAGCAATGGGGTGATAATGCTCAGCCAGCATGAACACACAGCCTCACCGCCAGATACACAGCAACGCATTATTGTAGAGATACAATAGTTATGCAATCTACACACCTGTGTGTGTGTGTGTGTGTGTGTGTGTGTGTGTGTGTGTGTGTGTGTGTGTGTGTGTGTGTGTGTGTGCATTCAGCATTCAAGAGTGTTTTGTGCACATGCATGCATGTGTTTGGGTGTGTTTTGCTGAGAGAGAGAGAGAGAGAGAGAGAGAGAGAGAGAGAGAGAAAGAGAGAGAGACAGAGAGAGACAGAGAGAGAGTGAGAGAGAATCCTTGTCTATGCTGTTTGGCAATAATCACAGATCCTACCCATGCCAACCGTGATGCCAGATGGTATTCATCCTTGTCATGCCATGTCTTTGAAACGGGGAGAGAGGGAGATCAACAGTGGCGTGTAGAACAGGGATACACACACAGCCTCATGTGGATGTGTCATATAAATACTAATCACTCTCGTATCACAAACACCCCCAGCTTAATGAGATACTAGCTAAAGCACTTACACAAGCAGAAAGCCCAGTCTGCCGCTTCTATGGAAAATTGTTCATCTTAAGAGGATGCATTTACCGAGGTGAATTGGCTATTAAGTGGATATACAGTATGGATGGGAAGGATGACAAACGGTGGGTTCCTCAATTGCTCCACTCACTCGTCTATTAGTCTAATTGAGACCAATCAGCAGTCCTACTTTCCACTGATGCATAGGGCAAAACAGTTCACCAGGAACCCAGTAGAAATGATGGCATTTTACTCCACTGTGGTGCAGCTCTGCTAATGGGAAAGTGCACCTCTTGGACTGTGCCGCCGCTAGTTTTACCCGTTTGTTTTACATCCCCGCTGTAAAGGTAGCGTTGACAATGCCATTGTCACGTTAATGTGCCTCTCAGATATTCCTGACCGCTGCAGCCACGCGAGGATGTCCAGTTATGTGGAGCATTAAGTTCGGTTGCACATTTCAACCTGTTCCCTATTTTCTGCCTCTCTGCACACCCCTTCACTCCTCCTCCCCCCGCCTTATTTCTGCCTCTTCCCTAGAGATTGTCTTAACCTTCACACTCCCAAATGTAAAAGGCACAACAAAACAGAGAGTAACCTTACCATCTGAGTGTGGCCATGTGTGAGTGAATAAGAGAGACAGACGGAGGGACCCTAAGTGATATTTACCTTCCCCGGTCCCTAGCGTGACTGCTGTCACACCTCTCCTCCTGAAATATCCTCTGCAGCCATCCATGCATCTATCCCTCCATCCATCTATCAGACCCTTCCGCTCCAGCTGCTATCACTCAATACCTCAGCCAGCCAGCACCTCTCAGGACAAACAGGCTCCGGATCCACCCATCCATCACCTTATCTCTCCTTTTAATCCACCGCAGAGCAAGGCTTCAACTACCTGTTTAAAAATGGGCGCACGAGCACGAACACACACACACACGCACACACACACACACACACACACACACACACACACACACACACCACACACGCGCACATACACACACACACACACACACAAACACATGCATTGTGTTTAGATGTTCTGATGTTTGAAGATTCAGTTGAGACATAGATGCAACTTATAATTAAATCTTTGCGCCGCCCTCTTAGTTCTGCTTACTATAATTGCAGTTTGAAAGGCCATATCTAATGCCACAGCTGTCCAGCAGCACTTGATAACATACTGTTGGAAAGTTTGAGCAAGACGGACTCAAAACTTCACCTGCAGGGGTACGTTTCCCTTTTGAAAAAGAACCATGCAGGGCAGGCATTGAATAGGATTGAAACAATGGCAGCTTTGTGTATTTGACACGTCTGTCACGTTCTTTATAGCATACTGCAACACCTGCGTATCCTGATGGGCTAATCAGGTACAAAGAGAAGCTTTTCAAAGGAGGGCCATAGTTGTGATGATCAAGTATGTTGGTGGGACTTACATAGAATGCAAATGCTTGGAGGTATAGGCAGGCATTTCCACCCAGGCAGCACATCCTGTTCTGTTTTCTGACTGCAGGTGTCAATAGGAGTGTGTTGAAGCCCCTGAGCCAAGTAACAAAAGCACAAAGCTCCTCTGAAAGATTGAGTGTTCAGTTACTGGAGGTTCAAAAGAAACAAAATGTTCTTTCTTTTAGCGTGCTCAACTTGGACTCCTTGGAGAGAACAGTAGAGATTTGCTTCTTAACAGTAGATTTGGGTGGATATTCTCCCCTCAGCCATTTTCTAAAAAGCAGTAATGAAACCAGTGATCATCATCGACAGTACTAGGTCTGCTCTATGATAGCTCTTTTCTCACTTTCTGCATGGAGATACCTGGAACAGTGTAACAACTACTATTCCTAGAATATACCCTCTAATGTAGCCAGTAATAGTGGAGGTTATTCATCAAACATTATAAAACTGTACTGTATCTGGGATTTTATCACCTGGACAGATCTAACTAAATTCAGAACAAATGGCATCTACTGACTTTCTTACAGTCTTATTAACATGACTGCAATGCATACATACTGCAATGCATAGGCCGATCGTATGTACAATATAGTCCAAGGATATATGGATGTCCCTCGAATGCCAAAACCACTGGACCAAATAATAACCATACTAGTTTGTCAACTGATATTTCATCATAGATTTTTGTTAAATGTGAGATCAAAGAATAATGCTATGTCACTGTGGTCGTCCCCATAGCGACAGAGCTGTTCTTGTGGATTGTTCACACTGTGTTCTTGTTTGTATGTTCTCTAATTGTTAGGGGCAGCAGTTCTGTATGACCTTGAGGTTAGGGCAAATGGTGTGGTGACCAGAAAGTTGCTGATTCAAGTCCCCGGAGGGGCACACTGCCACAGTGCCCTTGAGCAAGGTCGCTTCCTCCAATGGGCAGAGTAGAAAAGGTTTTTAAAGTAAATCTCGAAGGATAAAAAGGTTTGCCGAGCAAGGTTGCTCTGTGGGACAGGATAGCTTGCTGGGTAAAACCTTTAGAGCATTGATATTAGCATTTCCATTTGATCTCTAGTTGACTTTGAATCACTATGATCCCCTGGGTCTCTCAGATGACAGGGGCTTCAACCTACTACCAAGACTGATACCAGAGAACAAGACCAAATCATTCAACTCTGCTCTTGTCTCATCTTGTAGCTCCCTGGTGACAGTCTTTGAACTATTACTTAATACTTACAGGATATTCTCAAACTTCTTCACATGACTACATCTTCAAATCCTCTCTACAGTAAAGCATCACATCGACTGATCCCATTCTCTCAGACCTCACTGCTGGAATCTAGTCTTTCTCTGCAGGAAATCATTATTTGGATCACAACTGCTCTGCTGAACTGTACAGCAATGTGTGTGTGTGTGTGTGTGTGTGTGTGTGTGTGTGTGTGTGTGAGTGTGTGAGTGTGTGAGTGTGTGTGTGTGTGTGTGTGTGTGTGTGTGTGTGTGTGTGCCCTGCAGCTTTCCTAAAGCACCTCTAATTTCCACACAGGGAGGACACTGGGGGGGACTGCCCAGCAAAGGGAAGCTGTAGGGGAGGGTTTGGTGCTGAGTTTCCAGCCTCTGCCACCGTCCGTGGCCTCAGCTAGAGTAGTGATATAATTAGGGTTGGGAGCGGACAGCTCCCTCCAGCGCCATGGTGCCTTGATGGTGCAGGGCCAAGGACTGAGGCTATTCATTTTCGCGGAGGAGCGCAGCAGGAACAGAGGATATCTCACTGGGGAAATCGCTGGGTGCTCGAAATCTGGCACAGAGGGGGAGGTGTGTGTGTGTGTGTGTGTGTGTGTGTGTGTGTGTGTGTGTGTGTGTGTGTGTGTGTGTGTGTGTGTGTGTGTGTGTGTTTCAGTCAGTGTGTGTTTCAGTCAGTGTGTGTGTTTCAGTCAGTGTGTGTTCCAGTCAGTGTGTGTTTCAGTTAGTGTGTGTGTTTCAGTCAGTGTGTGTTTCAGTCAGTGTGTGTTTCAGTCAGTGTGTGTGTTTCAGTCAGTGCTCCTCTGTTTATGCTGCTGTGGAGTTGCTTTGTTCAGAGAGCTTTTCCTGCCAGCAGACCTGCGCTCCACTTCCAGTTGCCATGGATAGACTCTTCACATTCAAAGCAAAGAGGTTTAGTTTGAAGTGGTTTAACTTCCGCTACACACTGTACTGTCTGTATACTGGGAAGGATGAAATCCTCTTTGACACACTCGGTACCCATTTTGTGTCTGTCTGTGCTGCTTGTCCATTTCTGTACTTTGTGCATAGAGTTTGAGTGTGTTTTCATGCATTAGAATAAAAGTGTGAGAGAGGCTGACAGAAGTGGTTCACTCGCAAGTGTGTAGGAGTGAGAATGCCAGACGGATAGGAATTGAAAGGAATGTGAAGCTTCTTATTGTTCCAGCTGAAACTCAGGGTCCTGCCGCGGCACAGAGTTCACTTCTCTTCCTCCGCTCTGCAGCAGTTGGAGAGACTCCACTTCATCTTAGCATCTGTGCTGTGATGATGAGAAACACCACCTAACTAGGGCACTGCATAATCAGCAAGAATAGCAGCAAAAAAAAATCATAACTTTGCAGGGGAGAGCACAATTTCATACGCAAAGTACAACTGCTGACAACAGTAATTCAGCGAGTAAATACTGTCCATACTGGCTTTTCTTTATCTAAGATGTGTTTATTTATTAATGCCTACCTGAATAGCTTATTTACAGTAGAATAGTTTTCTATACTGTACACAGGTAGGTGCATCAGAGTTCAAATTTGATTTAACTCACCAGGCCTTGAAGCTCCTGTCACAATCTCACACAGTCATCACGCTGGCATTCCTTTACTCCTGCCTTTCTCAACTCCGGTCCTGCCCTGGCTAGGACCCCACTAGAGGAGGCTGGTGAAGGTCCAAATTGGAGGACGGGCTCATTGCAATGCATGGAATTGAATGAGGAATGGTATGAAAAATGTTTGAGGCCATCCACCATCCAATGAGCTCATCCTCCAATTTCTACCTCCACGAGCCTCTCCTGGGCCGGCAGTAACACACCTTTTTGAAGTTTGAAGTTATTGAAGTTATCAAAGGCCTGATGATTGGTTGAAGAGTCGACTCTGGTGTGCTAGTGGTGGGCTAGGTTAAAAAGGGTGCACCACCTTTGGAAGGCCTTAGTTGAGAAACTCTGCTGTACTGGTCTTGCCTGGCTATGTTGTATTTAACCCTCGAGTGTGGAGCGTTGTTTAACCCTCTCCTCTCTGCCTCTCTGTATTTAGTGTGGAGCATGACTTCAGGCTGCAGGAGGGCCAGGTGGCTCGTACATGGAGGGTAGGGGACCCTCCAGAGGGCTTACCACAGGTCACGACCCCCCAGCCCGCCACGCCCCACCACCAGGACTCCCCCCTGCCATCATCACGCCCCGCCCCCGTCACCAAGAAGAGCAGGAAGAAGTGCTTCTGGTTCCTGTGAACTTAGAACTTTGGGGGGAGGGGGGTGGGGGAGGAGTGGACACAATAGATACTGCAGATCCTCCCTCAAAAAGACTGTGACAGGCGGACTTGTAGTGTTCAGCCCAGACAGTGGATGAGATGGATTGAATGGAATATAGACGCTCAACAAAAAGTGTGAGGAACAGTGGTGAAACAGGACAGAAAGCAGAGAGTGGTGAGGAGATGAAAGACCTTTAAGGACCTAGTGAGGAGAGGAATGGAGCCTGTGCTGATGTGGATATGCTGAGTGTGTCTTGGACCATGCCTGTGTTGGGAGTGCACTGAAACGCCTCCTCAGCACCTGAGATCAAGTCAGGGAGGTGAAATGTGCTGAAGTCGTGGAAAAACTTAAGTTTTGCCCAGAACAGGACTAGTAAGGCACAATTACAGGAGATAAAGGGAAAATATAAAAGGGAAGGAAGTAGGGGCCACAGGCATGAAAGAAGGAGGGAACGGAAAAGAGAGAAGAGGAAAGGAAAGTGTGTGTACAGAGAGAGGAGCAGGAGGATTCATCATCACTATGGAGTAATGAGGGTCTGAACACCAGCTTTTATATCCAGAGACGTTTCAAAAGATCAATTATTATGACCCTTATTTCAAACTTTCAAACTTTTAATATCATTGATAGCAAAAAAAAACACTACACACTCCATCAGGCTGAGAAATGCAACACGAGAGAAAGTGGAAAAAAAACAAAAGTGTACATAACAGAGAGTTATTCAGCTTGAATGCTTTATTTCAGATACGGATTACTGCTCTATAAAGTATTTTACCACAATTGTTCAGTGTACTGTTGTTAATGGGCTTATAACAATCTTTCCCAGGATGAAGAGTTGAGTGAAGAATGATCATGACCTTATTTACTTACAGTGCATTCGGAAAGTATTCAGACCCCTTAACTTTTTCCACATTTTGTTATGTTACAGCCTTATTCTCAAATGGATTCAATTTTTTTTTTCCTCATCAATCTACACACAATACCCAATAATGACAAAGTGAAAACAGGTTTTTAGAAATGTTTGCTAATTTATTAAAAATAAAAAGCTGAAATATGACATTTACATAAGTATTCAGACCATTTGCTCTGACACTCGAAATTGAGCTCAGGTGCATCCTGTTTCCATTGATCATCCTTGAGATGTTTCAACAATTTGATTGGAGTTCACCTGTGGTAAATTCAATTGATTGGACATGACCTGTCTATATAAGGTCCCACAGTTGACAGTGCATGTCAGAGCAAAAACCAGGCCATGAGGTTGAGGGAATTGTCCGTAGACCTCAGAGACAGGATTGTGTTGAGGCACAGATCTGGGGAAGGGTACAAAAAAGATTCTGCAGTATTGAAGGTCCCCAAGAACACAGTAGCCTCCATCATTCTTAAATGGATGAAGTTTGGAACCACCAAGACTCTTCTTTGAGCTGGCCTCCCGGCCAAACTGAGTAATAGGGGGAGAAGGAAGGTCATCGTCAGGGAGGTGACCAAGAACTCAATGGTCACTCTGACAGAGCTCCAGAGTTCCTCTGTGGAGATGGGAGACCCTTCCAGAAGGACAACCATCTCTGTAGCACTCCACCAATCAGGCCTTTATGGTAGAGTGGCCAGACGGAAGCCACTCCTCAGTAAAAACCACATGACAGCCCGCTTAGAGTTGCCAAAAGGCACCTAAAGGACTCTCAGACCATGAGAAACAAGATTCTCTGGTCTGATGAAACCAAGATTGAACTCTTTGGCCTGAAAGCCAAGCCTCACGTCTGGAGGAAACCAGGCACTGCTCATCACCTGGCCAATACCATCCCTACGGTGAAGCATGGTGGTGGCAGCCTCATGCTGTGGGGGTGTTTTTCAGCGGCAGGGACTGGGAGACTAGTCAGGATCGAGGGAAAGATGAACGGAGCAAAGTACAGAGAGACCCTTGATGAAAACCTGCTCCAGAGCGCTCAGGATCTCAGACTGGGGCGAAGGTTCACCTTTCAACAGGACAACGACCCTAAGCACACAGCCAAGACAATGCAGGAGTGGCTTGTCTCTGAATGTCCTTTGGTGGCCCAGACTTGAACCCGATCAAACATCTCTGAACAGACCTGAAAATAGCTGTGCACAGACGCTCCCCATCCAACCTGACAGAGCTTGAGAGGATCTGCAGAGAAAATGGGAGAAACTCCCCAAATACAGGTGTGCCAAGCTTGTAGCGTCATACCCAAGAAGACTTGAGGCTGTAATCGCTGCCAAAGGTGCTTCAGCAAAGTACTGAGTAAAGGGTATTGTGTGTAGATTGATGAGGGAAAAAATAATAGAATAAGGCTGTAACATAACAACATGTGGAAAAATGTAAGGGGTCTGAATACTTTCCGAATGCACTGTACTAAGGACTTAACCAAGCAATGCATGCAAGGAAGTTACAAATGCTTGTTGACCTAAAGCAATGCAGGATCGAAACATGTATGCATGTTAAAGATTACACAACCTAATGCAAGGAGGAGAAGCAGTGCCTCATGGTCCCCCAGATGGCTGTGCAGGCAGCCCACTTTCCTGGACGCTCTAGGGCTCATCGCACAAGAATAAGGCTCATGTGTTTGATCATGGCAAAAGCCCACAACACTGCACATTCCTTGTTAGCGATGGCTTCATGACACGTACCAACTATTCCTCTATTAAGATATTTGACAGAAACATCATAATTTATTCCCCATGTGCTTGTAATGATTCTGGCCTTGATAGTTGTTTTCTTGTTTTACACAAGACAGTCTGAAGAAAGGAGTCTGTTTGTTTCCCCAACAGATGTAGGTGATGTAGCAGAGAAATTATATTTCAAGCCTTGCCAGGCAAAACCCAACAGCCCAAGTGTTCCAGGGTGTTCTCTCTGAACAGGTTTCAAGCAACATGCCCCTGTGTGTCGATAGATAGGACACTTGGCTGAACATTCGGAGAGCCAGCACTGCCAAGTTTCTCACTGGGCTCTCAGACATGGATACACATGCACATGCACATGCACGCACTCACATGCGCATACACACACACACACACACTCGCACACGCACACACATACTGAGGCGTTGCATCACACTGTCTAATTCAGTTCAATAGAAGCCTGAGGCTCACCAACTGAACTCTGCATCCTGTTGTGCTCCAATGAGTGGAAGTGCTTCTGCTGTGCAAGTACCATAGTCTTAAAACACACACACACACACACACACACACACATATATATATTGTGCTTGCAAAGATACAACAATACATTATCTACCCCACAGAAACAGAGTTGTTCTCCCACACATCCAGGCATATCCCCTTATTGCCTCTCTCTGTGAGGAGTGTAGAGTTGTCAGTCATTAATCCGCTACAGCACGAGCTGTAATCCTGATGACAGAGCACAGCAGGCTTACAGAGGAGCGAGAGAGAGAGGGAGCATCTGAGCACTGCCTGGAGGGATGAACAAAAGGGAAGAGAAGACATGCTCTGAATTCATAAAGAGAGAGCCAGGTTAAAGAGAAAACGGTAGTTAGGTAACAATTTTGTCAGTGCAGCAGCACTGTGAGGAAGACATACACAATAGATGGCTCCCCCTCACACAAATGCATCTGTGTTGGTGTCTTAAGACACGGCAGGTAGATGGGATGCAGGCTCCAGCACTGTGCTGTAGGTCAATACAGTGGCCGAGGAGTAAGATTCATGTTTTTTACTGGACAACATTCCTATTGGCAAGGCCCCCCAAAGCAACACTAGGGTCAAACTTGGCTCAGGCAATGCAGTGCGATACAACTAATGGACCACTAAAAACCTATGCCCCGGGGCATCAACAAGCATGAATAATGTCCATGCGGGAACTAAAACTGCAAAAGCTTATGCTGTATGAGTAAAAGACATTATGTTTCATTTAGCAGATATCAAAAGGAGGTAATTTCACAGTCAATCTGACAAAAGTGGGAGAGGTGCACAAAGCCAACAGATACTGTTGACTCCAGCCCAAAACGCCTAATGCAAGAAATGATGTAAGATGAGCTAAATGTCTTTTATAATTTCCGAATAAATGCGTTGATTAAATAAATTCCTCCTGACCTACAGTATTGTGCTGTACAGAAGTGATTTTTATCATCTGAACCGAAAATTGGGAACCCCTGTAGTGACTGCAATGGAGACCAATAAAACAACTATATAATGCATGGTTTGTCTAAAAATATAGCATTTTCACAACAGGTTTAAGATATATGTGTACATGCATGCACGCGCGCACACACACACACACACACACACACACACACACACACACACACACACACACACACACAAAACAACTTTTTAACTGGGGAGTAAGACAATGCTTCTGCACATCTTCTAGCTCAGCTGGCATACAGTATGATTTCAAAGGCTGAGTGTCATTCTTACAGTATCTGAGTCCCATCTACATGTGTACTGCTGCCGAGGGGTTGTGTGTCACAGGGGAACAGTGAATAATGTATTAAAAAGCCCCCATTTCAAGACGACCTGCCGAGTTTCTGAGTCAACTCAGCCACAGATTGGTTTAATAAAATATGAGCTAAATTCTCCCCTGCCACCCGTCACCACTGCAATAAATATAAAAAAAAGGCCACAGCATTAATCAGTAAATATAACCCAGCTAGGAGGATGAGAAAATACACCATGACTTTTCTGCTTTCCATCATCAGTAGAAATTTGTTTACATAGTCATTATGCATTATGAATTGTAAAATAACTACCCTACTCATGTCCTTGCAGGCACTTATTTAATTACTGTGCGTGGTTTGTTTACCTAGTGTACACCAACCTAGAGCCTAATTATTGGACGTTATTCAAGAACTGTAAACCACAGCTACCAATCAACACAAGCATCTGTTGCTGCAAAAAAGACTGAGCAGATACAGTTTCTGGTTTCACAGTCTAACAATGAAATGAAATAATAAAGCAACAATTGAAACCAAAACGAATCATTTTTACTTTAAAATGTTTTTTTTTTTCATGTGTAGGCTATAGTATGTACTCAACAACCATACCCTGGGGAATGGGATCCAGCAAAACACATGCCTACACTAGTGTGCAATAAGACTGTGTATAATGACACAAGGAAACACATTTGAACAACAAAATAAATAAGTAAGACTGATGCCTTTTCTACCCGTAGGGTAGTCAAGGTGCTTGAGAACTACAGTTTGACAATTATTTCCTGGGGAATTTGCAGTTGTTTGAGAAAAATGTTTTGAACATCAAAGTCAGTCTCCCTGAGGACGTCTTAGATAACTTCAAAGTCCTGTGACTGCTTGCCGAGAGGTGCTTTTTCTTTGTTTTGTTCAGCTTTCATCCAGTTTGTTTTCTTTCAAAATATATGATAAAGAGTATATGATAAAGACCATAGGCATATTGCATCATGAACCCATTTATTATGATCCATAATTCAAAGGAAACACATTGAACTAAATAAGGAATTCATATTCATGCACATGTATTGTGACATATTGTCTTGTACTATACATGCATCAATGTTGGCTGTAATGACATTATTATAAATTATCTGCATCTATCTGATTGTAGGATATATATTTAATCAGCATCTCTGGTGAATAGACTGAATCTTTGATTCGATTTTGTATATTTAGAAAAAACGAATTAATTGAGATGTGTTGCGAATAGACTGTAATCACCTGGGCCTACATCAGGTATGGGAATGGGAATAGTGTTAGTTCCATATATAAATAGTACCAGGAATGGGATATTTTCATATGATAAAAAGATGTTTCCATACCTTGGGACATTTGATGTGCAGATCCTGATTTGATTCACAAATAATCTCACAAATAATTTTCTGACCTCAGTAGTCCCACATGAATATGGAATATTGACACCTCTAATTCGATGGGGCACTGATATAATTACGTTATGTACATTACATTATGTACACAGTAGGCCACTATAGTGGCATTCACGCAGCCTAGCCTAGGCCCTTGAGTAGCATGTGTATCAACTATACATACAATTAGTCTTACAATAGCTGCCATATGCCTATCTATATGCAAATTTGGCAATGGAAATAAAGTTTTACAGTAGGCCACCTAACACACATAGGCCTAATTTTTTTTTAATAAATTAAATATTCTGAGGGATGGCAAGCAGAGCCCTGGAATCCATTGACGTAACCTGATATCTACTAGTCTGCATTCTAAATGAAGGCAAACCTTAACAGGTTGAACCTAGAAATTGGGCTACATTTCTGCCGCATTTACTCACGGATCATTCTTTGTCGAACACAACTTCAGTCAATGCAAACTTTCTCGACATGTGAAGGAGCTTCAGGGGGCGGCAGGACTCCGGGAGAAACGTTTGTAACGTCTAAACGTCAAAATGGCAAGGAATTCCAATTCTATGGGCATGGTTGGCTTTTACGCGCTTTGGATGGGGACTTTATTGCCATTCTGCCAAACGCTAATATACACAAATGAGTGGGCGGTGAGGGTTAACGGGGGCCGCGAATCTGCCGACACCATAGCGAAGAAATATGGATTTATAAATATGGGTCAGGTACGTATATGCTATGTTATAAGTGTCTTCTTTTGTTCTTTGCTGCAACAAAGTTATTTATAGTTACATTGGGGAATTGTCCCTCCCTACTGACATTTTAGAACTTTATTATGTTGATATCTGCCTTGTCTCCCTGATAGTATTGTCTTTGTAAAGTCTGTATCTTATCTTTTTTGGCTTTTTTGGATGAAATTCTTTTTTATAGGTTATCACAGGTGAATGGCAAGCTTTTTACATGACATGCTAGATTGGATCCAGGTCATTGGTTGTGAATGATTCAGGGATTTGGCCATGCCAGACATCACATTTGTTACTGAGACCTCTAACAGTCATGTGCCCCCCATATCAAATGAGGCAAGTCATTGACCTTGTGTGTGTGTGTGTGTGTGTGTGTGTGTGTGTGTGTGTGTGTGTGTGTGTGCGTGCGTGCGTGCGTGCGTGCGTGCGTGCGTGCGTGCGTGCGTGCCCACAGCATCAGACATTTCATCAAGAGATTCAGGGGCAAACATCTTTTTCATTTGTACTATACGCCAGCCTCTAAATCTTTCCCACACTGAAGCAAACACACTTGTATTCATCATCCTGATTGAAGTAAAGAGTCCTTCTATTTCAACTCAGTCTGATGTTCTACAGTATGCTTATTTGAATGGGACTAGTGTTTCTTTATTGCCACTTATTGAAGACTACAGTACAGCACTATGGTCTTGAGATCTCTTGATAACGACAGCACCCATTGTTCTGTGTTCCTCTTAGGCCTTGGTAGTTTGAGTGTTCTCTCTGTCAGGATCCCATGGAAATGTGACCTGTTTTGTGTACTTCATGTATTGTTTGGTCTCTGCTAACGTCACAGCATTATGATAACCCTGGGTGTCAGAAAGTAATGTTCACCCTCGGTGTGTAGCCTATGGCTTAGGGCCTGTGGCTCAGGTTGCCCTGCTCTGAAAGTCTATCAGTGGTGTAAGGTAACCTTCTCAATGACTGATGCCAATGGTGTTTCGATAATTTATAAGCCATTTAGACATGCTGACACAGTTGACAGGGCAGCAGTCCCTTTTTATGGCACAAATTAATTTGTGTGTGTTATGTGTGTGTTTCCTCAGATCGGAGACCTGAAGAACTATTACAGTTTTCACCACAGTGGGACAACCAAACGGTCAACAGTGTCCAACAACGAAGTTAATAGCCTCATCGCCAAGGAGACCAAGGTACTGTAACAAGATCCTCCGGTGTTGTTATTGAGACCCTCTTGTATAATTGATCAACTGCGTGATATCTAGCACACACGCACACACACACACACACATACACACACACACACACACACACACACACACACACACACACACACACACACACACACACACACACTGTCTCTCACACACGCACTCTCTCTCTCTCACACACACACACACACACACACACACACACACACACACACACACACACATAGTTTATCAGGGAATATGTTTTCACATTTGTAAGGAATACAGTTACTTAAAGACATATGAAATGTCCCCTCCAGACTGTCTCCCTAACCGTAGAGGTCTTCCCTCCGGTATGTTGTTTCAGGTGGAGTGGCTACAGCAGCAGATGGTCCAGCAGAGGACCAAGAGGAACTCCAGAGCCAGTCACATCTACTCCATCGACATCCGGAGCAAACAAACTCACTCTAGCCACACACAACCTAATCATACTCAGCCAAGTTTCATTCACTTTAATGACCCCCAATGGAGCAGCTTGTGGTACATTGTGAGTATCCCTTCGGTCAGATCTGACAAGACACAACTGCAAACAATTTGGCTCACACATTTCCAACGTTGAGCTACTGTGTGTGTGTGTGTGTGTGTGTGTGTGTGTGTGTGTGTGTGTGTGTCCTCCCCATCCCCCTCCCCCTCCCCACAGCACTGCAGTGATGGCAACCAGAGCTGTCAGTCTCATATGAACATTGAAGGGGCCTGGAGGAGAGGGCACACTGGGAAGGGTGTGGTGGTCTCCATCCTGGATGACGGCATTGACAGAGAGCACCCTGATCTGAAGCCAAATTATGTAAGTGCCTTGGATGGCCTCTTCACAAGGACATTTATTAAAGCAATTTGGCAGCAATCTGAGTCTAGAGCTGAAACAATATGCAGTCCAAGCTTTTGGCCAGAGATTCCAAAGGTCAACTGGGAGTATTAAAGGCATGCTAAATGTCTTATCCACTTAACAATTTAGGCAGACTGGTTGTCTTACAGTATGAGTCAGTGGGGTTTGTCTGGAGTGGTAGTGATTTTTGTCAACATGTCCCTGTACCTCAGGACCCTCTAGCCAGCTACGATGTCAATGGGAACGACAAGGACCCTATGCCCAGATACGAGAGCAGCAACAACAACAAGTCAGTCCCATGCTGAGCACAAACATTACCCATTTGGCAGTATCCCCCAGCCCATTTTAGAAAGTAACTTAAATTAATGCATGCATTCCTTTTCATATTGGATAATTGTATGCATATATGAATATGAATATTCACCACTTTCAGTGTCTTTTCACCAGTTTGATGTAGTTTGTATAGCCTGTCTTCTCATACATATGCAACTGAGCCAATGTCCTTTGTTCCTCCCTTGTTAAGCCATGGGACTAAATGTGCTGGGATTGTTGCCGCAGCTGCCAACAACTCTCATTGCACGGTTGGAATCTCGTACAACGCCAGGATAGGCGGTGAGTCCATGTGACATGTATACACCTCAGACTGAAGGTCCTTTGGAGGTCAGCTGGTCCTCCCTGTGTGCTGAATGCCAAATTATGAAGGTCCCGCCCTCCTCCTCTCCCTGCAGGCCTTCGTATGCTGGATGGAGATGTGACGGACATGGTTGAGGCCCAATCCCTGAGCTTCAGGCAGCAGCATATTGATATCTACTCTGCCAGCTGGGGGCCGGAGGATGACGGTTGGACAGTGGAAGGACCTGGCCCTCTCGCTCGCCTCGCATTAGAGAACGGCATACACACAGTGAGTGTGTGTGTGTGTGTGTGTGTGTGTGTGTGTGTGTGTGTGTGTGTGTGTGTGTGTGTGCGTGCGTGTGTGCGTGCGTGCGTGCGTGCGTGTGCGTGTGTGCACGCACGTGAGTGTGTGTGTGTGTGTGTGTGTGTGTGTGTGTGCGCGTGTGTGTGTGTGTGTGCGCGTGTGTGTGTCTGAGTGTGTGTATGTCTGAGTGTGTATCTGTGTATCTAACTCCTCAGGCTGTATTTTTACTTCAGGGGGCTATGTTTATATCTCCTTATTAGCATGTAAATAAATAACATTAATAAATCAATCACTTCTGTCTCTTCGCACTGGGCGTTAACCACAGGGAAGGAAGGGGAGGGGCTCCATCTTTGTGTGGGCGTCGGGGAACGGAGGACGCAGCCGGGACCACTGCTCCTGTGATGGCTACACCAACAGCATCTACACCATATCTGTCAGCAGCAGCACCCGGGATGGAGGCATGCCTGCCTACCTGGAGCAGTGCCCCTCCACCCTGGCCTCCACCTACAGCACCGCAGACACAGACACACAGGCCTCCAGCATGGTGAGGCAGGCTACATAGCTGCTCATAACACTGATACATTACACTTTTATAAAACACATACAACATTATACTATGTTATTGTCACGTAGCATGTTTCTACTACATAACACTAACCTAAAATGCGTACATGTTAAAGTCACAGAAAGCATTAATGTTGATATAAAACACACATGGAACATGTTTATGTCACATCTGACAGGTGACATTGGATCTGAGGCAGGGCTGTAACAAGGGGCATTCTGGGACCTCAGTTTCCGCCCCAATGGCAGCAGGGGTCATCGCTCTCGCTCTGGAGGCCAAGTAACTAGCTGTCCTTCACATAAACAATATGTATTCCGACATACAATCAATCAATGAATACAATCAATTAACCTTTATACTGTATGTCTCTTTGAACCTTATTATCCAGCCCACTGTTGACATGGAGGGATGTGCAGCACATTATTGTGAGAACGTCACAAGCCAGTCACCTCCATGCTCCTGACTGGCACACAAACGGAGCTGGATACCAGGGTAAATGATTGGAGTACTGCGTTACTACAAAGGACATGTTTGAAGGCTTTTCAGACTGACTGACTGACTGACTGACTGACTGACTGACTGACTGTTTGGTTGGTTGATTGTTTGTGTGATTGGTTGGTTGATTGTTTGTTTGCTTTGCTGATGGAATGATTGTTTGATTGATTGATTGTTTGATTGGCAGTGAGTCACCTCTATGGTTTTGGCCTGCTGGATGCAGAGAGCATGGTGAAGGAGGCTGAGAGTTGGAGGCAGGTCCCCTCCCAGTGTGTCTGTGAGGAGGCACCCATCCAGCACAGCAGGTACTTCACTGGTTCACCACTGCCTGCTGACATGATTAAAGGCTCTTTGAAAGCATTTCCATCTCCACAGAGAATCATTATTTCCTTTTCCCTTGGTCCTCATCCCCCGCCCTTTCTCTCTCTCTCTCTCTCTCTCTCTCTCTCTCTCTCTCTCTCTCTCTCTCTCTCTTACTTTCTATGTCTCTTTCTCTCTGCCACTCTGCCACTCTCCCCCTCTCTCTCTCTCTCTCTCTCTCTCTCTCTCTCTCTCTCTCTCTCTCCCTCCCTCCATCTCTCCTATGACAGAGCCATTGGTCCAGGGCTAGTGCTGAGGTCTGTTTATCAGTCTACAGGCTGCTCTCATCAGCCTCTGAAGCACGTTGTTTATCTGGAGCATGTCATTGTCCGTGTCACTATCACCCACAGTCACCGTGGTGACCTCTCCATCACACTCACATCACCCACTGGTACCAAGTCCCAGCTCCTTGCTAACAGGTAGGACCATACCACCCTCTGCCACTGGGGGTGATCACTCCACCATCCACCCAACCAGGATAAGCAGGAAATCTGTCTGGTCAAAATGTTTTCTTCTCTTTCTCTAGCACTGTGACTGCTCCTAGAACCCATTGTTATAGAAAGTCTTACTTGCAATGGTCGTGATGTAAAGTTGTTTCACTTATTTGAGGCAAATGTACTCATTGTAAGTCACTCTGAATAAGAGTGACAGTGTACCATGTCTATCTTTCTGGCGCGGTTGTGTTTTGGTCCAGGCCTCTCGACCACTCCACTGAGGGTTTTAAGAGCTGGGAGTTTATGACCACACATTGTTGGGGGGAGAAGTCGGCAGGGGAATGGAGTCTGGAGATCCACAACACTCCCTCTGAAAACAGGGACAATACTGAACCAGGTCTGCTACCCTCTACTGTGCATCTGAGATCAGTCAGTTTGACAAAAATAACACATCTAAATGTCTACCTAAATGTATATCGTACCTTATGGCAACTTAGTTTATTTCCCTTCTCTATGGATTTACAGGGAAATTGAAAGAGTGGTCATTAGTGCTTTATGGCACATCAGAGCAGCCTTACTCCATGCGTCGTGAACAAGCCCGCTCTGCAGAGCTGCCAACTGACGGTGACCTCACTGAGGAATACAGCGGTGAGTCACCGACTCGCAAAATAGCTCCTTACAGTCAAGACACGACAGCACACAATTATCACTGCCTCTTAAAACTAAGCCACACAAATGGAAGCACTAATTGCACACCCCCATATCGTACTGTAAAATAACCAAGGAAGTTCTCATCCTCCACCACTCTCCAGTGTGTTTTCCATGCTCCAGTGGTGACTGTGCGTTCCCTGTGTGCTTCCAGGCCCCTGTGACCCAGAGTGCAGTGAGGACGGTTGTGAGGGACCAGGCCCACAGCAGTGTGTCACATGTTTACACTTCTTCCTCAAGTTCAAGAACAACACAAGGTCAGAGTAGTCACACATACAGTACCCTACTGTAAACGAATAAGCTCCCAAGTCGATGCTTGAGGGAGCTTGAGGGTTGAGCTATGACTCAGAAGGTCTACTCCCCATAGCTTTGATAAGCTATTTCATGATATTATGGACATTTACAGAAGCACACTTTTATACAAACTGACTCACAGTTAACACCTACCGTACAGTACTGCACAGTTCAGTTCAATCTTTAACTGAACTGTGCAGTACTGAACCGCGGGGGCAACACAACACAGAATACAAGTACAATACAGTACAGTGTCTTCAGTATGGGGCCCATGCCCATGCCCATGCACACGCAGGAATCCCTGATGTTGCAACAAGCACCACTGAGTCATTGTTCTGATCTTGTAGGACGTGTGTGTCTGCCTGTCCAGCTGGGTTCTGGGGTGACAGGAGGCGCTGTAAAAAGTGCTACTCCCCCTGTGCCAGCTGCACGGGCAGCCGCAGCGACCAGTGTACTTCCTGCCGTGCTGGACACCACTCTACTGAGGGAACCAATAGCTGCACAGCCAGCTGTGGCGACAACTACTACCTGGACCACGGTACTGTATGACATCACCATTCCCGTGTGCTTGTTTGTGACCCTGGCAACTTTAGAGCAGTAAAAGAATGATTTTAGTTTTAGCTGATTCATCGCCTATTGTTGTGCTGTAAGGGCTGTTATACTGTTAGACTGCTGAATATGTGCTTGGTAATGAACCATGTGTTTATGTAGCTGGGGAGACGTGGTGAACGACAATGATGAATCTACCTGGTATGAATTCTGAGTATTGTGCGAATTTCCCCACAGATGAGAATATGTGCAGGAGATGCAGTGAAAACTGCTTGAAGTGCACCTCATCCAACATCTGCACGGAATGCAAACCAGGCACAAGGTAAACCAACTCCTCTGATGATGCCTGAATGAACTACTCTGCATACATTCTCAGCCACTGAGAATACTAATTCACACTCTGCACCTATCATAACAAAGAAACCAACCCTGTTATATGATTCTGCTATTGTGAGTGTGAAGTTTTCCGATAAGCCTGTTGATTGAATGTGTGCTGTGGGCCGGAACACTGAGCCCAGCCCACAGACAGTGTATTATGATGGTGAGTCATTGGGCTGTGTGCCACTGGGCCACATGCTCTCTCTGCCTGTCCTCCTCTGTCCCCCTCCACCCCCTCCAGTCTGCTGGGGAACCGGTGCCAGAGGAGCTGTGGTCCAGGGAGCTTCCACAACCAGCAGGAGGGCACCTGTGAGCCCTGCCACCAGGCCTGTGCCACGTGTGCAGGTAAAGAGTTGCCTGCGGGGACTCACTGACAGTACTAATAGTTGTCTTGCCTGGTTGGACAAATAGACAGTTGTTGTGATTGTTAACTCCCAGTAATGTTTATTTTTGACTCCTAATGTAGCTATGTGTTCTTTACAGGTAGAGGTGTTTAGATACAGTATGTGACAGGTGTTTTTTCTTGTGTGTGCGTATGTGTGTGTGTGTGTGTGTGTGTGTGTGTGTGTGTGTGTGTGTGTGTGTGTGTGTGTGTGTGTGTGTGTGTGTGTTATTTCAGGTGCAGGCATGGAGGCGTGTAACCAGTGTGCAGAAGGGTACCTGATGGAGGAGTGGAGGTGTGTGTCCTCATGCAGCCCTGCTTTCTACCCCATGGAGCTCATTCCTGAGAATCCTGATGGCCAGAGGATATGTAGGAGGTGAGTGAGCTCAGTGTTCAGGTGTGGGCGGTTTGTTTATTCACTGATGGCTGGCCTCATTCTGCACTGTGTCTGTGTATGTGTGTGAGTGTCTGTGTGTGTGTGTGTGCTTATGTGTGTGTGCACACGTATGCATGTGCATGTGTGTGCGTGTGTGTGTGTGCGTGTGTGTGTGTGCTGATGTGCGTGCACATGTGTGTGTTTAATATCAGTGTGTTTCTCCTCAGGTGTGATGCCAGCTGTCTCACCTGTGTGGGGGTGGGGAAGGGAAACTGCAGCAGCTGTGTTAGCGGCCATAGCCTGCAGGACGGCGTGTGTGTTGTCAGCACTGTCTGTGGAGACGGTCAGTCAACCGTTCAAACCCGTTTAACCCAAACACTTTAGTCTTGACTCTAAATGGTGAGTCCCAGTCAGTCAGTGATGTCATGTTGACCTATGTGTTTACTACAGGAGAGTATCAGGACGGCCATGGGAAGTGTCATACGTGTGATGTGACGTGTGTGAGGTGCACGGGGCCTCAGAAGGAGGAGTGTGTGAGCTGTGCCCCCTCACGGTGAGCCGGAGCTCTGAGAAACAGGGCAGAGATACTGTACAGTACTGTGCTGAGGAAGGTTTCATGGAACAGATGCTGTATCACAGAAGTGTTTCTAAGAGGACAAATATAGTACAGCCATGGGTATAACATGGTTGTATACAACTGTGTTCTCCTCTCACCATTTCTTTCTCCTCTCCTCTCCTCTCCTCTCTCTGCTCCTCTCCACTGCTCTGTTGTGTCATCCTATAACTTGTTTTGCACATACTGTAAAGACAACTCCATTACAAGGGTTAGTGTTAATGTTAAGGAGTTTCTGTTCATGCTGTTTTCCCATTGGTTCAGGTAATGTCTGTGCTGTTTTCTCATTGGCCCAGGTCCCTGGATGAGGGTCATTGTGTGATAGAGTGTGCCCAGGGGAAGTACCAGTCAGGTGGCCAGTGTCACCTTTGTCACCACACCTGTGCCACATGCCTGGACGGAGGAGCTGCCAATTGCACCAG
>NC_139659.1:15304167-15336667 GCF_951799395.1 Argentina silus | reverse complement strand
TTGTTTAAATAAACGTAGCATGGTGACTTTACCAACAGGTGATGGCCAGCATCAACAATTCATATGTGTATGTGTGTGTGTGTGTGTGTGTGTGTGTGTGTGTGTGTGTGTGTGTGTGTGTGTGTGTGTGTGTGTGTACAGATGGTACCTGTACAGTCAACTGCCCTACAGGGTTCTTCCAGGAAGAGGCAGGGCAGAGGTGTGAAGCGTGCCATCCCACCTGTCTCTCCTGCATGGGCAGGCACAGCCATGAGTGTCTCACATGTCAGGACCACCTATTCAGACAGGGCAAGGAGTGTGTGGACACCTGCCAGCGAAGGTAATCTACACGTTTCTGTATTCAGTATGCAGAGAATAATATCCCAACATATTTCCGTGTTTCACACAAATGATGTATGCTGTAGTTACAACAAAGAAGACACAGACTTAGAACGTTGTCGAGTACACAGCAGTTCTAATTTGGCTTCAGATTTAAAGAGCCCTATAAAATCCTAATTAGCCTTTATTTTATTTGTGCTGTGGTGAATGAGAGTTAAATTAATGTGCCGTTAAATTGATATGCCAGTAAATACCCCAAAGAGACCACAAAAGGGACACAAATGGTCACAAAGGATATTTATTGCCATGACATGTCACCCCCACGTAGACACTGTTTCTCTCTTTCACACACACACACACACACACACACACACACACACACACACACACACACACACACACAGACACAGACCATGACGGTCTCTCCGTTTGTCTGACTGGCAGTTACTATGGCAACGTGGCTTCAGGGATGTGTGAGAGGTGTGACCCGAGCTGTGGCGAATGTTTCGGGGGTGGCGAGGACGGCTGTCTGAGCTGTGCAGAGGGGCTGCTCTACCTGAGGAAGCAGGGCCGATGTCACCACACCTGTCCCCAAGGACACTACCAGGACAGCCAGCACCATACCTGTGAGCTCTGCCATCACAGCTGCAGAACCTGCTCAGGTACTGGAGGTGGAAGAGACAGACCCCACCTCTCTCTAACATATTCATACATACACACATACTCACACACACACACACACACACACACACACACACACACACACACACACACACACACACACACACACACACACACTCAAATACACACATCTCACTCATCTCAGTGGTGAGACATGCTGTGCACTCAGATCACAGAACACAGGGTAACACATTACGCTGCTTCTATACCTCTGTGTTAACACTATAATTACTCAACAGTGTTACCTTCTTACATAGTATGTTGGTCATTTTATAATATATGTAGTCAGCGTTTTCTTTTCAAGAATGACGTATTGTTACATGTATGTTACATGACAGTATGTTCTCTACAAGAGTTCCAAATGATACTGGCATATTTCCCTAGGGAAAGGACCCCAGGCATGTGAGTCCTGTCACATGGAATACACACTCTCAGATGGCATGTGTGAGTCCCAGTGCATCATGGGCCAATACCCTGTGATACAGGTGAGACCTAACACCCAGTATTACAGACTAGTTCAGCACCTCTCCTCATGAACTCAATCTCCTGTTCCTTTTCACATCATGTTGATCTAAAAGGATTAAATATAGTAGGTGGGAGATACTGTAGATATAAACTAGGCGGGATTTTTAGAATATTGGTTAAACTCATTCCATACAATCACTTCAGATCTACAAATCTATGTGCATAGGGGTTAGGGCTAGATTTTGGACACGTGTGTGTGTGTGTGTGATAGCCTGTTCCTTTGACGCCCTCAGAGATCTGCCCAGGGTTGTGAGGCTTGTGAAGGCTCCTGTCTGGAGTGTAAGGGACCCGGTCCACACAACTGCACCATGTGCCCTGCCCAGGCCATCCTGACAGCTGGGGGGCGCTGTCTGCTCTGCTGTGAGAACCAGAGTCCAGCAGAGGGAGAGTCCACCACAGAGCAGCAGGAGGACTGCTGTAACTGCACTGAGACCAGAGGTGGAGTCACTTTACTGTCTCCTCTAAACTGTACAGAGAGATGATCTCTCAGTTTTATACTTGCTAAGTGACCCATAGATGTTCTCATTTCTCAAGCTGCTATATTATATGCTCACAATACAGAAAAAGTGTATAAATCGCTGGTATCATGTCATAGTGAAGGACTATTAAACAGCCGTATCATATGTTTGTTCACTTTTAAATCATACTGAACACCGATACAGTTCCTTGCAAAGACAGCGATCGTGACGGTTATCATATAGCAGTGCAGAACAACCTCATCATATATGTCTGTTGTCTTTCTCTGTCTCACAGGGGAGTGTGTCCTCAGCACCAACCTAGCCTTCAGGAATGAGGAAGAGGAATCCAAAGGCAACTTGGCCGTCTTCATCACCACCTCCATCCTGCTGCTCCTGGGCCTGGGCGCTGTAGTGTTACTCGTCAAACGCTCCCGCTCCAAGAGCCAACCCCCGGACACAGTCCCCCGCGGCTACGAGAAGCTGGGGGGGCAGGGATGGCACGGTGGGGGCAGGCATGGTGCCCTGACCTCCTCTGGCGGACAGGCCAGTTCCAGCGGGCATTTCCGTGAGGCACAGCTGGTGGACCTCACCGAGCGCCAGTCAGGCCGGGATAAAGACGATGATGATGATGATGATGATGATGATGAGGACATTGTGTACATGGGTCAGGACGGAACGGTGTACCGTAAGTTTAGGTACGGACAGCTAGGGGATGACAACGGGGATGAGCTTGAGTATGATGATGAGAGCTATACGTTTCGGTGAAGCATGAAATGAAAGAATTTCTCTTTCGTCCCATTTGTCTTAAAGGTGTTTTTAATTTATTATGTGCGTGACTACAACCATGGTCCTTGTGTAACACTATTCTATTTGCCGTAAATAAGATTGTCTATGTTACTACTCATCATTTTATGAGTAATTTTTGTGGTGTTGAAGTTTAACAGTCTAAATCAGAGTTATGGTTTTGTCACTTGCCTTTGTATAATTGGTTTCCATTTTGTTTGCTGTCATTACATGCTTGAGGATGCTTGTGTTGTCATTCAAATAAAGTTTAATGACATTAGATTGGAGAAGTGAGACTGCAGATTCATCCCATTTAATGCGTAATTAAATGCCTCTGAAAATGACAGAGATTACATACACAAAATGAGGAAGAAAAAGTACAGTAAAACTGTATTTATTGATATACTGTAGTGTTCCAGAATTTCATAGAAACATTTTACACACACTGTTGAAGAAGGCACACCTACACACACATACACACACACAAACACACAACCACACACAAACACACACACACACACACACTTTACAGAGAGTCTCTCACCCCTTATGAGGTGATTCCGTGTTGATGCAAGCGGGGCTAAAGAGAAGAGCCCTAGACAGTGAGTATGCATGTAGATGGGGAGCCTGACAGAAACGCATACTGACAGAACACACACACACACACACATATACACACACACACACACACAACACGCTCACAGGACAAGAGATTACATATGAAAAACACGGAAGAAAAAGTACAGACTAAAACTGTATTTATTGATATACTGTAGTGTTCCTAGTAATTTCATAGCACATTTTACACACACTGTTGAAGAAGGCCCCTGAGTCAAAGGACCATCAATAATCTATGAGGAGACATGCACTGACACACACACAAACACACAACCACACACATATACACACATACACACACACACAAACACACACATATACACACATACGCACACACAATCACACACATACACACACATACACACGCAACCACACTCATATATATACACACACACACACACAGTCACAGTCACGAGATGCAAATATTGTGCTTTACAGAGAGCCTCTCGCTCCATGAGGTGATTTCCTGTTGATGTGGGCGGGGCTAAAGAGAAGAGCCCTAGACAGTGAGAGTACATGTAGATGGGGAGCCTGACAGAAACGCATACTGACAGAACCCACACACACACACACACACACACACACACACACACACACACACACACACACACACACACACACACACACATACACGACACGCTCACAGGAGGAGGATCTGAAGGGACATCCTCTTAAAATGTACTGACAGCTTGATTTCAGAGGAGTGCAAACATCTACAGTACATACATACAAGTAATAACAGGGATTTATTGGTGGAATATTTTCATCATGTTCTAAATGATTTGAAGTAAAAAGATTGATGGATCAGTGGCTGCTCATTTCTTAGGGAACGAGTGGGTGTTCTCATGCCATAAATATCATGTCTGATTGATTTTGACATACCAACATTAATGTCATGTAGTCTTGCTGGAAATCATGGCTCTATAACATCACACACAACTAACATTAAAGGGTGAGATATTATTGCTTCACTGCTTCTCATGCATAATACCAAAGTACAACAATACAACTTAGATGCTAAGAATGGACTTGTGTACTGTGATCATATTTACTGTCCTTGGTGAATCATGATGGTAGGTACGGTGGAGGGCTACAGTAGTGTCAAGCATCATAGTACCGTAGTCTAATCTAATCTATCGTCTGACGGTCTATTTGTAGAGAACAGGGGAGGCTGGTGGAGGTATAAATCGGAGGACAGGCTCATTGTAACCATTCCTCATTCCATTCCATGCATTACAATGAGCCCATCCTCCGATTTCTACCTCCACCAGCCTCCCCTGGTAGAGAGATGTTACAGTGGTTTTATAAGATCTAACTGTGAGTGCACACAGGGATTAAGTGTAGTCTTCATATTGGGCCGTATGTCTGACCAACACAGAAACACACACACACACACACACACACACACACACACACACACAGTAACATGCCTTAAATCTGTCTTACTGCATCCAGTTTACAAACAATCAAGGTGAAAACAATGTGAAATTCCACGTTGAGGCAAACCACCCACATACTCCTGTTGAACTCCTATAGAATTCTTGTTTAAGAGCTGTTCACGTTGGCTTTATCAGGTCTGCCGAGAGAACAAGAAAACAGACACATTCATGTGTTTATATAAAGGCCAGGGCACTAAGACAAGGCCATCTCTCTTGTAAGGTGTTAAACAAGCAACTTAGAGGTCTTACTCTGGCCTCCCTGGTGTTGGCTCAGGTCCCTGGAGGAAACTGCTCACTCTAAGGACAAGCACAGAAGAAAAACTCACAGTGGTAAAAAGTGGTAAAAAAAAACGGTATCCTTTAAGCCTTATTTTATGGATCATAAATGTCTGTGGAGCACGTAGAACTTCCATGGTGTGTGGTATCACCACTAGCTAATCGTATTACAGTAATGAGTGGTTGAATGCTATTGATGACAAATAACATCTGAGATACATTAATTTACCATATTTTATTTTTATTATTTCCTATTTAATTGTATTATTCTCTGCTACCTTTTCTCATAATTATGAACACAGTGGAATCAAACAGGCTCTCATCCAGCAGTAGTGTCTGTGATCTTAAACAGGGTGGTTTGATAAATGAGAGGCTGGCGAGGGAAGAGAGGCAGAGGACGTTGTGTTGTTTCTACAGGGGGAGTAATGAGAGGGACTGAGTCAATGCTTACTTTGAGTTCTCCGCTGTTTCCTTCAGCTCCTCATCAAGGCTAGGGGTGAGACATGACAAGAGAAGATGAATCGATAGTGTCATTTACGGGATAAGCCTCTATACAGGCACACAGGCTCATAAAGGAGAGGGGGGTGGAGGGGGTGGGGTCCAGGGGATGAGGGGAGATGGGAGGACTGGGCTCACCTAATGATGCACTCTGGGATGTGAACGTATTCCATGGGGATGAGCTCCTGCAGCTCAGCCAAGCTGTTCACATACTTTATCTTGTTGCTGAACTTCGTGCTGTGACAAAAACATACCAAAACATACACACACGCGCATGCACGCACACACACACACAAACACACACACACACATACACATTGAAGCTGAACTTTTGCTAATACACGTTTTATACCGTAAACACAAAAACAATAATTTCCCTGCTCACTTCAAACATGTGATTTAAACTTGAAAATATTAATGTGTGTAACATAATACAGAGATGCTATCATTACCTGATAAAGGGCCTGGTGATGGCTAGGATGGTCCTTATGAACCAGGACGGGTGGACGATGATGAAGGATTTCAAATTCTTCCTGAGCCTGGATGGAACATAGTTCATGATACAATATGATCCACTATGGAGGAGCTAACTATAGCCTTTGTATATGTAACCAGCAGGGTTTGAACTGGGGACCTCTTGCATGGATGCCACAGACGTAAACCGTTAAACCAAGAAGACATCCTCCTGGTACAGGGGCTATATCTGGGCTTCGAAGCTGCAGGCAGGGCTACCTCATAACAAGGGTGTGATTCCAAATCACCTCCGCTACAGTTATATCTATAGATATCAAATTAATCAGCTTTAGCTATATCTATATCTCTAGATGCAATAAATCAATCAGTCAACTGACCTTCTGTCAATCATCTGGTAGCACCTCTTGAGCCAGCCCAGGCCAGGCATCCTCCTATGGGGCGTGGCTCCGTTCAGGTAGACGATCATGTAATCCTCAGCCACCATCAGCTCCAGAGTGCTGATCACATACCTGCAGACAGGCTCACACAGCATGAGGGGGACCTGCACTACACACCAATCCAGGGTGTACTTTGAACATGTTTAAAGAGCAATGAAGATGACATTCCTGAAGATGATATTACAGGATGAATGATCTAGTGGGGTTCATACATGTATAGATCAAAAGAAGATTATTGTCCTTTAGGGTCATATGTTTTGCCAAATTAAAACAAGCTTGGGACTTTTGGAAAAACACAATGATATCAGTATCTAAAGTAGAATAGGCACATGTTATGTGACTTTGGCAAAGGTTCAGGGCAGAGATGAATACTTGTGAATATCTATGAGTGTGAGATTCCTCGTGAAGGTGGGGAGTGGTAGAGCAGGACTCACAGGAAGAGGTTCTCCATCACTTCATGGTAGTCCTCACTGTCACTATCCGGGAGGAAACAGGCCGCAAACACTATGATGGCGTTCACTCCATTTCTATAGTAGCCTGACGGATGGGGGGAAAGGGGGGAAAGATTTCAATTAGATTCATATTGTTTTTGGAGTGGACAGTTATTGGAGTGGACAATTACAGGGATTATGGGGGAGAGCTGGAACAGTATTTGGTTGTTTTTCTCTCTTTTTCTCTGTCCTATGCCTGTCTGTCTCTCTGTCTTTGTCTTTGGTAACTGCTCTTTACCTCCATGGGAGATGACTCTCTGGTAGGGCTCGATGCTCTTCATGTTGATGCGGTGCTCCTGCTCTCCGATGATGACCGTCCTCCACAGCTTGGCATCCTGACGCTCCTCTTCAGCGCTGCAGGTCGGGATAGGGTCACATTGCTCCTTCACGGCACCACTCCGATTGGCTGTCGGGTGTTCTGGTTCTGAACAAAAGGTAGAAATACTGTATCTTAATTAACTCTCAGAAAACACAGAGGCCCTAAACTGTAAGTTAATTTGTATTCTTCTGCTGTTCTATTATGTAAAGCAGTAATACTCAATTGGTGGCCCGCGGGAAAACACTTAGAAATGATTGTGGAAAGAATTTAATTTGTTCCTATGTTTTATTTTGTAATCTTTATTTTCAAGATTGGTGTGATTCCACATTGGACACATTTACATTTGACCTTTCATTGCTTATGTTCAGGGGCGTCCTGTAGGTTTCATTAAGCATGGCTCCCATTCACTTTTTGAAAATGGCATTTTTGTCCCTCCCACTTTTTATCCAAGAGATTGCATTTAAAAGCCAAATTATAGGATGAAGCCGATATTTTTTTCATCAAAGGTGACACAAAATATGGACCACCTTATTGATATGACTTACCTCTGCTCTCATGTTATATTTTATCAATGTTATTGTAATATATACTCTTACCTTTCATCTCTGATAAAAAATTACTACCAATTTTTAGAATGTTTTTGCTGTCCTCCAAATGACCTGCTAAAGGTGCCATGAAGTGTTTGAGCGAAAAATGCCCCCCCCACTTGAGGTAATTGAGTATCCATAATATAAAGGGTCTTGGGGTGTTCATAAAAACACTCATAAATCAAATGTATTATTATTATTATAACTGAAAAACAGTATTTACTGCACCACTCATGAAAGGGAGGCTAGAGCTAATGAAATCCTATACTGCCAAGGTAAGTCCTGCCAAGGTGCATCAATTTGAGGAACAAACTGAATTTATGAGAGATATTCGACCACTCTTGGAAGAAAAATGGAAGTTTAATACAAATGTGCTTCTCTATAATTGAAAGATCATATTTTGGTGTAATACAATTCTTAGTGATGAATGAATAAGCACTTTTCCTGTATGAGTGGCTGAAAACCTTGGGTGCAAGAGATATTCAAAAGTGTGTAGCTGGTCTGCACTCAAAAAAGAGATTTAAATGCTTCTTTTAGTATTTATTTAATTCAGCGATGAGGAAATTCCTATCCCTGAATGAAATAAATCCTAAAAGACCTAACCTTTGAATCTCTTTTTTGAGTGTGGACCAGCTACACACTTTTTAATAACTTTTGCACCCACAGTAATGTCAGGTGAGGTAGGTATGAGAGTAACCACAGTCATGTCAGGTGAGGTAGGTATGAGAGTAACCTTGTCTCCAAGCGTTTTCGCACAGCGCATAAAAGCCTGGAATAACAACGACTCAAACCTGCCTTGGTGGGAATGAATTTACCTAAGTATTTGTAATTATCAGATTTTAGTGAATCACACAAGTGCAAGGCAAGGCTCCAGAAATGGAAGGTAATGTTAAAGGTAAAAGAAGGCCAAATGTGATGCCTTGGTCCACCAGACCTTCCGGCCATATCGGGGGGAAGTGTCCGGGAACGAGATCAGTACGAGAGTGTCTGCAGTATGGACCCACCCTCCCAGTCAATCTCATTGTCAGTATAGTCTAGGTAGTCCGCTTCGTCTGGAGTGTCCAGGTCGTCCACATTGATGTCCAGGTCATCGGGGGTCTCTAGGGCGTCGTCTTCGCTCTGGTCCAATGAGAGGCTGATACGTGGGGCGGAGAGCTTCTTCCTCTGGGAGGGGCCACCCTGCAGGGGCAGCGAGGTGGGAGGGGCTGTGGGGGTGGGTGGTAGTGCAAGGCAGATGCATGTTACAACTATCCCTCTCTCTCTCTCTCTCTCTCTCTCTTCATTTATGAATTCTGTTGGCAAAGTGATCTGCCATCATACACACATTTTGACACGCATGCATGCAGGCAAGCACACACACACGCATGCACGCACGCACGCACGCATATACATATATATACACACACACACACACACACACACACACACACACATAATATTAACAGTGTATTCCTGAGCCTTACCAGGTCTGCCCTCGGCCCCGTCGGAGCTCATCATGTGACTCTCAGAAGCCAGGTCCATCCCCTCATCACCCAGGGGGACCTACTGTAGGAAAACACATGTTACACATTGACACATCTCTCTCACACACAGACACACACACACACACACACACACACACACACACACACACACACACACACACACCAAACACACGCAGAGGAGACCAGTGAAACAGTGACGCACACATTTGTTCTCCTCCATCATCCTACTGTAGGAGTGACAGTGTGACACACACACACACACACACACACACAACCTCATCAGAGCGCATGGGGGGGGGGGGGGGGGATTGAGGTTAAAGGTCATCATCTCTCATCCTCAGCTGTGAATAATCCATCCTTACAGGAGGAGGGAGGGTGGGGGAGGAGGAAGGGGAAAGGGAGGGGGAGGCTGGTACATCATCAGCAGTCCATTCTCCTCCCTGCCTCCGCTGCTGATTCAAATGTTCACGTGCTCATTCGAGCGCAGACTGGACACAGATGCAAATGTACAACCGTCACGTGCGCTTACGCATATGAAAATACAGATCCCAGGTTTTCTTTTCAGATGCGCCCGGAGGAAATCTGATTGCATTAGCAAATGTGACAAAAATTGCTGATTATCAATAGCATACTGCTGTTTTACTCACAACATGCACACATGCACACACAGGCACACACACACATACTGAATTTAACAAGCTCAGCAGAGGCAGCTGTCCTCCATGGGAGGATGCTGAGCCATCTTACATACACAGTGCAGGACCACAGTGCTGATGACAGCAGTCCCTCCCTCCCTCCCTTCCTTTCTCCCTCTCTCTCTCTTCCTGTCTCCCTGCTATAGAAAATAAATACTGTACATCTCTCTCTTCTCCATCCTTTTATTATCCTTTAACATTAATCCTGTCCACTCACCACTGCTGGGGCACAGGGTTCTTTTTCCTTCTCTTTCTCAGAGCATGGATGTGTTCCAGCCTCCCTCTCTGTCTCTTCCTCCCAGCCTCTCGGTAGAGATGCTCAGCTTACAAACAGCTCACAGCTTCCGCCATTTTGTGGTCACATGACCAGGATTACTACCAAATAAGGGTGATCACCTGCTTCAATAGCTCTGCGCAGCTGCTGCCACTGCTAGTGCAGCTGAATAAGGATGTGTGCATTATTATTAATACACAGGGAATTAATAAGTGTGTGTATGTGTGTGTGCGTGTGTGTGTGTGTGTGTGTGTTAATAGTGCCCAGCTGAGAGGAGCCTGACAGCGCAACTAAAAGAGGTTTCATAAGCACTGAGGGCTAAAAAGAAAAGCTATGATTGGAAAAAGAGCTGATGAATACCACAATACTGTGAAATTCTGAAACTGCAGTACAGAAAGACTCTAAAGACAATTAGAATGCATTGATGGTCTTGGATGCCTTGATGATAGGAAATATTCTGAAGTTGAAGCTTTAAAGCCACAATCCATCATTTTAAAAACAACAAAACATAAGACAGTTGTATTTAGCCCATGAGGAATCTATACGTAATATTCTGAAGAATCAATAGGTATATATACTACATTTATAAAAATGGCTTCATGAATTATGGATTGTGGCTTTAACATAAGCAATACATCTTATCCTCCCACAAGTGCATTAAGGTCCAGAGGACAACAACATGCACATACAAATAAAAAAGCACCTGTCATTTATGGTGATGAGACAAACAGAAACAAGAAGACAATGCACATAAAAAGTCCCATTGTTTGTAGTTAGTTCCTACTACTCTGATTTGTGTATTAACACTGAAGGGAATTTACCACAGTAATTGTTGTAACCTTTCTTTGATGACATATTCTTTTGTCGAGCTCACACTTTTTTTTTTGTTTGCTTAGTCACTCACCTCTGCCTTGGTCTCAGTCTCACCAGTCAAACCGGAAGAGAGAGAGAGTAGACTGACCTCACACAGAGCAGCATGTTTGGTACAAAGGTCATTGCCACAACGTTATCCTGCCACGCCTAAGTCTCAGGCAGATCTGGGAGCTCATACTGTATGGTTAATCAACACCAGTCTGTGTTCTTTACCAAACAAGCAGCACAGCTGTATCATAATACATTAAATATCATTTAGGAAAGACTTTCTCTATTTCTCACAATTTGTCAAATTAGACATGAGTAGGAGAGCACTCTCAGAAAGGTAGATTTTAATGATTTATTCTTAACATATCTCTGTGTCTCTCTTAATCTCTCTTTCTCTGTCTCACACACATAATTTAATTTGAATTGTTTACAAAAAAAGGTTGGTAAATATATACAGACACTGTACACACATCATGAAACATGACATATAGTAAATACAGGTTTCATATACAACACATAGAATAACCTGAAACATGCATACATTGTAACAAAACTATAAAGTAAGGAACAGAGGTTCCAAAGGCATTTACTTCCTGGTTCCACATGCAGGAGCTCTGGGTTGTGAGACAGGGTGGGCCACATTCCTAACAGTGTTTATCTCACTAGTTTTGAAAAATGGGAGGGGGGGGGGGGGGGGGATTCTGGGAGTGAACTTGTTGTTGGTGTTAAAATACTATAATGTCAGCACTCAATTTGCCTCTGGACCCATGGTTCCCCTAGTGAATTAATTCAATTTTCACCGCTGTACACACTGGTACCCCATCACATGACACACAGGGGACAGTAACAGTTATCAATGGTTATTTGTAAAAACAAACCAGCTCAACAATTCCTTTATTTTCTTAATGCAAAACATTGGTTTGTCAAACACCTATAAAACACTTATTGTTAATAAAAAAGTATCAAAATGTTTCTGAAGTTATGACTATGACTGATCCCTTTCATTGCTATAATAGCAAGCAAGCTTATGAAGATCTACTGTACTGACTTACGCTGACCTACTGCAGATTGAAATGTTCCAGGTTGTCTCTAAAGAGTGTGTTCTTAACATCTTTGAAGACGACGCGGATGTTCTCTGTGTCTGTGGCGCAGGTGAAGTGGTTGTACAGGGGTTTGCTTCTGTCCACGTGCTGATCCACATACATATTCAGGATGAACTTCTTCGCAGACTCTAAATCGTTTCGAGGACCTTTGCAAATAAATAAATACAAAACATCACCAGATATCATACAATTCATACAAATGATACCACAGATATGTATACACACATAAAACAAGACTAACCAGTATACATTGGGAAGTAGTCAACAAGGTTGGAATGTGTGATTTTCTCCTCTAGGAGATCAGTTTTGTTGAGGAAGAGGATGAAGGAGGATTCCTGGAACCAGGCGTAGGAGATGATGGTCTTGAAGAGGGCTCTGCTCTCCTCCAATCGGTTCTGTAAGAACAGTATTCAAACTCCATCACAAAAAGTACACTTTTGACAATGACCCACTGTAAGAGGACACAAATCGCTTTCTCTTTGTCAGGGGTAGAAAACAAACAAACAAACAGGAAAAATACTCATATGAGAATAATACACATTGTGAAATAATAATAATACAAAGTCATTTGAGTCTTTGGCCTCACATAATTCTCAGCTTCGTAAAGGACCTGGTCGTACTCGCTCAGAGCCACCAGGAAGATGATAGAGGTGACCCTCTCAAAACAGTGGATCCACTTCCTCCTCTCTGACCTCTGACCCCCCACGTCCACCATCCTGATCAAAACAACATGGTGTCAGGGGACAACTGACACCAGAATATTCACCATCAGGATAAGCATATCTGTTATGCCACCTCACATTACCCTCACATTATCCTAATACTGGTTATTATCAGTGGCATTATTGTCATAACTATTGCAATTCTATCATTAGCTAGTGTGCCATTAGTGCTGTCGCTGTCAGTCACCAACTCCTCATTTCTCCTTTTGCACCTTTTCCACTGTGTAGGATTTGAGCTTTGAAATAGTGCTAAATGGCCATGATAAATCATTGCAGATCAGGCAGTGAGATCATATGATAAAGAACGTTCACTAATGGGCTCAGTTTTGGTTCCCAAAAGCTCTTTGTAAAACCTGGTGTTCGAGCTCGAGCACTGGCCTTTAAGCACCCTTTTAATGTTTTGGTTGTTTACAAGGATATACACCTATTTGCCATGATAAAAAAACAACAACATAGGAATATTTTAAATGTGGCAACAACAGGCAGCAAAGCGCAAAACCACACACTGGACCTTTAACTCCTGCTCCAGAAGTCACTGACCTGAAGACGATGGTCTTGAGGTCGAAGACATACTCTATGATGCCTGTGGTGGGGACTCGTACCCTCAGGATGTCCTGGAGGGTGGGAATATACGAGGAGGCCGCGATTCTGTCCAAGTCACTCAGGTAACTGAAACGCAAATAACAGGATAACTCATTGGCAAAGACTTTGATTAAGATTACACCGTGTTTAACCTATTATGGAGTGTACTGGTATACTGATGTCTGGGAATTGCTGACTTCTTGTATACACACTGCTCACTCATGTCTTTTTAAACATAGTCTGTGTGAGTGAGTATAGTTAAGTCAAGTCAAGCATCCACTTAAAGGAAGGTTCACTATTTGATAGAGTTAAACACTGTCTGTGTGAGTGGGTATAGAGGAAAGCTCACTATTTGGTGGAGTCAGACAGCTGGTACTCCCTCCTGCGCTCGTAGCACTTCTGCATGCCATGGTCACTCCATAGCCTCCTAAAGGCATCTACCTGCCATGGCATTAGTGTGGACACAACGTCTGCATCCACGCTGCTCAGCTTCTCCGCATGGCTCTAAAACACACACACACACGCACGCACGCACACAGTTTTGGATATGACCAAAACACCTAGCTTGTTTTATACCATGGGTTAGGGTTTTCTCAATGATGAGCTTCTTACAATGTTCTGGTCATCAACAAAATCGATGTGCAGGGTCTTCATGGCCTTGATCATGGCCTGAAAGGATTTGAAGATGTTCTGGAACACCAGTCTGGTGAAGCCTCTCCTGTCCTCCTCTGAGTAACCCGAGCCATGGATGATCCTCATCTGTTTGATAAAGGTGCTCTTCCCACTTTCTCCAGTCCCTGAGCAATGAGAGGATGAGGGGAATGAAGGATGGAAATTAAATAAGATCAAAGAGATGCCAGAAATATAACTACTGTGACACAATCAGATGAACCTCAATACCTTGCAGTTACAGGCTTACTATACAACAAAAATACTACCGTGTGTGTGTGTGTGTGTGTGTGTGTGTGTGTGTGTGTGTGTGTGTGTGTGTGTGTCTGTTCCATAACAAAACACCACTTTATCCACACTATTGCATACTTTGGCTTGTTGGCCATTATAGTGACCTTTCAAGACGGAAAACCTCTCAAAGAAGGTTGTTAACCACAGTTGAAGGATATGGTAGGTTTGACCTTTCCTCAATGTCCTGTAATATCTAACTTGTTCCTGAAATAACCCACAAACAATTAATGCTTTTTATAGTAAGTAGTTTAAATGTTCTGTGTGGAAAAAGTAGTCCTTGGCTACATTACAATCATATGGGGCTGATAATAATCATGTCACCATCAGAAATTAGGGTATCGAAAATGCACTGCATAGTACTGGCCTGTCCTTGTATGACTATTGATTCAATACAAACTGCAAGGCATAGCTGATTACTACTACATACTACATAGCCAGAGAGAGAGAGAGAGAGAGAGAAAAAAAAAAAGTCAGAATGTGCTTCATTACAGGCTGTAGATAGACGTGTGGTTCAGGTGGTTCAGCAGATATGGGTAACAATAGAAGGGAGACTGTTTGGTCACTCTCTCAGTATAGTACGAGTAGGATTGCTCTTCAGTGATAACACACATTGGTCAATTCACATAGGGACTGCTATCTTGTGGCAATGACTCAACAGTTAAGGCATTGAACTCAGTATAAGATATTCACTGAAGCAAATTCATGTGAATTTAGAAAATTGTACTGTTTACTTAACCAAAATATTGACAACTTCTTATTCATGACCTTTTTCAGAGCAGGAAAATCAGGACAGCACTAACTTCTATGTAGGTGAATTATCTACTGGTTAAACAGGTTTCTATCAAATATGTGGAGAATGGGGTTTAGGTGACTCATGCCTATTCACCTCTCTACTCAAAACTACCATGATAGCATCATGGAAACATTTACAAAATCATAAGGCTACTGCAGTACCTCCTTGATGTAAAGACTATGTGTATGTGACCTCATCCCCAGGCTTTTCTGTCTGATGAACAAAATGAATGTATCAGGGGCAAGTTTATACAGTACATTGTTTCAATAGAGTAGAATTGGCCTACATAGTTCATTTCAATTAAGAAACAGGTAGCCAATTGTGTAATGTATTGCTATATATTGAGCAGAGACATGAATGTTCAATGCACATTTAATTTAAATCATTCTATCCTCCCCCCAACACACACACACACACATTTCACAAATCTGACAGCCAATTGGATCTATAATACAATAGCATAATATACACTTATGTCATTGTGTAGAAACCATACTATACGGTCCCTGCAATACACAATTTGATTTATGATTGATGAGTCTTTTGATTCTTTACACACAGAGGAAAACTTACCACCTCCTTCCAAGTTCTCTGACATATCCCTTGACTGTACAAGTTTACATTATATAGCTGCTACTTTATGACTCACCTAAAAGCAGCAACTTCAACTCCCGATGTGACTCTCTCTTATCACGGCGGAGCTGTCTCTCAATTTCCATGTGTATCCTACGACTATCGATGTCTTCATCAGACATACAGCACTCATCCATCTTTGAGAAATCTTAAATTTAGTAGCCTATAAATTGCGACGTGTGCGAAACTGACATGAAATAGATGAATAACGATTGCGTTCGGGCAGCACTGCAAGGAGAATGTCCTCCTCTCCCGGAACAGGTGAATCGACTAAAATTCACAAGTCCTTTTTCCTTCCTTGTTAGGCGATAGGAGCTTGAGCGTCTCGCATTCCTTCCGTACAGGTGTAACAGAGACATGAAGTTACAACAGTTTCTCTTCTCTATTCGTTGGAACATTAGTTCGTGTTGTTACTTCTGTGTTGTTTTGTGCTCTATCAATGCTTGCAGGTATGCTGCTGTATATGTCAAATTCTTGGCCATTAGTAAAGATTATGGCACTTACTCTAGTAGAGGAATTCCTTTACACAGCCAGGTCTGGATTTATGTAGGCTTCTGATCATATGAACCAACAGGGTTTGTATTGTATGTGCCTGTTGAACTGTGCAATAAGTTATGACATAACCTCTGACATAGGATCACACCTCTCACCTGGATAAAATGTGTATTTACATGTAGAGGCACCACGTACATTGCCTGAAGAAGACATCATATTTAGCTTTCATTTACAATATTCAGCAATGAATAAACACTTTATGCCTATATAAACAATGTCAGTTAAGACATTATTCATGGCATATGGATCTTGACCTGAATATTCAACTGAAGTGTTGCTGTGATAGTACACACACAAACACATATTTTGTTCTTAAAAAAGAAACATTCTGCTCTAAGTCTCCCAGATAAGCCGAGAGAGGCAGACATACTGTAATTTTCATCATAATGATAATCTACACATTAATATACAGTTAAAAAAAGACAAGGAGTCAATTGGGAATTATTTTATTTCATCACAATAACAAAACATGGTCCAGAGACAATTTGACAAAAATGTGTAATGTGAGATTTATTTTAAGACCTTAAATTTACACAAAACAACAGAGGTGTGTGAAGATGGGTCACGTATTGCATCCAATAGTGCAGAGAACGTTTTTTATTAATTAATATAAAAATGTAAGTATTTATTCGTAGTCTCAAACACATATAAATATGATTCAAGAAAAGAGTGCAATAAATTAATGCCTGTGTTGAAAACAGGCCATTGGACACAAAGTAATCTTTCAGCAGGTAAATTGAAACACTCATTTTACAGGACCTTGATACTGGAGAGCACACAATAATTAACGGTGCCATTTGATATTTACAAAGTGCAAGGAGTAACTGTATATCCGGGGAAAATGCTCAGCCCTTTTTCATGAATGATTTTCAAACCAGAGAGTTTGTCAGTAATGCTCATTAAAATTGTCCCTGAACTGAAACTGTGCCAAAGCAATAGGATACATCTCCACTGAGACCTTAAAGGAGAAACCAGTCCCTCATAGAGGATGAGGAACAGATATGCACTTTTATGGGGGGATGAAGGTGTGGTACAGTATAACCATTGATAATAAGTATAACACTAGTAGTTCACATGTATCACAAAAAATGTCTCCAGTCAATCATATTTTGGGTGAAATACGGTGGATTTCAGATTTCACCCTTCTTTATAGGGTGTCCTGCTAATGGAGGTAATATTAATTTGGCAACACATAACCCACACTTATATACTGTACCAAATACCAACAGTAAAACAACAATTTGCGTAAATAGTGCAAATAATACCTAAATGCAAGTGTACCAGTAAGTGTTCTAAGGATGATTACTGTTTTTTTTTTTCCCTCTGAACTCAGAGAAAGACTAATCATTTAAATACTTAAACGATGTATGAATAAAATAAAAAATACAATGTGACCGACTGACATAAGTGATGTGAGGTGCTGCATAGCAGTTATCTAAATATCCTCCTGAGGTGCTGCCTACACACTACACCATGTAGGAATTCCTACGGTCAGATAGCCTTTCACATTACATGAAGAGGAGAAAGTTCCATCTCAAAATAGTTGAGGCTTTCACACATAACAAGTACAACGTGGGGCATGAGTGGAATGAAATATCAAACATGTTTTGATATTGTCCAGGAGGTCCCCGAACATCACACATCAAACGCGGTCGGAGAACCTTTCATACTACCCGGATTTTGTTCCCGTTTTGTCCCGAACTTCCTAGGAACTTCTTATGGCATCCCGACCAAGGAATTCGTGGCGAATATCATGTAGTGTGTATGCAGCTAAACGGAGCGCAGATGGGTCACAGATCCCCAGAGACCTGGAACATGAAAACACTTTTTCCACTCTCATGAAAAGTGTTTACACTGTTTTAGTGTGTTTTACAAGAGTTCATAACTCTTAATGCACACCAGAATCCTCTCTCCTCAAAAAGGCACAATATTATGGAGTATCAACATAAAATAAAAAAAACATACCACTTTACCACTGCAGTTGGTGAGCAGAAATCCATTGGAAATAAAACAGTCATTTGAGGAAGGTCTCTGCAGTTTCGATTTCCCATTGTGGGTAATAGTGTTTTCACCGTAGAGAAAGGCATAGCGAAGCAGTCTGGAGAATTGTGCTCTCTTGGCCCTGGTCTCTGACTGCTGTAAAAGCAGATTGCATTAAGGTGTTACCACAGTCCACAGGAGTCTTTAAACCAGGTTGTATTCCTTTAGATTCAGGTGTAGGATGAAGTCCTTGACAGCAGCGAAGACAAATCGAATGTTCTCTGTGTCTGTTGCGCAGGTGAAGTGGGAGTAGATTACTTTTTCTGTATCTGGATTCAGGTCCGTAAACATATTCAAGATGAAGTCTCTTCCTTTCTGAGCATCCCGCTGAGGGCCTGAAAAAGAGAGATGGAATAATATCAGTCATGAAATCATGACATATTCAAATAATCATCGCTTTCAGAGAAATAGTATTGTGGCTGTCTGGGATTGGTCACAAGGGACGTGGCTGATCTAGGGTGCGAATGGTGTTAGATGGCTTGGTGTTGTTTATATACACCAACTTATCAAAGGAATATATGAATGTATATAACTGAGTAGTTTCATTAGTTCACTGCGCACTATTCAATTGTGCATTGACTGGTGTTGACAATGTAAGGCTGGTCCACGCAGACACAAAGTTCTTAAGAGTTTTTCATTAGCAAGTAGAGGTGTGCTTTTACCATCATATTCAGGGAAGTAGTCCACCAGATGTGAGAACATGATTTTCTCTTCTAGCAGGTCTATCTTATTCAAGAAAAGAATGACTGAGGAATTTTTGAACCATTGGTAGGTTATAATTGTGCGGAACAATGCTTTGCTTTCTTCCATTCGATTCTGTGAGGGAAAAAAAAAAACACAAAATGCAATGTTGAAGAGTCTAGCGGCACTCTTCCATCTGATTCCGTCAACCGCAGTGTGGTTAAATTACATAGCAGTGATTGTGCATGCAAATACTGTACAGCAAACAGCCCTCTCCACCGTGTGCAGTGCATAGAATCTTTCACAGTGACTGAAGGGCTCCCCCTGCAGGTGAAAACTGTGCATTAACACTAAGCAGGTCAAGGTCCAGCCCATGAATGTATGAAGTCCAGGTTGAAATCAGCTAACAGGATGGGGGGATGGGGGATGGGCGATGGGGGGGGGTGGCTGGGCGCTGTCCATGGAAATCTGGGTCATCTCTACATAACAGTTTTGGGCTTATTCAACATGAGTGGTGAAACAATGTGCCACTGTGCTCTGGCTGACGAGTTGATTATCACTCACTGGATCCTCCTCTCTCCACTGTGCACTCACTGCCCACTCTGATCTCACCTCACTGCCCACTCTGATCTCACCTCATTGTCCGACTCCACCAGGACTTGGTCATATTCACTGAGAGCCACCAGGAACATGATAGACGTGACTTTCTCAAAGCAATGAATCCACTTCCTCCTCTCCGAACGCTGACCACCCACATCCACCATCCTGAAACCAACAGTGTGATTGATAATGGCTCGAGCTTAGGAGGATCAAAGTCATAATGTTACTACGTGGTAATTAATAATTACTACACTCAACTGAAAGGCATGGAGCAATGTCAATATTTGCATTCAGGTCTGTTTAGATGTCTACTAGTGTTAACCACCAGGCTGGCAGAGATAAAAGTTGGGTGTCTGGGCTTACCTGAAGACCACACTCTGAAGGTCAAAGGGGTACTCTATAATGCCTGTGGTGGGGACCCGGACCCTCAGCACGTCCTGCTGGGTGGGCACATAAGACGACTCAGAGATGCGATCCAGTGCATTCAGGTAGCTGAGGACATAGCATGACACAGAGATGGGGTTAATGTAATTCTTAAACTGCTCATTTCCTAATTATGTCACTTCTCGTACGTCATTAACTGAATTAATGAGATACAGATTGTTCATCTGGCCGTTACCATTATTAGATCAATCGTACATGTATGAGCAATGATTGTTAATGTAACTGGTGTTGGACACAGTGGCGTCTGGCAGAATCTGAGAACAGTGGCGCCTGTGTTTACTCACTATTTGGCAGAGTCTGAGAGCTGGTATTCCCTCTTTCGATCATAGCATTCCTGGATCCCTGGGTCGTTCCATAGACTCTTAATGGCGTCTACATAAGGGTCTGTAAACACTGTGACCTTCTCCACATCCACTCCAATGACAATATTTGCATGGCCCTGTAAGAGGAGAAACAGAGTGATTATTAAATGAGAAACCTCGCCGCCTCAAGGGTAGTCCAGTGGTTAATGTGTCTGAGTAATCACACATTCCAGACTGAATGGAGCAAGAGGGCAGGGGGGGGGGTTGTTTTCGCTTGGTCTCAGACCTACCTGGAATTGAAATAGGTGTCAGCACATTCGTGTGAGCCTGTGTATTTGTGTGATTAATATGATGGCTTTTAGGGATAAAGTGCCGGACGATTAATCAAAGTAATTCTGTCTCTCCCATGGCATTTGTCCCAGGGGTTGCCCTACTTTGCGAGCCTACATACAGTCAAACCACATGTGTACGTTTCACAAGACTGTCCATCCTGCTCAGTAGCTATGTAATGACATCACCGTCAGGCTAGCAAAAGTAAACAAAGTTGGAGATATGATTACATCACCTAACACCTTATTATGGGCCCCAGTCACCCTCAGAGGCAGTAAGCTCTGTATACATATAGCATGACGCAACAACTGGTATCTGTTTGTATACCAAAAAAGACTGTTGTCCAATACAGAGAAGTTTGTATAGAGAGGTAAAGGTGTCACATTACCTCGTTATGTTCATATTTGTAGGGGATCTGTAGGGTCTCCATGGCATGGATCATGGCCTGAATGGCTGTGAAGATGTTCTGGAACACCAGTCTGGTGAAGCCCCTCTTGTCCTCCTCTGAGTAACCCGAGCCATGGATGATCCTCATCTGTTTGATAAAGGTGCTCTTCCCACTCTCACCAGTCCCTGAGCAATGAGAAGATAGGTTAACAATCACCACAGTTTCACTTCACAGCTAATAGTACTCCCTTAGTCATGGATTTTTTTTTTTTAACCTTGAGATAGAATATCATCTTTCTAATGTAATGTATTATGTCATCAGATGTGTTGATCAATTTGATCAATAACGGTATGCAATTGTGCTGTGAATTTCATATGAACCAATGACATAGATTTCTGAACCTAAATGGGCGATCATCCATAGCAAGAGTCGAACATCTCTGAGAAATGTTGGCCTGTACGCAATTTAAACGACCAGTCGTTAATCGTAACAATTCCCTAGGCAAGTAACAAACGACATGGGCCTGTCTGCTGTAAACATTATTTTATTGAGTTATGATCACTTTAGCTCCTGGCAAGGTGACAGTCGTTCAGCGTTACATTAATTGGGTGTGCCACATTTTTTTACAGAATTGCGTGGGAGCTCATTACCTCCTGTCAATTATGTTCACGTTGAAAGTAGGCTAGTCCAAAGTATTAAACTTTGCATAACTGCTGCCTAAATGAAACAATTGTGTTTCGTTTCAATATGCCTAGATTTGTAGTAAAGTTTGCGCAATATCTTGAACTTAAGTGCATAAAATATGCCCAAAGGCATTTCAACGTAAATTAATTAGAGAACATATTTTACCGAGGAGCAGCAGTTTGAATTCCCGACGCGAGTCTTTCTTGTCCCGGCGGAGCTGCCTCTCGATCTCATCGTTGATCCGTCGAGCTTCTTTTGCCTCCTCGCTGAGGCAACAGGCCCCTACGGAGACCAAAGTCATGACTCTCCCTCGGGTCTTGAAAACACTTACTTTGGGCGAGGTGGCCTGTATCTAATAGTGAAAAACAAACACACATTTTGAAAATGTTACATCGCTATTTAGCAAACTTAAAGGGACAGCTTTAACGGAAAATATGTTTTGATTAGTCTATAAGCTCCGTGGATTCCTCAAACTGTCTCATGTAAACGATAGATCTGGATATCTCCGTAAGCGTAATTACGCGAATGCGATTCCTAGCAACAGATTCTTACAGCAGATATAAAAAGCATGTATCTCTTTCTTTACACCATCCTTGTATGCTGCGGTCATCTTACTATTTAATTCTTAATTGACTATAAACAAACTACTTCACATATGTCAATAAGGAAATGTTTAGCCTACCCCTAATAGTTGAACTCCGGGCGTGGTGTGGCTGAATATGGCGGACTTTTAGGCTACTCCATATATCGTTACCAACTATTTTTTTTAAAAACAAAATTCTGTTATTCTCCACGGGAAAAGAAGATTCCGGACATGCTGGTCCGGTTTACATAATGCCTGATCATGATTCATTGATCAACTTCGGCCTATCTTTTCTATTTCCACTTTCGTTTGTCCCATCTGTGATTTTCATTTCAAGGTGCAGATCCTACCATCCACTCTCGGGTTGAGTCCTCCCGAACCATGTGACGTTCGGAGCTGAAGAGGGGTGTGTTTAGATGGGAAAGGCTCGTAAGGGCATGTCCATTCAATAGATTATATTGAAACAAATTTCCGGTGGTAAATAGAAACGGTGGGCTGTCCATAACATAAATAAATAAAATCTTTAACAGTGGAAAATACGGGAATGTTTCCTGTTCAACATAATTTGCAATTATTACATGTAATAATTATGACAACTCTATCGCGGTAATACACTGATTTGAGAGCAGATGACTTCATGATAGTTACACGTGCCAGAATTGTTTGTAACATTTTACATTGTTGCACTGTACATGATACAAACATGACTCCGGTTACTTTGTAATGACTAAAACGTGTTCTCACTAGAAACTAATTATTTACATGTCACTGGGAGGAGATTAGAAATGCATTTCAGAGAAAAAACTATTAATGATAAGCATGTACAACCAAAATGATTGCTTTAAGTTAAATCTAAGATGTTTTAATTAGATACCTATTTCCTAAACTATTCAAATTAGGACCATCAGTTGCATCATGTCTCGTGAGTTTGCTTTACAAAGGAAGGCATGATTAACTAGAGCAGCAGTTTCAGTAACCAGACCCCTTTCACCTACTTCTACCGTATCATACAAATACAAAACCCATCACATGTTTAGTAAAAGGTGGCACAGACTTTATTACTCAGACTTGCAGCAGATACTACACAAACACCACAGGGGGGTAAGAAAGATGAAGAGGGGGACGTGCCACTTATGGACAGAAACGCTGCAATCCCCTCCCAACTGACTGGCATCTAGAAAGATCCCATCTAAAATGTTAAAAATGCTTACAAACCGACGTAAAAAACAAGCTTTTGCAAGACTAAATGGATCCAAATGTCAATGATTATGTATGAATTCATTACAGCAAGTTCATCCCCACAAGTGGCTTGTTAAACAAGAGCTGAAATCAGGTAGAAAATAAAAAGATAAATCAACTTAATCCACAGAGCTCTCCTTTTGGCCCTATCAGTCTCCAACAAAATAAAACGATCTTACAGATCTTTGCACTCTTATTCATCTAATGAAATGATTACTGTATATTTACATTTTTATACAGCCCCTCGCCTTTCAGTGAAAAACAAAATTGCAAAAAGAAATTCTCTAATTTTTTTTTTCAAAAATCATAAAATGTTCCTTACAAAACAAGATTACATTCTGCATGCTGTACTGACTGGGGGTAGTGGCCCCCATGAGGCCGAGAGTGAAACACACAGATGAGTTTACTCTAAATACAGAACAGTACAAGAATCCAGAAAAAAAACAGAAAAAAACAAGTAGCGCGAGAAAAAATGGGATCCACTCATTCGACAACCTTTGAGAATTTCCAAACTTTTCTAATTAAAATATGGTGTATTAGATGATGGGGGGGGGGGGCGCACATCTACCCAAAGCAGAGGAATGTTGGCTCTGAATAGAAGGAGCAAATGGGCATGGCAGTTTGGCTTCACTCCTCTTCCTCTTAGAAGAACCGACCAGAGTACTGCTTCACACTGAAACACAAAACATGCATAAGTGAAAAAGGGAGGCATGTTTAGGATAGGAAGCCTTTATGTAAACAAACTGTTACAAAGCCATGCTGCCTGTAAAGCCTGGGTTGGGTGTGGCGGTGGGGTGGGTGGACCTGGTCAGTCAGGTTGGGCGCAGCAGCACATGCCTGTTCTGCAGGAGGTACTGAGCATTCTGAATCTGGTCCTGTGTTCCAGTGATGGTGATGATGCGGTCCTCAGAGCCCTCTAGTGGCTCGTCGATCTTGATGGACGCCCCAGACTCGTGACGGATCTGCTTGATCCTCTGACCACCCTTCCCGATGATGGATCCAGCCAGCTACAATGGGAGAACCACAGTTATTTTCCACAGTTGGCTGTGTGAATGGGGCCTCTAAGGCGTTATATGACTATGGTTGAGACAGAGAGACTTGTCTTTTTACTCACATCTTTGGGGATGGTCACTTGTGTCGTGATGACAGGACCTCCAATGTCACTGTATGACCCTCGGCCACCTAACGGGGAGTGGGAGAGACCACCTTTAACTTCCATTGTGGAAAATGGCATTTTAGAAAAATCAACTAAATGAGACAAAATTAAAAAGGATCCAGTCACACTCACCAGACTGAAAGGGCTCCCACGAGGAATTGTTGTCTTTGAAAAGATGAAAAGGGGGGGGGGGGGGGAGTGAGTAAAAATATATCACATTGTGACTGACAGACACTGAAGCAGTAGACCAGAGTGACACAGGGAAGGGCTTGGTTGTGCTTCACTAAGGCAGGGAGAGCAGAACAACTGGACAGAAAATACTATATACACCTTGATCTAAGAAACCTTCAAACTGGTTATACGTTAACCCTACCATGAGCAACAACAGAACAAAGCAGAGACTCACCATATCCACCTCCACTCTGTATTCAGCAGGACGTATGAAAGAGAAGAAAGACTAAATGAGACACTGAAGACAGACACTTGCATTGGGAGAAATAATAAATCACTGCTGCATTAACAGAGCTTCATTATTCTGTGCACATTAACTGTTGAATTTCTTAATCCAGCTACTGTATATTGTTGGTGGGAGGACTTCAGAGCACCCTGTTTGGGAATTGGTGAGGGTTTTTACCTAAAGTTCATTTGTTAGCATGGCGGCTTTGGACTACGTACTCAGCTGCTCCTTGGTAACCAAGGAGACAACTGTTGCCAAGCAACAACAGGCCTAACCAGTGTGCTTTAGTGAAGAGCGCCACAGTGTCCAAACGGCTGTGCTTTCACTAGGACAGAAAAACAATCCCAATCCATTTACACACCAACCAACATCACATCACCACCATCTGAGTGTGTGTGGGTTAGCAGCACTACTAGTAAACACAAGACAACCAACGGAGGCTTTGTGACCCTCCCCTAGCATGCTACCGACAGCCAGGTTAGCGCTGGGGGTCACTTACCATACTGTCGTAGCGATCTCCTGGTCTACCTCTCCTGTCGCTGGAAACAGATAAGAGGGGAGATTCAGGGTTACATTAACATGATCTTGGAGAGACAGACAGTGGGCCAAACCAAGGGGCTGACAGGGCTGACAAGGGACTGACCAGAGTCAGTGGCTGAAAGTCTCCTTGGCTGTGGTTAAGAGACCTGAGAGTGTGAAGAGCTATGCTGACTTGACAGATGAACGGTAAACCACTTCTGAATGAGGCCGGGTGACTAGACGTTCTGACACAACCCGGCTAGGCAGAAATATGGCCCTCTACTAATGGGGGTGTGAGTTTAGACTTAATATAATTCTATACAAATGCCAGGTGGAAATCATTCATTAAATCAATAGTGAAGGAATAAATACAACGCGAGTGAAGTCAACCTCTCACAGTAATCTTTACACCCCAGAGTAACCACATATCACGGTGCCGATTTGAAGAGAGAAGCAAAGTCGCACCCAAACCACCCTGCTGGTGTTGCTTTAGAGAGATGGATGACTTACTTTGGTCTGTCGTCCATGCTGCCATGATAGCTCTGGTGGGAGAACCGGTCACCTCTGCAAACAACAAGAGAGCAAGGACAACGTGAAAACAATGTCATAAGACGTGTATGAAGAATTAGGTAGATCAAGAAGGGTTTGGTCCATGTAGCAATGTTAACATAAGAGAAACACAACAGCATATGTAAATATTTATACTGCCTGAGGTGAAAGTGGTTTCTATAAACTAACATTATAAGGAAGTAAATTAAGTAAGACTGCTCCTTACCCTCCTCTCGGTGGTGGTGGAGGGGGGAGAGGCAGGTTCCGGGCCCTGCTCCCTCCACGCCCTCCTCTGCCTGGCGGGGGTGGGGGGGGTCCCCGGCGCGGGCTCAGGTCATCGTAGTCCCTTCTGGAGGGGGGCATGGGTCGTCCTCCACGGCTAGGGGGCATCCGCTCAAAGCCGCCCCGCCCGCGCATGGGGAAGCCCCCCATCGGCCGCCGCCCCCGCTCCTCAAACATCATGGTGAAGCCGCCGTAGTCGTACGTCTCGTCGTAGAAGTTGGGGTCGTACGGCTGGGCACGGCCTTTAATGGGAGCCTGCAGAATGACACTACATCTTTTAGACGACTATTGAAATGACATTTTCTCCGGATCAGGTTGTGTGAATGGAGTATGTCTCCCAAAGTAAATAACTGAAGTACCTGGTGATGAGGTGAACAGTAGTTAACAGCTCAGACGTCGTTCATTAAGTTAAAAGTGCATTTCACACGGTCACAATACACTGTACAATAGATAAGAGAGAACGTGGTATGATCTCACCTCTGCTATCAACTCCAGGATAACTTTAATGCACTCAACTACGCGGTCTGGCTTCCCTCCCACCAGCACCACTCGGTCAGTGGAGTGAGGACAGCACTCCTGGAACAGCTTAATGGTGGTCTGAGTGTTCTACATGAGGGAGAGAGGACAGCCTTAATAAATACACTCCCAAAAAAGGAATTCAGCAGCACAATGCCATATAGGATCCAAAATATGGCTACCCTTATGTTTTCATAAGCGTTGCATATTAAATACAATAATCGATGCACTCCCATTTGGACATAGATTAGCGCGGGACCGAACAGGTACATCTTTACACGTTTCAATGAATCATTGTCAACAACTTCGTCCTCATGCATGACTATTCAAGCCAACCATTTGGGACATTTCAATGCATTCATTTTTAAAGCACAGACCACTAAATGAGCCCCTGGGAGTAGTAAAACCTCCCAGTCGTTTACTGCTGATTGACTTATGATACATTACAACCCAATGAGGCACTTGAACCCCACAAAGCCCACAGGCATCCAGCACCAAGCTTACCTCTCTCAACTCCTTTATCTTGGCACCTTTCACCCCTATTATGCCCCCAGCCAAGCTCTGGTGGATCAGCAAACGCAGCTCACAGTCAAAATCAATCCCGTTGTAATGCTGGTACTGGCAAGGAAAGAAAGTCCAGTTCATTCCGGTCTATACAGCCTTTACTGTTCCACCTTGAGGATTCCAAACAACAAAACCTACACATCTACAGGGGGAACTCACACTCACCTCTTCCAAGGTAGGGATGATCTTCAGCAGGATCTCTCCAATAGTCTCTATGTCTGCACTGACGCTCAGGATCCTGAGGGAACCATGTGTGGCCAAAGGAATTGAGGCAAAACAGAGGGAGGACAAATGGCAAAAAAAGAGGAAAAAAACATACTTTAAGACTAACAACACTAGTGAGAAACAGACAAGCACACACAAAGAGAGTTAAAAAGAACAAAGGAAAAGGAAAAAAGAGGACTGCTGTATACTGCACATCTTTGACTTTCCCAATACTGGACTGAATAACGAGCAACTGACATGCACTCGCTGACCTCACATTCAACAAAGAAAGTCAGGCCTGAGGAATGGGCAGCTTTGGAAGGGCTTTAGATTACGTGGGGCACACTGGCCACACAGTCGGGGGGGGGGGGGGGAGGGAGAGAGAAGCCTTCTTTAATCCATCCCACCACCAGCAATTTGGGGAGAAAAAAAATGCCATCACAAATCGTGCCACACTGGCACACCTTCTCATGGTGACTGGAGTGGGGAGGGGGGGGGGGCAGGGGAGGAGGGGCAGAAGAGAAATAAATAAAGGAAGCAGGGGGGGTGGGGAGGGGGCGGGGGGCAGGGGATGCGAGTGGTAACCACTAGGTGGCAGACAGGAGCGAGGGGGGGGGGGGATGAGAGGTTTGGCAGGCAGTCTGAACTGATGGGGCCTGAGAGAAACCAAACAGGGATGCAGCACAAGGAAATAAAGAGACAACAGTGATGAGTGACAGAGTGGGCAGAGCCTCAGCAGAGCGCTCTCTCAGATCATGAACAGTGATGTTGAGAACAGTGGGGTGGGGGCGCGGGGAGGGGGTAGGGGGAGGGGGGGGGAGCAAGGTGGGCTACAAGGACAGGGCGAGAAAGATATCTGCTTTCCACAATTCACGATAAATACCACAGCAAGGAAACAACATCCAACAGCTGTGCTCCTTTCACTCAAAATTTATATTACTAGAATTGGATTTTTGTATCTCTGTACGTGACAACTGACTTCATTTATACCTGAGTGACAAAAAGGGTCCAAATTAAATGAAATACTTAAAATGGGGGGTGGGTGGGGGGTAGAGGGGGGAGAAGACAGAAAAATTAAATGGAACAATACACGTCTCTTAAAGGGAAGGGGTGGGGTGGGGGGGGGGGGGTTCTATATGTATAAAAATGTTAAAATGAAACAGAAGGCAGGTTATCAAAGACATGTGTTCTCTGTTCTAATCAGGCAGTGAGGCAATAACTGGTGGGACATACCGCTCTGGGCCACTGCTGTCAGGGACAGATACACTTGCATTGTACTGCATTGGCCGTGGAGGTTGGCATTGGGCAAGGGCATTCAATCACAAGATGTCAAGTAAGGCGCCCGTTTAGGGAGGGGCACGTTTATGGGCGGGGCCAACCGGGGTGTCAGGTGGGCGTTCAGGGGCGGAGGTTGGGCCAACGTCAGGGTGGGCAACGCAGGAGGGGCATGTCGATCCAGTACATGGGCAACGGAGGAAGGTGGCCAAAAATAAAAAAGTAAAGGAGAGGGAAGAGGGGGAGAAGGAATACATTTTAATTGAATACAGGCTATACTCATCACTATATTGTCCAAAAAAGATGACTGGTGAGTGCACAAGAACAGGGCAGCTGATCTGATCCAGCTCTAGCAAAAGACAGTGTTGCATGGGACTGCAGGGCTACTGAGGTTTAAACAGACTATAGGTCCGCTCAAGCTTTGAGACACCTGTTGAGGGGGTTTGTCACATCTGCACAGTCCAGTATAGCTTGAGTGCTGTGAGGGGCAGTGAAATCACATTCAGAGCCTTGAGAATACTTTCCTTGAATCTGAACCGCCAGCAACCATCCCACCCTTGACCCAAAATCTCATCCAATCAAGCCAAACCATGTCTGTCCACATGAGCCAACCTATAGATGTGTCATTTGGGCAAGAGAATCAATGACTATTTGTGAAAAAAGCTGCAGTTGTTTGCCCCCGTCCCCCCAATGTTTTCCTAAACATGTACCATTTGACCAATCAAGTCAAACAATACATTCAGACGATTAACAACAATCTGAATATAGACAGAATATTAGCAGGAACAATTTAATAGGAGGCTTTAAGTTATTTAAAATCACTCATTTGTGCTTCCGTTAGCAATGCGGTCAAATCTATTTATTGTGCATATTTAACAAGATTAGAGAGTGTGAAGCACTTGTTGGATACCACAAGGCCTATGGAAATGCTGGTTTATAGAGGACATTATTCTAGCTTTACAGCAAATCCCCCAGATGAGGAAAGATTTGAAGACACCATCCCTGTGTACTTACGTCTGTGCGTAGGGCTTTTATATTCTTGCCACCCTTTCCAATCACCGCGCCTGCATTCTAAGGAGAAACAATAGGGTTTCCTTAGAAACAGAATAACTGGTAGAACATGGTTCTGGCAGTAATACAGGAATGACAGGATTTTGTCTCAGTCATGGGTCAGAGAGTAGAGAAGAGTGATACTGACGGAAGAACTAACAAAATATTATTAAAGACAACTATTGGCACGTTGTTGTATATGCCATGAATGATAGCCAGGAGACATGGAGGACTTACTTTGCTCTGCAGCAGTACCCGCAGCTCAACCATCTCATCTGTGTTGCGAGAGCGCTTGAAGGCCTGCTCCTCATCCATGTCCTCAGCAGGGCGCTTACCTGAGGGAAAAACCTGCAGAGTTAGCCCGATACAATATGCTGTCCCCTACACAGTTTCTAGTCAGAAGCCGACTGCATCCCAGCATGTCTTCAGCTCCAACCACGCGACTTCCTGGATTAAAACTGGGCAAAACAACTCACAGAACAGCAGCAACTTGGACAAACCCCCAGCCATCTGACATGCACACATGGCACCAGCCATTAAGCTGTATGATACTGTTAGCTTCTTTTGTAAAGACTAGGTTCTTGAAGACAGCTCTAGGCCTATATTGTTTCATGTTGAAGTTAAGTTGGTCCAAGGTGGCTTTTACAAACATCTATAAAGGGGTGGCACCACAAGCCTAGCTTTGATATTGCACAGAACTCTCTCCCTCACCGTTAGTGTCAGTGTTGCTGAACGTGGTCTCTTCTTCCTGCTGCTCAATTTCTGTCTCCATTGTCTTGCACCAGCGGTGAAATGCGAACAGGCTCCTCTCCGTGGATCTGCTAAGAGGACAAAACGATGGCAATGAAACTACTAATACAATTCTGTGGCTGAATCACGCAAGACTGGAGAAAAAGCAAAAATCTTTTGGATAAACTACACCAATCCAAACGTGTAACCTACTTAGTTAAAAACCTATTCATGATTCAATTCCCACTCATACTTCAGTGCAGTTTTCATGAGGTATTGCAAGGCAAATGGCATTAGGATTCACTCTCCGAGGATACATCACCCAACAATTGATACGGTTTATAGGTACACTACCCAACCCATTAATGAACCATTGTACTGTGTACAGTTACAATGCTATTTACAAATCAAGTGACTTCAAGCACACCTTTGCACACCCAGTTTAAATATCACTTGTGCATGTGATTGTTGTGTAGGTAAAGCACAGTGGGGTGCTCTGCTAGGCCTGTTACACAGCATCGCCGCTTAGCTTCTTAGCTAACTGGGTACTAGCTGAACAGCTTTGTGGCAAGTTTTAGGGTGCACGGCTAACATTAGCTACTTTCAGACGCTTGTTTACTAAATATATAGCCAACTGGTCTAGTTAGCGAGCTAGCTGACACCAACCAACCTCTCCGGCTAAACGAGTCGTTCGGTATTAGCTTGCTAGCTAACACTTTTCTCTTCATATTCGCTAGTTGATAGCCAACAAGCTAGCTAACTAGTCTTTGCTTAATGCAGTCAGTCAGTGTTGTAGCTACCGTTACCAGTGTCATGCTAAGAGTTCATATAACTTAGCCAAGCTTATATCATTATAGCAATGCCATAGCAAATAGCTAAATTAGCTAGTTAACGTTAGCTAGCTAGGCTAGCAATACAGTTCACGAGGCGTGTCCTCGTTGCGCCTAAACTTGATTTTCATTCGCATTTAACCGATTCCATTGTTCCAACTCTCTGGCATAAATAGCATTAAATAACTGAAGCATGGACCTAAGAAAGAAACAACAACATATGAAACAAACCTGCAGTCAAACCGCGTTCTCCTCCACAGATTTTTGTCCAGAAATTATTTGCAACCAACCTTCCCGATTAAAGCAACGTAGATGGAACGGCGACCGTCTTCATTCACTGATTGGAGAGGGCGCGTTCGATGACAACAAAACTTGTCGAAATATTGGATAGATAAGCTGTCATTCAAAACCAACACCTCTTCAAACAAATGTAAGAGGTTGGCAAATTAGCTGACGGGCACGAACCATCTGATATACCAATCAGTAGTCTGGGCGGGACTTACTGGCCTCAG